>NW_028258305.1:7268888-7575833 GCF_053883595.1 Heterocephalus glaber
CATGAGTGTTCCCCTCACTTTGAATGTTCCCCTCATGGGCCAAGACCACACACCTATAATCCCAGCACTCAGGAGGCTAAGGCAAGAGGATCGCTGTAAGTTTGAGGCCAGCTTGGGCTATATAGTGAGTTCGAGGCCATCCTGGACTACATAGCGAGACCCTGTCTCAACTCCTCACCCACCAAATGCACTCCAATTGTTCTCTTCGGACCTAGGCACAACTCATTCCCTCATGTCAGACCTTGGCAAATCTTTTATTGACATAATTTTTTCTTCAACCTTCATAGGTTCTTAGAGCATAGCTCCATGACAAAAGAGGTTAAAAACAGAAAAACAAACCAAAGTTTATTAACATGCATATTTCATATATACATGAGAGAAACCCAGAGAATGCATAGTTCTCAGAGAAGTGGCTTTGAATTCTGGCTCTTAAAAACCAGTTTAGAGACAAGAAAGGAAAGAGGTTTTGAATACATAGGAGCAGAAACTTGAGGAAGGTACATAAGCAGCCGATAAGGGCTGGTTAACAAAACTTATTCATGGAGATCTTGTTACCATTGGCAGACCCACCATTCTCTAAATTTGTCTTTTAATCTCTTTGGTAGAAAGGGAGAGGCAGGAGATCTTTTGTTGGAGCTGAGGGACCACACACCTGAACCTGGGAAGCGCCCCAGGTCCAACCCTCCAACCTTCAGATAAATGAATATATTAAGAGAAAAAAAATCAAGAAACAGGGCAATGAGCTTTAATATGCTCCTGTTTTTGTAAGGGAGGAGTTGACTATCCACATAAATGCATCTATGTGCATGAGATATCCTTAAAAGCTATCACAAGAACAGCTCATGCCGATTACCTGTGGGAAGGTGGCCAGGAGACAGAATGGAAGACAGCACTTTCACTATGTCCTGTTTGTGGATCATTAATTTTCCAAAATTTATTTATTATTTATTTATTTTGATTTTGTGAGACAGGGTCTTGCTGTGTAGTTCACACTGGCCTTGAACTCACTGTGTAGCCCAGGCTGGTCTTGAATCCTGGGAATTCCCCTGCTTCAGCCTCCCAAGTGCTGGGATTACAGGCATGTGCCACCACACCAGGCTCAAAGCCAAAACTTTTTAAATTAAAAAATAAAAAGTTAGCCAAGGATTTAGCTCAGTGGTTCCGCTACCTGCCTCGAAGCACAAGGCCCAAGTTCGACCCCCGGTACCAAAAAATAAAAAGCCCTTGTTCAATAAGTGGGATCTCTTCTTATTAAAAAGCTTCTTCACAGCAAGAGAAACCACCAACAGTGTGAAGAGACAACCCATAATGTGGGAAAAAATTTTCACCTGCTGTTCCTCAGACAAAGGTCTACTCTTTAGAATCCATAAAGGACTCATAAAAATCAGACCTTCCAAATTTAAAGACCTAATTCAAAAATGAGCATCTGAAATGGAAAGACATTTCTCAGACAAAGAAGAAATAACAAATAAACATATGAAAAAATATTCAAAATCACTGGTCATTTGAGAGATGCAAATGAAAACAACGCTGAGATTCCACCTCTCTCCAGAAAGAATGGCTGCCATCATGAAATCAACCAATAACAAATGGTGGTGGGGCTGTGGGGAAAGAGGAACCCTGCTCCACTGCTGGTGGAAGTGTAGACTGGTGCAACCACTGTGGAAATCAGTATGGAGATACCTCAAAGAACTAGGACTAGAGGTCCTATTTGACCCAGCTATTCCCCTGCTGGTTATCTTCCCCAAAGAATTAAAAGAATCATACCACAGTTTGCAATAGCTAAAACTTGGAAGCAGCCCAATTGTCCATCAACTGGAGACTGGATAAAGAAAATGTGGAGTTTTTAAAAAATAAAATGGAGTACTACTCAGCCATAAAGTATGACAAATTAGAGACATTTATAGCTAAATGGATGCACATTGAGGCGATACTCTTACGTGAAATAAATAGGACACACGTGTAAATACTGAATAGTTTCTCTGGTGTGAGAAACTGAAAGTGTAAATGAGGACTAAAAGGTATAATAGATAATGTGAAATAGGAAGAAAAGGAGCAAAGGGGAAGGGGAAGTGGGAAGGGTAGGGGAAAGGAAAGAAGGGAAGGAGTGGAGAGGTTGAAGGGAGGGCAGGGGAATGGAGAAAAAAATAAGAACCAAGACAGATTACATAAAGGTACAAATTTCCAATGATGAATGTCATTATATTGTATACCTAAAATGTACTAATAAAATTAATTTTTAAAAATTAAGCCCTTGTATCATTTTTGTTGTTGTTGCTCTAAAGCATGCAGTTGCTACTTCATTATTCCTCTTGTAATGAACAATTAAGTTATTTCTAAATTGCACTGTTATAAATCAGGTAGTCTGGATGTTTGCTTTTCACATGTCATAACAAACAGAACGCTAGGATCCTTTTACGACCCTTTAACTGTAGTTATAAATCTTCACAGTACAAAATGTAACTAACACCCCAAAGGAAACAAGTTTCCTACAGTTACATTGAGCTGTTCTTGGTAGCTGGGAGTGGGGCTTTCTCATAAACCAGAGGCCTGGAAAAGGGAGAATTTAATTACCTTCATTTAACACTTTCATATTCTCATTGGTAAGGTCACGAAGTCCCTCAGCCTCTGGACCGTTACTAATGTCCATTTACTAATTTGCTAGGATGGGCTGTCTTGCAAGTGAGGGAGGAAAATAAAATGACAAGCTTCTACTAAGATGTGAGGACCGCTCAGTACTTCTAACTCACACAGTGGGAAAAGATCTGAACTGGAAAATGAGAATCCTGGTTCTCCTGAGCTGTGTGACCTTGAGGAAATCACTCCCCATCTTGGAGCCTCCATCTTGTCCCTGGAATGCTGTCTTGTGTCCTCCCTCTCATTGCGGTGTTCTTCAAACCCCACCCTGAGTGGCTTGTAGCAGCTGCTAGGAGATAGCAGATCTGAGGGGCTGTCACTTTGTAGTGATTCTCATAGGTAAATAGAGCACTGTGCAGGGAGGGAAAAGCAAACGGTAAAGCAGCTGCCTTCATTTCCAGAAGTGATGCCAATAGTCCACACCTACTCCCACTGTTTGTTGGGCAAGCAGAGGCCCAAAGACTTCGGGGAGCAGGGACAGAAACATCCAACACTGGGACATGGGGCACTTCGTCTGCTCTGGCAAGACTCAGAGATGCTGTCAGGATAGAGCTCTTCCCCAGCCCTACCAAAGGCCCAGAGCTTCCCAGGAGGTTCATCCTTTCTGGGGACTCTGACAAGCGACAGGCTTCCCAGAATGCCCCCGCCCTTTTCTGCTGAACCCTAACACAGACTCCCTGCAAGAAGGGGCCAGACTGACACCACTTCCGCTCCCACTGCTGGCAAATGCAATTGGAAGCCTCCTCCGGTCTGCAATTAGATCCTGGGTTAGAAAAACTGTGAAGGCTCAGGGATTGTAGTCTACCTGTTCACTTTACATATTTATTGAGAATAATGTCCTTGCTTATTTTCAGGTTTCATCAGCAATTAAGACTTCATTCAAAAAGAATTTGTGGTGTTCTCCGCCCACAAATTGTGTAACAGACCTGCTCAACAGAAGTTTACCCACTCTCAGCTTTTTCAGTTTTTAAAAATTTAAGCAGACTGCCTTTCTGAATACTTTTCCTTTTTTGGCCTTTTGTCTTTTCTGAATCCCACAGTACTATTATCTAAATTGATCCCAACTCTACTTGTCTTCATTCCCAGTAATCCAAGTGTTTACAGAATAAAATTGTTCTCCTAAAACATTTAAAATTACTAACATTCCAAAGCAAAATATAAAATTTAATTAATAAATATAAAAATTACCTAAAACTGAATGAGTTTTTAGGGTTTTGGAGGGGAGGTTGTTTCTGGTTTGGAGGTTTTCCTCTTTTGTTGTGTTTTGTTTTGAGACAAGGTCTTAACATGTTGCTCAAGGTGGCCTTGAACTAGAGATTCTCTAAGTCTTAGCCTCTCCAACAGTTGGAATTACAGGTTGCAATGTTGTGCCCTGCTCTGATTTTCTTTTTCACACTGGGGATTGAATCCCTTTTTCATTTTTTATTTTGAGAGAGGGTCTCACTGCACCCAGGCTGGGCTAAAACTTGTAATCATCCTGCCTCAGCCTCCCAGGATGCTGGGATTACAGGTGTATACCACCATGCCCAGTTGAATGATTTTTTAATTAAATCTTACTCAAAATTATTACAAAAATGAAAGTTCACAATTCTGAAGTTTAACTATATACTTAGTAAGCAAAGCAAAGACTCTGTATCACACCTGAAGTATTTTTACAAGTATGTGTATATAATTACAAGAAAAATATGAAGCACTCGGGAGGCTGAGACAGGAGGAACACTGCAAGCTTGAGGCCAGCCTGGGCTACATAGTGAGTTCAAGGCCAGGCTGCACTATAAAGTAAGACACCCCCCCAAAAAAAGAAAAATATGAATTCTTTCCCATGGCAACATACTCCTCAGACACTGTAGTATATTGTTACATAGTGGTTCCCATTACATCACACCTTTCTGTGTTCAGCCCTTTGCCATTTGATTTCTGCCTTTCCTCTCTTCAAGAAACAGACTACAGTGAACCCTTGACTTACAAACTCAATTCATTCAT
Organism: Heterocephalus glaber; assembly: GCF_053883595.1. Taxonomy (NCBI): domain Eukaryota; kingdom Metazoa; phylum Chordata; class Mammalia; order Rodentia; family Bathyergidae; genus Heterocephalus; species Heterocephalus glaber. The sequence goes on from NW_028258305.1 coordinate 7,273,509, forward strand.
GAGGGCTGATTGTGACTCAGGTTGGTCAACTGAAGGCTCAGGCTCCTCTACACAGCCTTCAAAGTCTCTCTCCTGTACACAGCCAGATCTCAGTGTCCTTAGAGAGACACTGGCTCAGGATTTCTCAATTAATCCCACACAGGAAAGGATATTGTAATGTCCTCCCAGTACTCTTTAAGTCTGTGTTTGAGACCATCTGGAAACATAAGCATCTGGCATTTGGGTCATAACTCAAGACCTTGTGCATAAGTTAAAACTAAAATTCTGGACTGGGGATTTAGCTCAGTGGTTCCGGCCCCTGCCTCACAAGTGCAAGGTCCCAAGTTAGATCCCCGGTACCAAAAACCCAAAATTCTGGTCATAACCCAAGTTGTTCATATGTCAGACCAGTTGTAACTCGAGGGTCCACTGTATTTCCTCCACTCCTTGGATCTGGGAATCCCTTAAGGCTTAATTTGCCCAATAGAATGAGAAGGAAATAGCATCACATAACTCCCAAGGCTAGGCCTTAAGGAGCCATGTAGCTTTTGCCACATTTCTGTCATTATGTGAAAAAACCCATTCCACCCTAGTGGATCAAAAGTCATTAGTGGAGGAGAATTGAGGCATCCCAGCCAACAGCCAGCATAACCATCAAACATGTGAACAAAACTACCAGTTTATGCAGCTCTATAAATGACAAAGGAGATCAACAAAGAAATTGCTCAGCTGACCCCAGCTTAGGATTATGAGCATAATAAATTGTTTTTATCTTGAGCCATCAAATTTCAGTGTGGTTTGTTATCATCGACACAGATGCCATGTGCAACTATTCTGAACACTATGCTAATTAGCGAAGTCTCCAGAACCAAAAATTAGAACAAGAGAAGAAAATAGGACCTTGGCACTATTCAGATACAACATTTAGTTAGGTCCAGACCTAGTGAATTCACCCTCACTGAGTGGAGGGACACGTGTCTGTCCCCAAGGTCAGTGGGGGCACAACCTGCACACTTTCACAGCATTTGGACTCGGCAGCCTCTTGTATTGAGAATATAGGGTGGAAATGTGGAGATCTCCTGTGTTGATCATGGATCCTCAACACTTAGACAAGTGCCGGGCTCAAAGTTCCTCTAAGTGCTGAAAACCCAGCAAGGAACAAAGCAAGGATTGTTGCTCATGGAGTTCATATTTTAAGGAGGAAGACAGACCATAAACAGAAAACAGTACATCAGATGGTAGTAAATCCTATAAGAATAATTAAGATGGATTAGGAGATGGAGTCTCGAAGGATTCCAAGGAAGGAAGTTGGTGGCTGTCAGAGGAAAGGCAGTCTGGACCAAGGAAACACCAATGCAGAGGCCCTTATTAGAGAACTTGCTTGGTGTGGCCAGGCCGGTGGGAGATGAGGTAGAAAGGGAGATCAGAGGCTAGAACGGTGGGGTTGGGGTTTGGGTGCTGACCGCACACACGAGGACTTGCAGCCCTGCTGAAGTATTTGGATTCAAGCAGAACAGGAGGCCACCGAGGCTTCTGAGCTGAGGAAGGAACTATGTGACCCAGAAGGGTGCTTTGTTTTGTTTTGTTTGAGACAGAGTCTCCCTATGTATTCCAGACTGGCCTAGAACTCACCATGTAGCCTAGGTTGGCCTCAAACTTGCAACAATTCTTTTGTCTCAGCCTTCAGAGTGCTGGGATTACAGGTGTGCTCACCACACCTACCTTCTAAACAGCTTTTAAAGGACCCCTCTGGCTGCTGTAAGAAGCAGAGTTTGGGGGGGTGCAACAGTGGAGGTAGGAGGAGTGAAGAGGCGGTTGCTTGCATCACGGGGGAAGGCAGAGATGGGGAGCATTACCAGTAGATCTTAAAGGTGGGGGCTGTAGAATGCCCTAATGGAACTGAATGTGGGACAATGCACAAGGACCCAGATGGCCATTAAGTAGTATTAATGAGTAAAGCTAGTTCCAGACTGCTGTGAGTAAGCATGGTTCCATTTTTGCTCAAATAAACATCAAACGAACACTCCTCTCTGTGTATGTGGCGGGGGCGGGGGGGAGGGTGCTTTGTGTAGGGTTACATGAGGGCAGAAGTCGGCTGGGGCTGCCAGGACAAACTACCACAGACAGGAGCCAGCTTTGAACAGAAATGTACTTTCTCCATTCTCGAGCCAGGAGTCCAAGATGGAGATGTGGCTGGCTGCTTTGTGAAGAGGCCTCTTGTCCTGATGGAAGACAGCTGCCTTCCCACGGTGTCCTTGAGTGGCCTCTTCCCGCAGGAAATGCCTGCCTGTTCCTCAGATAAGGACATCTGACCTTTGGACCTAGGCCCCTCCCTTCTGGCCCCACTAATCTTTTTTACTTCCTTATTGGTTTTGTCTCCAAATGCAGTCACATTGGAGGTTAGAACTTCAACCTATGAATTTGGAAGATAGTCCGTAACAGTCAGAGTAAGGAAAGGAGATGGACTATAGTTAGTATTGATGGCCTGAGGGACTGTGGGCCAACTGAGGTTGTGGATTTTCTTTTCCTTTGAACAGTTCCTCTAGTTACAGTGAACACAATGGATCTTAAAGGAATGGGAAGCCACCTTGGCTCAGATTTCAGCCCTGTACATATTTTCAAGGCCATCACTGGCTCTGAGCTCCTGTTCCTGGCCCCTGGTTCCCTCGTGGCCTTGGCAGAGGAGCAGGGAAGCTCAGCACTGGTAAGGGGGTTGAAGGGACTGAGGGAAAGGAAGTGGGTGTGATTCCCCTTCCTGCAACAGCAGCCCCTCCACAGCCCTGGCAGGCAACCCAAGGGAGAAGGTCAGAGGTGGAAGGCCTGGAGGGGGTCTCAGGGACCTGCAGTCAGTGTGGTCAGCAGAACAGCTCCTTCCATTCTCCTATGTGTGGGAGGACTGTTGTGAACAGACACGGAGGCCACTCTCCAGACCAAAGGCCCTCTGAGTTAGGCCACCCTGGGCTTAGAGGAGCCAAAGGGAGTTGGGCGGCACATCTGCCAAACAAGGATCCTAAGAGTCTAGCAATCTCCCAAATGCAGTGGTTTATTGAGCATTTATCACATTCACAGCAAGACAGAGGGGATCTCACCCACAGCATAAGCTGGAAGCTGGAGGCAGCACCAGTGGTGCAGGATCTTTCTTCCATCCAGGAAACACACCACAAGAACATGGCAGGGGCCATGGCAGCACTGGAACTCACAGCAATCCAAAGACCTTTACAGCCGGGGAGCCAAGCAGGCCATGCCAGACGGGCAGTGTGGGTCACAGACAGTTGCAGAGCTCCAGCAGCAGCTCTGAGAAGAGCAGTACCTGGCGCAGAGTCCACAAGCATGCAGCCCAAAGGCTGAGACAAAGAGCACTTAGGGGTGTCCCCTTTTATGCTGTGGGGAGTTTGTTTGATACAAACAATATGTGCTAATCTTATAGTGGTGTACAAATAGCATTTGCTAATCCTATGGTGATAAAAACATATTTTTCTTTATGATAAAATAAATTTTGTAGAAACATTTTTGTAAGTTTCTTGAAAGGGTTCACAAGGTAAGTGTTTTTGGCACACAGGCCATATGGTTATCACACTATATGGTTACAACACAAGTTATAACACAGGCACACCGGTGGTAGGTTATCACAAGCTAGTTTAGACTCAGTAAGTTTAGAACCAGACAGAAGTATAAGTTGGCTTCTGTCCTGCTCACATCAAAGGAGGCAAAGCCACAGCTACCTACATGGCCTACAAGAGTTGGCCAGCCAGGTGGTTTGACATAGGAAATTGGGGCAAGGCAAAGCTGGCTGGGAAGGTAGGTGTGACCTGTTAATTACAAGATCCCAGAACACATGCACAGAACAGTTCCCAAAGCCCTACATGTGTACTTCTCGAGAGAACTGGAGCAGGTTTTCAATAGGATGGCCTCAACTTGACATCAGCCTGAGGCATGGGGTCCCAGCACCACCTCTTAGGACCTGTATGTAGCCATTCTTGAAGTTTCCTCAAGATTTCAACAGTATAAAAAGACAGATGCCAAGAAAAGCTTGCTATCCTCAAGCTAGCCTATCCTGCTTCCTCCAGGGTGTACTTTTATCTTGCTTTTTCCCCTTTTATTTGGCCCAAGCTGAGAGCTGCAGAGCCAGTTTCACTCTCATCCTTCACTTTTACTTTTTTAAATAAACTTTGCCATTGCTTTTTGCTCATGTCATTCAATTCTTTGTTCAAGATGGGAACTTGGAATGTAAGTCCAGGAGGAGAGGTAAGCAACCCAGAACCCAGTAACATTAATTGGTGAGCCACTTTTAGAAGGAGCTACCGATCACATTTTGGTGTAGCCATTCAGGAAAATCAAAGGCCAGGAGATTGCGATAACAGGCTGGCCAGAAGCCAGTGGTATGGTTTGAGAAAACTCAACCTAGCAACTGCAGCACCTAGATCCCTATCTTTACTGCTTCTTTTTAGGGAGTTCTCTTGGAACCCTCCCCTCACCACTTTGGGAATTGACATTAAGGAATTGATTTCAGGAAGGCTTAGGTAATACAGCCTCTCCTACCCCTCCCCATAGGAGATCCAGAACGAGCTGTCACTTTGACAGTAGCAGGCACCTTCTGTTCTCCCCACCTGGCCTTCCAAGGTCTTCTCGGGCTCTACTGGACAGCACAGGTTGCCTCATCTGCCCATTTAGAAAGGAGAGGCTGTGTCACACCTCTTATAGCTCCCAGCACTACTGTCCAGTTTGTGTCAATTCAGCACCTACCAACTAGTACAGTGTGGGTTTTGAACTCCAACTCTACCCCTGATGTGCTTGGTAGCCTTGATTTCATTTACCCCAGTTGTTTTTTGTTGTTGTTGTTGCTTTTTAATTGGAGCTATGAATACCCACTTATGCTGTAATTCCTGTAATTCCAGCCAGTGACTGGCTCAGGAATTCACCAGATCTCTGTGTGAGTACGCATCACCAAGCCTAACAGTCCAGCTGCCTGGCTCACACGGCCCCATCCAAACTCACTCAAGGCCTGGGGTGAGCGCCGTGATAGTGCACAAGTATTCTTCGAGGCCTGGGCTCAGTCCTCAGATTAAAATAAATAAATAAATAGCTAAGTGATCTTAGATCAGTCATCCATGGGGCCTTGATGGCACAGCTGTGAGATAGAGGTGGCGATGATGGGGCAGGGCTGGGGGACAGGTCTCTCTGACTGTAAGGATTCATAATGCCACAGAGCTTTCTTGTCTGGAAGTAAAACCTTTATGGAGCACCTTGAGCCTCATGACCTTAAAAGGCTCAGCACAGATTCCCAGAGATCACAAATCCTTCATGCTCTGGCCCTGCTTCCCTCTCCAAACTCTTCTCTTACTACCCTTCCTATTCCTTATGGTACGACAAGAAAACTTTTCCTGGTGGCTGCTAAAGGAAGCAGGCAACTTTCTAGGCAAGCCCCTCTACCTCTAGAGAGCTGCTGCTCCTTTGGAAGAATGTAAACAGGCGTTTTTGTTTCCACTAAGGCTCTTCGGAGAAATTTACAAGGAACAAATGGGCCTACCATCTTCCTTTTTTTTTTTTTCCTGGTAAAGAGAATTGAACCCAGGATCTTCACACTGAGTTACATCCCCAACCCCTTTAGTTTTTTTAGTTTTGTTTTTTTCTTTTTCTTTTTTACTTCAAGACAGGGTCTCACTAAGTCATCCCACACTGGTCTTGAAATTGCAGTCCTCCTGTTTCAACCTCCCAGAGTGCTGGGATTACAGGTATGCACCACCACACTGAGCTCAACCCATCTTCCTTTGTGCACATGTGATTTATGACTCTCAACTGAACATGCTAGGAATGCATCCATCCTAACATTTGCTTTGCTATATGAAGATGTAGAGGTTCCCCAATAGAGTCCTCTTGCTTTCTTTGTCGGGGGAGATGATTGCTTTGCGAAGAGCTCCAGTGCTCTTCTTTCTTGCTGCAAGTAATAAATTTCTTCCCATTATTTTTTATTTTCTGGTTGTGCTCACTGGCTTTGCGCTCACCAAGAAAAGAACCCATTGTGCTGGGTTATGTTCTCACTCCAATGACGGTTCACTCTGTCCCTCTCACGATGTCCACCCTGTTCTGACCCTGGGAGTGCATGGCTGGATCCTCTTGCTCTCAAAGGCAGCAAATTTGTAGAGAAGAGATCCAAATGCACCACCGTAAAGAAGATTCCCCCCACACAAACTCTTCCTACCTGACTGAAAGCAGAGCCTTCCAAAAGAATTCCAGGGCCCTGGGCCAGGGATTTAGCTCAGTGGTTCCACCACCTGCCTTGCAACCACAAGGTCTCGAGCTCAATTCCCGATACCAAAAAAAAAAAAAAAAGAATTCCAGAGTCCTAAATCTCTTTTCCAGGAGTTTCCTCACTAGGGAAAATTGACTCCTACCACCAGAATTGAGCAAGGATATTTTAAAAATTACCTAATATAGTCACAAAACTATCACATGTCCCATCTCTGCTCCTAATGGCCTACTTATTTTTCCTAAAAACCATTCATTTTCCCACAAGTCCTCTTTCTCTTCTCTCCTTCCCCTATTAAAAGTGCCATTTGACCCAGCTATTCCCCTGCTGGGTATCTTCCCAAAAGAATTAAAAGCATCATACCTCAGTGATATATGTGCACCTATGTTTATAGCAGCACAGTTTGTAATAGGTAAATCTTGGAAACAACCCAAATGCCTATCAACTGGTGACTGGATAAAGATGTGGTGGTTTTTTGTTTTTGTTTTTGTTTTTATTTTTTTGGGTACTGGGGATCGAACTCGGGACCTTGTGCTTGCTAGGCAGGTGGTGGAACAACTAAGCTAAATCCCTGGGCCCTTTTTTTTTATAAAATGGAGTACTACTCAGTCATAAAGAATGATAAACTAAAGACATTTATGGCTAAATGGTCCACATTGAGGCCATACTCTTTGATAGGTCTCCCACCACCTCAGCAGCTATTATGTATAGTAGCTGCCCTCTTCCTATCGTGCCTTGCCCCTTCCCCTGTGTGCCGTCATGCCAAGATGGTTGCTCCCACCGAAGAATAAACCCTTCTTCCCAGTATGCCCCTGTTCCCGCCTAGAAAGTAACCTAATACTCGCTCACCTCCTACCACTAGTGACATCACCGGCTCCTCCATTCCCTAGTCACTACCTCACTCAACCCCACCTCAGCCCCTACAAACCCCACCCCAGTCTCTATAAAAGACACTCCCTGCCCTGGCCATGTTGCTGTTGTCTCTCCTTTGTTCAGAGACAGCTCGGCAGATCTATTCCCCTAATAAAGGCTTGTTGTGGCCTAGTCTGGTCTTGGTCTTCGGCCCTTTTACCTAACACTCTTAAGTGAAATAAATAGGACACACATGTAAATACCGAATTGTCTCTCTGGTGTGAGAAAATGAAAGTGTAAATGAGGACCAAAATGTCCAATAGGTAATGTGAAATAGGAAGCAAAGGTTCAAAGGGGAAGGGGAAGTAGGAGAGGGTGGGGGAAAGGAAAGAAAAAAATATGAGAAAAAAAGAAAAAAAAGGAAACAAAGCTTTTGTAAATAGGGAGGGTTGAGGGGTAGAAGGGAGGGCAGGGGAATGAGAAAAAACAAGAACTAAAATATATCATGTACAGGTACAAATTCTCAATGATGAATGTGATCACAATGTATACCTAAAATGTACCAATAAAGTTAATTAAAAAAATAAAAAGGGACATAACTCTCAAATTTCAATGCCTTTTTGAGTCAATTTTTTCTGGAACTCCACTTTGTATGGATAAAACTTTGCCTTTCGTATTGCTAATTTGTTTAATCCATTTAATTCACAGGCCCAGAAGCACTAAACATAAGAGGGTAGCGGAAAAATTTTCCTCCTTGGCAGTTGTCACCTCTTCAGAGAAATCTTCCCACTCTTTTTTGTGATACTGGGAATTGAACCCAGGGACTTCACTGAGATAGGTCCCCAGCCCTTTTTAATTTTTTTATTTTGAGAGAGGGTCTCAATAAGTTGGCCAGGCTGGGGTTGAATTTGTGATCCTCCTACTTCAGACTGTCGAGCCCCTGGAATTACATCTGGGTTCCCTGATGATTTTTTCTCAATCAGGCCTCTTTCCCTTTCTTGTTTCCCATTGCATTTATCATTATTTACTATGGCTTTGTCTGCATCGTAGGTTTTTGTCTGTCTTTCACTAGAAGGTAAGCTGCACAGAGACAAGAAGTGTTTCTTCTCATTCAGCACTCTAAACTAAGGACATGGCACCTCACATATAATTGGTGTTCATGAGTGTTGAAGAAATCCACCCTTGGCTCAGGTATTTATTTATTTTTGGTGGTGCTGGGGATTGAACTCAGTGCATCGCATGAACTAAGCAAATGTTGAACCACTGATCCACATCTGCAGGCTTAGGTGGGGAATATAGGCAATTTGGAAGGGTTGTACATGCTGACTGGGGAAATAAATGGTCCTGACAGTAATAAGCTTGTAAAAAAAAAAAAAATCATCCTTAGAATTTGAATGAGCCCAAGGGACAGACACACATCTTGTGTGGGAAGTCAGTCCAGGTGTGGTCACATTCCTCAGTCTTGAGCTCTGAGGTAGGTCGGGGGATTGCAAGTGGAGGTGGAGGCTGTTGTGTCCCTTTTGAAGCAAATAAAGGAATTCCAGAGATTCTCTCCCTGTGCTAGGGTGGGTAAAAATAATATAAACTTTTCCTTTAGGTCAAATGCTTATAGGAAAATGAACAGATAAGCTGGGCCCTGTAAGAGTCAAACATGAGGAGGAAGACATGATTCTTCACAAGAAATTTAGGGAGGGAGAGAGGCAGGGAAAAAAAGGGGGAAATATGGGAAGGAGCTTGGAAACAAACACAGCTCTGAGTATGATTATTTAGTACACAAGAAAAAAAGAGGTTGTTAAGCTATTCTCCTGGCCTTTATTTAGGGAATAATTCATGTCATTCTGCTAATTACAGAGTTGTGAGAATAACAGCAGCTTAGATGGAGCTCATGTTATTTCCATTTGATTTAGACAACTGTATAAGAGGACTCTCCATTCCCTGGGCGCCCAGACCTGCTGCAGGCATCACTGGTCCCTTCTTGGCAGCTTCTCAAATGACAGGCCTGGCATGTAGGACAGTCACGTAGCTCCTTAAAACCCTTCAGGGCAGCCTCTTTGTCTCTGCTAGGGCCCCTTTAGCCATAAAGGCCAAAAAATGTCCTGCTATTAACTCCCTTATTCCTCCAAAGAGCAAATATGTAACTGGGAGAATTTTTTTGAAATGATTTCAATACACAGGAACCCAAGAGAGGCTGAATACCCAGGCCATGCCTAGTGTTCTCAGATAAAGCACCCAGCCTTTCAGATTCCCAAGTCCACATGTTCAACTTCCCTAATCCTCCAGAGTTAGGCCCCAAGGGCTAGTGCTAGGTGGCTTATGGTTTTCAGCCCCAGGGACAGGTGCCCACATCTTGACGTAATCAGCCCACTGCTGTATAAAATAAGACCCCTGTAATGGTTTATCTCAGTTGTCAACTTGACCAGATTGAGGGATACCTAGAGAACTGGTAACATACACTGCCGGATGTGTCTGTGAAGGCATTTCCAGAGAAGACTGCCGTGTGGGTCAGCAAACTGAATGAGGAAGACCTGCCCTGAATGTGGGTAGCACCACCCAATCAGCTGCAGGTCTACAGGGAATGAAAAAGCAGACAGCTCCTAGCTCTTGCACCCAACCTTTCCCAAGAGCTTATTTTTCTGCCGTTGTCACCCTTGGACAGGAAACCCCAAAGTCTGCAGCTTTTGCACAAGGTCTTATATCAGAGGCTCTCCAGGGGACTTTCAGCCTTTGGCCCCGGGCTACAGCTGCATTACTGGCTCTCTCATTTTGAGGTTTTGGACTTCTTGGATTGAACAACTACCAGTTTCCCTGGCTCTCCACCCTGCAAACAGCCACTGTGGGACTATTCAGCCTCTATTCATGTGGGCCAATCTAACAAATCCATATATATTCTATTGGCTCTGTTTCTCTGGGGCACTCTGACTAATATAGCCCATTAGGTCAGAGAAGAGGAACTAGAAGAGGACTCAGTAGGCAGAGAGATCAACCTTTGCATTTGCCTAGTAATGGAGGATTTCACTGAAAGCATGACTTTTATGACTAAAATCAGGAAAGTTCTAGGCAAACCTGGATAAACTGCTCACCAGTTTGCCCAATATCCCATCTGTTTCAGGTCCATACTTCACTAAGTCTAAGCAACATATTTCTTCACAATTTAACATCACTAAAACCATGATGTGTCTTAAAATCACACATAGCTGTCAGCAGCTCTCAAGGCTGAGCTCTTTCAGACAGGGTGCACAGTTGCCAGTCACTTCTGGGGCACTACTAACCTGAAACCATCCTAAATCAATTTTCTGCTTGATTTTTTTATACCACACTGACAGTGTGAATTTAGACCTCAAATCTGCATGAGGACAGGCTTGTGGTTCAAGTTTTCAGGAGAGAATTGTTACTTCTCCCTCCACAGAGTGCCAAGATTTAGGCAGGCACATTTCCAGCCAGTCACTTCAGTGAGAAGATTGAGTTCCCTATAGTAATCAAGCTTTTATGTGCAGTCTCCATCTTTGGCATTTTCCCCCTCCCATAGTGATACATAAAATGATGGCACGCACAGCTTGCAGTTGAGGGTATCTCAAATTGAGTGAAATAGAACAAGTAATTAACCCCCAGCAGTCTGCATGGGAGCAGAGGGACTTAGTTGCTGCTGGAGAGATGCCTGTCCCTTGGTGCTCTGGAAGGGAAGAGAATACTGTCCAAGATACCCAGCCCTACATCTATAGCAACAGTTCTTCCCATTCAGGCCTTTTGGCTCTGGTAGTCTCTCGGTGAGTCTGGCAACCCATGTAAAAGGTGCTTCACTGATTTCATCAGACATACTAGTGTTTAGAAACATCACTGGCTTTCCCTATACACATAGAGTCAATTGGTCTGAAATGCTTTTGCAGTACTAAGGATTGAACCCAGGGCCTTCAAACTGAGCTGCACATCCAGACATTTTTTATTTTTATTTTGAGACAAGATCTCACTAAGTTGCCCAGGCTAGACTTGAATTTTAATCCTCCTGCCTTGGTCTCCCAGAGTGCTGGGATTATAGTATGTACCACCCTGCCTGTTTTGAAACATCCCTGCCTCGTGTTGAAAACCCAACGAAGCAATGAAGCACAGTTGGCAAAGAAAGAAGATGCAGTGTTTGAACTGAAAACCCAGTATCCATGTTTTTCTACTCCCCGACCTCACCTGACATCTTCCTTCTTTCACCTCAGTCATGCAGGTTGCTCTGCATTTCCTGAATATGATGCCCCATCCCTTTGATCCTTTCATTTAGTGGACATTCCTAGGCCCCTGTCTGTCCTCAGGCTGACTCATGTCTCCTCAAAGCTTTCCTGGCCCAGCACCCCAAAATTTTTCTTTCCTGGTGTGAATGCCCAGCTTCCTAGATGCTAAGGTTTGAATATTTGTGTCCAGTCCCAAATTTATATGTTAAACTCCTACTCCCCAGCCAAGTGTGATGCCACAAACCTGTAATCCCAGCATTTGGCAGTCTGAGACAGGAGGATCATGAGTTCAAGGCCTGCCTGGATTACAATAGTAAGACCTTGTCTCAAAAAACAAACAAAACAAAATCCTAATCCCTGAGGTAATGGTGTCAGGAGGTGGGGTAAGTAGTTCATGAGGGTGGAGCCATGGTGAATGGTATTAGTGTCCTAATAAAAGAAGTCCAGGAGAGTGGCCTTGCCCCTTCCACCATGTGAGGATACAGCCAGAAGGCACCATCCATGAACCAGGAAATGGATCCTTGCCAGACAGTGAATCTGTCCAAGTCATGATCATGGACTTCCCAGCCACCAGAACTGGGAGAAATATATTTCTCATATTTATAACTTGATTATAGCAGCCCAAAAGAATGATGACACTGGGCTAAGCTTCTTCTACCTCAGCGCAGGCCAAGGACTGCACCTTCCTGCTGCAATCAAGTAGCAAAGCTAACCACCAAGAAGGCTGAGGCAGGTGCACCTTGTACCCTGTAGAGGCCACCTACCTCTGCCAGTTCACCTGGCTGGGAACAGATGGAGGGAGGATGCTGTGCCAACTCCAGACTGAGGGGAAATTTTCTGAGATTTTGTAAGCCTGAAGCATTCACACACAAAAGAAGAGCTTAGTTTGTCTACTTTAACCTAAACCCTAGAGCATGCATAAGGGTGTGCATAAAGTAGAACTAAGAGTCTGGTTCTGGTGAACATATACTGGATTGAGGTTCAGAGATCTGTGTCCAAACTTCCCTTTTTGCCTAAATGGCTTTGGGCAAGAAGCTCTAATAGTTTAGACCTTTGTTTTCCCCACATGGAATGAAAAATGGTTCCCCTCTATCCTCTTGGATTCTTTGGCTGGGTTACAAATGCAATGAGTACAATATTAACAGGAGAAAAAAATATATGAGAAAAGGAGAAAATGGAAACAAAGTCTTTGTAAATCGGGAAGAGTAGAGGGGGTGAAGGGAGGGCAGGGTAATGGGGAAAAAATAAGAACCAAGATACATCACGTAAAGGTACAAGATCCCAATGATGAATGTAACTGTATTGTATACCTAAAATATACCAATAAACTTAATGAAAAAAATATTAACAGGAGAAAAAGCATATTTAATTATGCTTCTATGCACTGGGATCCCACAAAATACGGAACTAGATAATTGAAGCTTAGGTATCATCCTGAATTACAATAAAGAGTAGATATGACCCATGCCTGCAATCCCAGCACTTTGGAAAGCTGAGGCAGGAGGATTTCAAGTTTGAGCCCAGCATGGGCAAATTAGTGACTTAATGACACCCTGTCTCAAAAACAAAACAAACAACAACAAAATGAACCATCAAAAAAATGGGAGACATGACCCAGTGTGGAGCGCTTAGGTTCAATCGCCAGTATTACACACACATACACTAAAAAACTTGAATTTCTCAGGTGGGTGGGTGACCTGTTATGGGAGTGGGGGCTGTTTGGTGAATACAGGTGTCTCCAGCAGCCCTCAGAATGGATAATTGTCTGGGCAGGTGTTAACTTCCAGTCTGCTCTCCTGTGAGTTAATCTTCTCTTGTCGGTAAGATTCCCAGGAGAGGATTTACAACAACAGAGTTCCTTTAGGAAGCTCCTTCTTCAGGCAGATTAGGGGAGCTTAGAGAAAGCCCCTGCCTGTGTACACTTCCCCAAGTACCCCCAGTTCAAAGGAATCAGCACACCAAAGCTGCATATTTTTGAGTGGCATTTCCTGAACTCTTTCACCATCTGTAAGAAGGGAGTTGTTATTTCCATTTTAGGGTTGTGTAAGGATTAAGTGGGATAATGTATGCTTTAAAACATGCTTACAGGCATTAAAGCATTACACAAATTATTATCCTAGGCCTGGGAGGGAAGAGAAGGAAATATTCTGATTGGTACACTGTTTTTCAGAGTGCGAGTTTTAAGCCATCAGGTCATGAAAAAAATATAGAGTGGATATAGGGAAGGGAGAAGACATCTTTTCCGTCTATTCTTCTAGGTTCTCAGCTGAGGACCCATTACTAAAAACAGATTAACAAGAAAAAAACAAACAGAAATTTGGGGGTCTTTTTAAATTAATTAATTAATTATTGTTGTTATTGTTAATATTTTAGAGACAGTGTCTTGCTCTGTTGCCTATGCTGGCCTTGAACTCTTGGGCTCAAGAGATCCTTCTATCTCAGCCTTCCACGTAATTGGGACTACAGGCATGTACCACCATGCCCAGAAATTGATTCATATGCATATTTCATATATACGTAAGAGATATCAGGAAACAATAACTCAGGAAGGTGGCTGGAACTCCAGCTTCAACAGCATCTTCAACTGAGCAAAGAATAGGGTGTGGGAGGAGCAAGTTGGGGGTGGGAGACCAGAGAAAGCACAGTCGGCAAGGGTAAGGAGGGTTGCCGTGCAGATTTCAGACAGGAGCTTCCCTGATGATGGGAGTCCCATGATTTAGAGTCATGCTGCTCTTCCTGGTGCAAAGAGGGAGTCACTTTTAACAGAGATTTACTTCATAAAAGTGAATTTCCTGCACCAAAGGCTAACTTCTGCTTTGGGAACTTCTGTGTCTGCTGTTTCTCAAATAATCAACCCAGAACAATCTTATTTAAAAGGGAACATTTGGGGTAGCTGTTCTAATGCTTTACAGTCACCTTTCAGGGTGGCATATTTTGATCTCCTATGTGGGTCATGATCGACATTTTTTAAAGTTAAATGGAATAGAAAACATCAGGCTGTATCCAAAATAATAAGGTATCATTACCTTCATTTAAGTCTTCTGTGTGTGTTATGATGTAAAAATCAATGTGTTTTGTATCATAACACACATACTAGCACAATCTTTGTGGTAAATAATAGAAGTAGAAATAAAGGGGGCTATTCTTGCTTTTTTGTAGTATTTCCCAGTTCCAAGAGTAGGAAAATCGATCTTGGAATAGAATTTACCTTTTGTTTGGGAAATCCACTAATGGGCCCATTGGTTGTACACAGCTAAAGCTCTGAGGCCAGGCTGAAGTAAACCCATGGAGACTAAAGTGACTACACTGCTCAGCACAATGAGGTCAATGTTCAAGTTTGAGGCTTGTGGTTTTAGAGGAGAGAGTTTGGGCTGGTCCCAAAGAGGGAGACTAAGTAAAATTCTCTCTAGACACTGGTGTAACTGTAGGATCCAGGAAGCTCTCTGCTCTTGAATGTAAAGCCCTTCTTACAAAGACTATCAGGGCTCTTGTGGAGTTCATGAAATGTCCTAACCAGGTTCTCTCATTTAGCCCTGCCTCAGGAATGGTAGAAGATCACCTCAGAGGAACTGGGCAGTGTAGGACACCAAGAAAGATCCAAGAGAAGTTGGGAGCAGTGTGGAATGAGAGAAGATCAGAGTCCGTGAGTGCCTTCATCTGTTTGTGCTACTAGAACAATCCTGAGACTGAGCAAATTGTAATAAGCAGAAATTTATTTAGCTCATCATTCTAGAGGCTGAGAAGTCCAAGATTGAGGGACCACATCTAGAGGGGACTTTTCTTGCCAAGACATGATTTGGAAGACATCACAGTGAGTACATGGGGTATGCGTGCAGCGGGCAGGTTGGGGTGAGGGGCAATCCAGAGATTGACTCTGCAACCCTAAGCCCTTTTATCATCCACAATCATCCATTATGAGGGTAGAACCTCTATTAGGCTCCACGTCCCCATACTGTTCCATTGAGGATTCTAACATGCTTTTTGGGGGACACATCTGAACCATAGAAATGAAGGCAAACATGCATCCAGAATCCTTGGTAATGTTTGGGAGAGAGCTGGAATTCCTTTATTCTCAAAATAAATCATTTTATTTGAATATTTAAGTAAAGGGTAATTCTGAATGGCTGGAAAAATGTGGGTCACCAACCACACCAAAGGTGAACAAGACTCAAACACAGTTGAGAATTAGGAAGGTACTGACCTGTAACTTCAAACAAGACTCACTCAGATGATGATCCTCACCCCCAATGTTGTCAGTTATTACCACCACCTCCTACCACATAGCATATGTTAAAGTCCCTGATATTCAGAATAATAGCCCTAAATATGTCTAAGTCAGAATCCTCAGAACTGTGAATATGCTAACCATAGCAAGGGGAAATTAAGCTTGCTAATCAACTGACCCTAAAATAGGGCTCTCCCTATCCTAATCCTGGATTATCCAGATAGATCCAATGTAATCACAGGGATCCTTTAATGTGGAAGAGGGAGAGTAATTGCTAGATTGATGTGATTTTTTTTTTCTTTTTTGAGATAGGGTCTGCTATGTAGCTTTAGCTGGTTTTAGACTCACTATGTAGCCCAAGCTGGTCTCAAACTCATGACAATCTTCTTATTTCAGCCTCCTGAGTGCTGAGATTACAGGCAAGCACCACCACACCTGTCTCTAAACTGAAGTGATCTGAGAAAGACTTTACCCACCTTGGCTGTCCTCGAAGAGAGGTGGCCAAGGACCACAAGCCAAGGTCTATGGCAGCATCTGGAAGATGCAAAAGATAAGGAAGTGAGTTCTCTTCTAGAGCCCCAAGGACATAGCCCTGCTGTTATGGCTTGTGTCTAGATGTCTCCCCAAAGCCTCATGTTGTCATAGGTGGGGGTTTTTGAGAGTGGTTGGATCTAGGGTGTGTAATAATGGGATTAAGGATGTGATGCTGGGATTAATGGTTCAAGGATAGGATTAAGAGTGCCCCACCCTGGGTGTGAGTGCTATCCACCCAGGTAGCTTGAGTAGAATATAAGGGACAGAAAGAAGGCTGGTACTGTGGCTTGCTGCTTCTTGGCTACTTTGCTGTTTTGCTACTTTCTGTCCACCATGAACTGTTTCTCCTCTGTGATGCCCCTCTACCATGCCACTCTGCCTTGGAGCCAGCCCACTATGAACTGAAACCTCTTCCAACGGTGAACTACAATAAACCTTTCCTCCTGTGACTTTAGGTGTCAGGTATAATATCTCAGCAATGAGAAAAGTAACTAGGATACCTGCCAACAACTTCACTTTAGTTCAGTGAGATTCTGAGCTTCAGAACTCTTAGATAATACATTTATGTTGTTTAAAGACACTAAATCTGGGCCAGGGATTTAGCTCAGTGGTGCTTTACCTACCTCTTAAGTGCAAGGTCCTGGTTCAATCCCCACTAGCACACACACACACAAAAGACACTAAATCTGTGAATCATTTAAAATGTGAACCCAGACCTTCAAGCCTTTTGCAAGGGTGTATGTGTATGTGTGTGCATATGTGGTACTAGGGATCAAAGCCAGAACTTTCATACTGAGCTACATCCCCAGCCATTTTATTTTTTATTTTACAACAAGTCTTGCTAAATTGTCCAGTCAAGACTTGAATTTAAGATTCTCTTGACTTAGCCACCCAGAGTGTGGGATTACATCCATGTGTCACCATACCTGGCTACATCAAACCCTTTTATATGGACCCTAATGCCATCATTAGGCCCTATCTCTTACTTAATACTATTACTCTCATGATTAATTTTCAACACATGAGGGACATTCAGAATGCATCTCACATGTTGGCTAGACATTTTGTATGAAGTCCAAAATGCTTACTTCAGAAAGTTTATAAATTCTTATTTATATATCCTTCTATGGTGAGGAACCCAAGCCAACTCAGAAACTGCAGGGTAGTTCCAAAAATTGGATAGCATTTAGGAACAGGTTAATTAAAATATGTGTCTATTTTAAAAAGACATCAAAAAAGTAAATAAAAAATTTAAAAGGTATCACAAAATAATAAGCATTTCATTATATGGGACAATATTTGTGAATTTGTTCATGAATTTTTTAAAAAGCAGGTTACAAAAATATTCTTTAAAAATAGGTATAAGCAGCCCCATATACTCTTTTTTTTTTTTTTTTGTACTGGGGATTGAACTTGGAACCTTGCCCTGTGAGGCAGGCACCAGAACCACTGAGCTAAATCCCTGGCCCAGCCCCATATAGTCTTACAATTGCTTGGACATTTTAATCACAGAGGCACACCACTTGACTCTAATCACAGATGGAACTGATATGAAGTTGAGCTTTGGTCTTTACAAAGACTGATCTGTTTCCCCATTCACCTTTGAAGTGCAATTCTTCCAGGGTCCAAACCAAATATCTAGGTTGTTTTTCTCAGATCTTCCTTCTTTGCAGGTCCTAAACCCCAATTGTGTCTCCCAAATCCTGTAAGATTACCAGAAGTCTTTCTTCTACATAAGTCTCTCTTAACATATGTGTATGTTAAAACATATATAACAAAATTTATCATTTTAACCATTGTTAAGTGTATGATCCATAGCATTTTAAATATATTCACATTGCTGTGTTGCCATTACTACCAGCCATCTCCAGAATTTTTTCATCATTCCAAACTGAAACTATGCTCATTAAATAATAACACCTGGGCTAGAGATTTAGCTCAGTGGTTCTGCTGCCTGCCTCACAAAGCTCAAGGTCCTGAGTTTGATCCCCGGTACCAAAAAAAAAAAAAAAAACAATAACACCTACTTTCCCTTTCCCACAGCCCTCTTAGGTTCAAATCTCAACATAGTCACTTACAGATAGTGTGATCTTGAGCACATTATGCAACTTAGCAGACCCTCAGTTTCCCCACCTATGGTAACCAGTCTCCAAAGATGTCCTCCACCCACCAAAGGCCTTGCTTCCCCATACTCACATTCTCTTCTTCCTGCATTAAACCTGGCTGACATGTAGCAGAAGCAAAGCTAGATCATAAGAAACCTTGATGTCTTGGAACAGTAGTTCCAGGGAAGCCAGTTACCCTGAAGCCATGATGCTATGAGGACACCCAGTGCAGAGATTCTATGTGAGGATCAAAGCTGCTCAGGTAGCCTTTAGCTAGGCAAATGTGGATGAAGAAGCTATCTTAGACATCTTCTAGCGATGCTTTTTGGCTGTGTGTGTGTGTGTGTGTGTGTGTGTATGTGTGTGTGTGGTGTTTTAAACCACCAAAGTTTTGGAAGTGATTTCTCATAAAGCAATAGATAACCAGAGCATCACCTGAGACATTGGAATAATAATATAATACTTTATGGTTGTGTGAGGATAGAGAAAGGTGTGGGTAAATTGCCTACATGATGCTTTTGTAATAAAAATGGAGTGTCTGTAGATGCACCCAAATTTTTATAGTGGAAAAATACTGCCATCCACAGTGAGTTCATTCTTGTAATGCATACAAATGTGGCAGAACTAGAAACAGGCAAAGCTTGGTAAACATTGAGGCTCTCAAAGGTCATGGCAGAACAGAGGGCTGTCAGGCAAGATACATTCAGAGATTTGAGACACCAGGAATACTCTGAGGCCTCAGGTTCATGTTCCTTGCATATCAATAGCAGCAAGTGAAACTGAATACAAGAAAGAAATCAATGCAATATTTACTGTATCTTTATAAAATATGCCCACTTGTGCTTAAATTTGGTTCTCTGGGTTAATGAAAAAAGTCCTATATTCTAATTGAATCTTGTGCTTAGAAAAAGAACAAACAGGAATGAGAAATAATCCTATGATGGGTTCTAAAATGGTCCAAGTTCAACAAGGTCTATCAGCCTCCAACGGGCCACTCCAGATATGGCTTGAGTCTTCAAATGTCAAGGAGATTGCTCACTCAGGAGCATTCAAATTAAAATTAAGGCTTTTCTTGTCAGGAATAAAAGTCACACTTAATTATGCTCTGATCTTAAGATTTTCAATGAGTAGCAGCTGCTTCTCTCAAGAATTTAGCTGGAAAAAAAACTCTGTCCCAGTCCCCATCAATCTAACAAGTGATAGGAAAGGATAGGAGAGTGTAGAGGGGGACAAGGAGTTTGAATCTCAGGCCAGGAGCAGACAAGGTGGGCCTGTGGTGGATCAGAACTATCCCTTTTGATACTTTCCAGTTTCTCCTCCTACCTGTTATGTTTTTGGATACACTCCTTGGCCACCAGGTAAGCGTTTTTTTCTACTCATCCACATGCTCCCACCATGATGTGCTGTCTCAGATCCAAAATAATGGGGACAATTGATCATGGATGAGAAGCTCCAAAACTGTGCACCAAAATAAATCTTTTCTTTCTATAAGCCTATTATCTCAGGTATTTCATTATAGTGATGGAAAACTAACCCACCACTTCTCTCACCCCCTCCAGCACCCTTTTCTTGAATTCAGGCTCTCCCACATACATTCCTTATTAAACCTCTACTCAGGATAGAATTTAACCACCAAATTTCTGCCTGGGGGAAGTGATTGCCATGGTTTAAAATAACGATTTGTCTGAAATTTAAGAAATCTTTGAACAGAGAATAAAGAATCAGACCAAAGGAATCTCTTCTCTTGTTTTAAAGGGCAGTGAGCAGCAGGCAGCAGAAGGAGGGGCCTTTGGTGTCCTTGAAAACGGTAGGATCGCATTGTTTCCAGGAAGAACAAGTCTTATTCTCACTCTCTATTCAGAGGGTGCCTGGCTACATCACTATAATCAAGTCTGTTAGTAAAAGATCCCACTCTTCTATGATTTCACTTTATTTTGGGGGCAGAACTGGGGGTTGAACCCAGGGCTTCACACATGCTAGGCAAACACTAGCACTAAGCTACATCCCAGCTTTTTTTTTTTTTTTTTAATGAGATAAGGTCTCACTCTGTAGTTTAGGCTGGTCCTGAACTCACTACTGTAGTGCAAGTTGGCCTCAAGTTTACAGTGATCTCCTGCCTCAGCCTCCTGGGTACTGGGATTACATGTGATCACCACCATGACTGGCTTTATTTTTTGAGACAGAGCCTCACTGAGTTGCCCAGGCTGGCCTTGAACTTATAATCCTCTTGCCTCAGCCTCCTAAGTAGTTGCATTTTACTTTTTAAAAAAATTTTTGCTGGGGGCAGGGGATTTGGCTCAGCAGTTCTGCCGCCTACATTGCAAGCACAAGGACTGGAGTTTGATCCTGGTAACAAAAAAGAAAGAAAGAAGGAAAGAAGAAAGAAAGAAAGAAAGAAAGAAAGAAAGAAAGAAAGAAAGAAAGAAAGAAAGAAAGAAAGAAAGAAAGAAAGAAAGAAAGAAAGAAAGAAAGAAAGAAAGAAAGGAAGGAAGGAAGGAAGGAAGGAGAAAGAAAGAAAGAAAGAAAGAAAGAAAGAAAGAAAGAAAGAAAGAAAGAAAGAAAGAAAGAAAGAAAGAAAGAAAGAAAGAAAAGAAGGAAGGAAGAAAGTCTAACTAAGTTGCCCAGATTGGGCTCAAACTTGCAATCCTCCTGCCTCAGCCTCCCAGAGTGCTGAGATTATAACCTTATACCAGCACAACCGGCATCTTGATTCCCCTGCAGCAGCCTCAGTTTTAGGCAGAGCATGAGTCTTGGCAGGGAAACTTGCCCTTGTATCTATAGCAGGCCTTGTGTGTGAGAGCACCTCCCCAAGACTTAGCATACCTCTGCTGTATACCGGTGCAGGGTTCTGGGCCCCAGAGGATTTTCTACCTCTTGCCCCCAGGGGAAATGGTTTCTGCTTTTACTCCTACCCTAAAAGCAGCGGATCTTTGCCAGCTTCTAAGAGTAGGAAGGAGATTTTCCATTGTGATACCCAAATGCAGCCAGATTTAACTTCCCTACCTCCTTCAGTGGTTCTGGGTTGACAGTATGTATTTTCTGCTTTCCCTCTAGATGTTAAGTCTTTTCCTTGATGACACAGGGGTCTTGGAAGTGGATTTCTAGCATATACCTAGCATCAGGCTACCTACACCATCCCTGTTTGTTTGTTTTTGTTTTGTTTTGTTTTGTTTTGTTGAGAGAGGGTCTCACTATGTATGTGTAGTTGAGGCTGGTCTTGAACTCACTGTATGCCCAAGCTGGCTTCGAACTCATGGCAATCCTCCTGCCTCAGCCTCCAGAGTGCTAGGATTACAGGTATGTGCCACCATGCCCTATCTCCAGTCTTTCTTGTGACCCCCTAGTAAAGGCCTGTGGAGAAGGGCTGGTGACTACAATTCGCGCCCCCCATCCACCCACCCCTGTCTGGGGCTCCCCATCATTCTACTCTGGGCCGGCTGCAGTACTTAGACTGCAGGCATGCATCACTTCTAAGTTCCTTTCTTTTTACGCGCATTGATGGATCCCTTCTTACTGTTCTCTGCCAAAGACAGCACCCACGTCACGTGTGTCGGGGCTGTGCAGTCACACAGTGGCCTGCACTGAGGAGATCCTCACATTCTCCCTTCTCACTGAGTCCTACAAATTACTCAACTGGCCCTGGCCACAGATGAAACTGTTCCTGGGTTCTAGTCCGTCTCCAAGGGCCTTGTCATTCTTGGGAATTCAGTTTACTTTATTGCCTTGTGACCTCCACTCTGTGATGAGTTCATAAAAGTGATGATTTGCAGATTGTCTTTCTCATTGTTTAGATGGCAGTTACAGTCTTTATCCTCTTGCAGCTTTCTCCATCCTAAGCACAAACAGAACTCTTTCCATTAAAATTTCTTTAGGGCCTCAGAGAGAGCTATGAATGCTACACTGGCTCCAGATTCCCTGCCAAGAAGTAAATCAGTGGTAGAATAGTGACTTGTCTCTGGAAGGCATGGTCATCTTTCCTGCTTTTTATTTGGCCATTGCTGTAGTAGCACTGGGCTCCAGCGTGGTGCTATTAGGAGGGTGGAACCTTTAGGAGGTGAGGCCTGGTGGAAGGTCTTAGGCCACTGGAGGCGTGCCCTTGAAGGGGACAATGGACCCCAGTCACTTCCTTTCCCTTTTCCATTCCTTGGCTCCTCTGTGCACTCCCCACCAACCAGCACCCACATCAGAATAGTACAGTTAGAAACCCTGGAGCTGAGTGAAGCACTGCCTTCTCTCCCTTTAATTCTAAACAGTACCCTATGGTTATTCCCGCTTCTATTATCCTAAGAGAGGTGGAGAATAAAACAACAATAGCTGGATCTCCCAGTCTGACCTTCCAGTCACTTTACCCTACTCCCGCCTCATTACACATTCATAATTCAGACCTGAATTCTGGGACAAGCACGCATATTGAGAGCCCCTAAGATGACACAGCACCCTGTCAATCATTCCTGTCAATCACACCTAGAGATTCGGCAGGAGGCACCTGAAGCAGAGGTTCTTGGCCTTCAAATTTTGAAAGCCTGATTTTTCCACCCTTTTTTGGTTTCTATTGCTACTTTTGTATGTTTTGACCTGTGTGCAGTGCTTTTCTGTCACTGGCATCTTTCTTGGTCTGTGCTATACCTTTTGTTGGTACATACTTGCTCTGAGCACAACTTCCTTTGATTTTCAGTAAATGTAGCTGCTTGCTACTTACTGCTGGGTGTACACTTAGCCATTCTTCCCTCATCTTACACAAGAACCTGGACTATTATTAGCCCATTCTACTGTAACAAGAAGGCTAAAAGCAATTAGTCTGCCTGATCATGGATTGGAACCTCTAAAACCGTGGAGCCAGAATAAACCTTTTCTCTTTATAAGTTGATTATCTCAAGTATTTGTTATAATGAGGGAACACTAACCAACACAAATGTATTTTCCTAAGGTACTTTTAAAATAAGAAATCACTACATGATTAAAAATAAGAACACTGGGGCCGGGGATTTAGCTCGGTAGTTCCGCCACCTGCCTCGAAAGTGCAAGGTCCAGAGTTCGATCCCTGGTACCAAAAAATAAATAAAAGTAAGAACACTGAACTTTATTTTGGGAGGTTTGTTGGTTTGTTAGTTTGTTTGTTTGTTTGTTTTGAAACAGAGTTTCACTATATAGTTCAAGCTGTCCTTGAAATCACTATGTAGCCCAGGCTAACCTTGAACTCACAGCAATCCTCCTGCCTCAGCCTCACAAGTGCTGGAGCTACAGGTGAGCCCCACCATGCCCAGCAAGAACACTGAACATTAAAGCACTCATTTTAGATAATTTTTTTAATGACAATGAAACAATCCCTATGAGCTCCTTTCCTAGAGAAAACAGCACATGCAGGGGCACTAGTAATATTGCATGGAAAGTGCACACAATAAATCAACAGAATGCTGCTATTCTAGGACCCAGCTCCTTTGATCCTGGTCTTTGGTTCAGGTCACAGGAAGGCTACACTCTAGATGATAATTTTCAGAGCCACCACTTCCTCACCAGCTGGTGAGGGCAGATGGGGCTCTGTTCCTTTGTCCCCATCTCTCTACCTCTGGGCAATGTCTGCTCCCTACTGGGAAGGCATGCTCTTCTAGCATTCCCTCTGGAAACCAAGCAGTCTTCATGGAAAACCATAACATAGTGTAAGATCTCTACACAAGGAGGCAGAAGTCTCAACTCCTGGCTCTTCCTCTAAGTTCCATGACCCTAGTAATTCAGGGAGCCATTCTGAGCCTTTGTAGCCTCATCTAGAAAATAAAGATGACCACCACAACCTCAATCCAGGGATTTTTCAAGAGGACCACATATAATGACATCATGCAGAAACATTTTGCAAACTGTAAAGAACCGTCATTATTCATCTTGGTGAGCATTTTAGGCTTAGGAGTGGAGTGGAAGAATAGAGCCCCATGTTCACCTCCAAAACTCATATTTTTGTGGCAAAATTTGGAGATAATTATAACTCTGTTCTTTGTCTTTTAACCACCATGCCCCCTGCTCCCTGGTGACATTTTGGTGTGTGGTTGTGGTTGCAGCTGCAGGCAGGGCCTGCAGTCACAGTGCTCAGGTGGCCTCCCTCCTTCCTGCCGCCTTCTCCCCAGTGGGAGGTGCATGCGTGTTGGTGAAAGCTGTAATGTTTCTCATGTGGCCAGACTCTAATACTTTCACTGAAAGGCTGGGCCCTTCATGACAATCACTGGGACCTCTCTGCTCAGCCAGTGTAGGTGCTGCTTACCTGAGAGATGGAATGGGAGGAGCTTCCCCCAAAAAAGGCTCTGCTCTAAGGGCTGCACTTCCCTGCACAGCTCCTTGACCAAATGGGGACTTCCAGAGGGCAAGGCCCAAGTTCCAGAGGAAGCACAGCCAGGTTATCCCCAGGACCACAGGGAGCCATCCAAGGAGGACAGGCCAGGGAGAGATCTGGCACTACTGGCTACTACTGGTTAGCAGGTGATAGAGTATATTTTAAAAGGTCCTTCCTTTTGATCTATTTGTGTCATAGAGCCTGAGCACTAACCACTGATATTTTTTAAGCATAGCCTTTTAAAATCTTTATTAATTCATTTCAAAGTTATATGCAGTGAGCTATAATGATAGGTTCATATCCATGGATTCAACCAACTGTGCATCAAACATACTCAGGAAAAAACTGCAACTGTACTGAATGTATACAGACTTTTTCTTGTCATTACTTCCTAAATAATATAGTATAACAATTATCTACCATATTATATAACAGCCAGGCATGGTGGTATATGCCTGTAATGCCAGGACTGGGGAGGCTGAGGCAGGAAGATTGAAAGTTCAAGGTCAGCCTGAACTATATAGCAAGACCCTGTCTCAAAAAACAAAGTAAAAAAAAATAACAACTATTCAGCCAGGTATGGTGGCACATACCTATAACCCCAGCACTCAGGAGGCCTAGGCAGAAAGATTTCAAGTTCGAGGCCAGCCTGGACTACATAGCAAGACACTCTCTCAAACAAACAGAAAAACCCCAAGTAACTGCATGGTACATACATAGATTTTATAAGTAATCTAGAGATGGCTTAAAATATATAGGAGGATGTGCATAGGTTATACAGAAATACTACTCCATTTTACATGAGGATCTTGAACATTCATGGATTTTGGTATCTCTGGGGGTCCTGGAAACCAATTCCCCTTGGATACCAAAGAATGACTGTGTGTATATGTATATATGAATGAGATGAACATCTGGGAACACATCTTTCAATCCAAGATCTAAAATATTAATGTTGTACTTACCTACATACTTCCCCAAGTCCTTTACTTTCATTTAGTATTTTAAATTTCCTTCCTTCCTTTTAAAAATTAGCTTAATTAACGTTATGCATAGTGATTACTTAATATTAAATTATATTTCATTAATGTAATCCATAATTAAGACAGTTTTAATTGTCTTAAAATTTAAATTATATTGTAATATATCATCTTGTGGACTTGCCTCTCTTACTTGGCATATATAAAATTATATTGTAGGCCAGGGATTTAGCTCAGTGGTTCCACCGCCTCCCTCCCAAGTGCAAGGACCAGAGTTCGATCCCCAGTGCCAAAAAAAATTATATTATAAAAATTAGGTTGCATGTAGTTGCAGTTCATTTTTTGTATAAAGTTCTGCTCTGTGAATATACTAGTTGTGTTGAATTGTGTTCCCCAAAAAGATACACCTAGGGGCTCCCTAACCTGTGATTGTTAAAAATGAAGGTCTTTACAGATATAATCAAGTTGAAATGAGGTCATACAGTAGGAAAATGGGCTCTAATCTAATGACTCATATTCTTCCATGAAGAAAGAAGTTTGTACACAGACACACAGGGAGAAAGCCATATGAAGACAGAGATAGAGATCAGAGTAGAGGGCCTACAGACTGAGATATCCAGGGATTGCCAACAACCAAAGAAGCTAAGGGGAGGAGAGGGTCCTTCGCTAGAGCCCTTCAAAGAGAGCATGGCACCTTGAGCTCTCACTTCTAACCTCCTCGTGGTGGAAGGATAACCATCCAGCCCTAGGAAACCAACACAGCCACTCTTACCTTTGCCAACAGTGAGAACAGACAGAAATGACTGGCAGGTTCCCAGCCTTCCCGTCTCCATTACCCAGGATGAGTCCTAGCTCCAGTCTCTTCAGTCCCTCCTGGACCGCTCTGAGCACTGCTCTAACAGCCACACTGCACATAAAAGTCAGGAGAAAGGAGAAGGGAATAGAAACTCCAGCCAAAAGAGTGATGTGGGGGGGTGGGGAGGCAGAGAGGGGCATGTAAGCAATATTGTAAAATACTGAGAAAGGTAAAAAGAGATCTTGCTAAGGACTCTGGGTTCACTTAGGAGCATGTGAAAGATTTACCTTGAAATCACTTTTGGGTTGATGACTTTTTTTTTCAATTCTAGGGATTGAACTAGGGCCTTCATACTGAGCTACATCCCTAGCCCTTTTTAATTAATTAACTAATTAATTCTTTACTTATTTATTTGAAGATAAAATTTAGCTCCTGCTAAGTTGCTGAGTTGCCCAGATTGGCCTCCGGCTCAGGATCTTCCTGCCTGGACTCCTGGAGTGCTGGGATTTCAGGGCTGTGCCACCAGGGCCAGCTGGTTCTGTGGGCTTCTGACTGCATAGCAGCTCCAGCCAGAGCTGTTCCCTGTGCCTGGGGCTCCATGTGCTTTACTCCCCGAATCCCATCCCCAATGCTTCCTGCTCAGCAGACCCCTGCCAAGCCTGGCAGACATGTTTCCTCCTGATCCCACATCTGCTGTTAGGAGAGTACTCTTTCTGATGAGAAAACAGAAGCTTAGCAGCTAAACTTAGTTAATTGGCCAAGGTCTCAGTGCCCAGATTGCCTATGTCTAGCGCAGAGCTAGAAGCTCAGGAGTCCGGGGGCGGCAGCAGCACCTGTCCTTGGCCTCAGCACTTGCCTCCTAGGATAATGGCAGCTTTGCTACCCTAGAGGAGCTTAGACCAGCGTGTGCTTCTAGCCAAGCAAGGATATCTGACCAGCATGCCTTAAAACTGTCAAAGACATCAAAAAATAAGGAAAATCTGAGAAACTGTCACAGCCCAGAGGAACCTAAGCAAACATAAGGGCAGAGGTGACTGCAGAATGGGCTCTGGAGCCTGCCAGTGTTACCCCAGCTCTGCCACTTTGAAGCTATATGGGAGGGCATTCACCTCTCTGGGCCTCAGTTTCTTCATCTGTAAAGTAGGGATAATGCTAGTCTCTGTCTCAGAGGGTAGTTGTGAGGATTAAGTGAGTTCACACAGAACGTGACACCCTTGGAACAGCAACAGCACAGAGTGAGTGCTTAATAAAAGTTCAGCTCTCAGCTAGGCATGGCAGTACATGCCTGTGATCTCAGTATTCTGGGAACCTGAGGCAGGAGGCGACTTAGCAAGTCTCTGTCTCAAAATAAAAAAGTAAAAAAGGACTGGGGAATGTAGCTCAGCACAAAAGTCCTGGGTTCAATCCCTCAGTACCACAAAAAAGATGACAGATAATAGGTAGATGTAAATATAGAGATATAGATAGGTTTATGGGGGGGGGTGATCAAAAAGACTCTTGTAGATGTTTTTCTTTTTCTTTTTTTTTCTTTTTTTTTTTTTTTTTGGTACCGGGGATTGAACTTGGGACCTTCTGATTGTCAGGCAGGCTTGTAGATGGATTTTCATGTAGCATAAGAAAGAACTTCAAGGGGGATGGGGATTTAGCTCAGTGGTTTTGCTGCCTGCTGCACAAGCACAAGGACCCAAGTTAGATCCCTGGTACCAAAAAAAGAAAGAAAAGAAAAGAAAGAACCTCAGGGCCCGGAATTTAGCTCAGTGGTGTCGCCACCTGCCTTGAAAGCACAAGGTCCTGAGTTCAATCCCCTGTACCAAAAAAAAAAAAGAAGAAGAAGAAAGAACCTCAACCCAAGTATGTAATGTGACTTAAAGTATTTGCTATTATAATGCAACATTTATATTTATGTTTTACATTTATATTTAAAATTACACATACTGTATTAGCAAATCTCCCAGTACAGAAGTTCAAGTAGTATATGTAGATACCCAGACTTCAAGGAGGGCAGCAGAACTCCCCACTTCTTCAAGGTAGGTTGCACATGATGACTTTCTTCCAAAGACCACAGTGTGGAAAGGAGGAGAAATAGTAACAGAAAGTGCAGAAAGAAAGCTGACAAACATCACCTCGACCTAGTGAGCAAGGTCAGTGTCAGCAGTGGTAAGTCATGTAGACACACATTCTCTTGAGGTGTTGTGACAAAATGACATTTTACCCTGTGGCCTTCCTTCTCATAACCCCAAACCCAAGTCTTACTGTGAGGAAACATCAAACAAATCTTAACTGAGGGACGATCTGAAACATTCCTACCCAGCACTCCTCAAAACTGTTAAGGTCACCAGGCATGGTGGCACATGCTCATAATCCCAGCATTCTGGAAGCAACTTGGCAAGACCCTGTCTCAAGATAAAAAATAAAAGAGGCTGAGGATGGAGCTTAATGCAAAGCCCCTGGGTCCAACCCCCAGTACTGAAAAACAAAACAAAACTGTCAAAGTCATTAAAAACATGGAAAGTCTGAGAAACTATCACAATCAAGAGGAGCCTAAGGAGACATGACAGCTAAATATAATGTGGCATCATTTATGGGACCCTGGAATAAATATGGCAGATCGGGTCAAAACTAAGGCAATATGATAGAATATGGACTTTAGTCAATAGTAACATATCAATACTGGTCCATTAATTGGGATAAATATGTCATATTAATGTAAGATTTTGGTAAAAGGGTAAATTGGGTGCAGGGTCTATGGGTACTTTGTACTATGTTTACAGTAGTTCTGGATATATAAAAGTCTTCTAAAAGCTGAACACTTAATAAAAATACTGGGCATACACATTGTAGTGACAGTATATACAACTGTTTACATCTGTGTGTGTGTGTGAGTGTGTGAGTGGGGGTTGAATCAAACCCAGGGCCTTTACAGTGAGCTATAATCCCCAGACCACTTTTATTTTTTTTATTTTGAGACAGGGTCTAAATTGCTAAGTTGCGCTGGCTGGGCTTGAACTTTTGATTCTCCTGCCTCAGCCTCTCAAAGTGCTGGCAGTAGAGGCATGCACAACCATGCCCAGCTTCATAACCCTTATTTTATTTATTTGTTTATTTATTTATCTATTGTTTTTTGAGACCGGGTCTTACTATATAGTTCAGGCTGTCCTTGAAGTCAACTGTGTGGCCCAGGCTGGCCTCAAACTCATGGTTTTCCTCCTGCCTCAGCCTCCCAAGTGCTAGATTACAGGCATGTACCACCACCCCTGAGCACCCAGACTATGTGACCCTGTGTGGCCCTTATGTGACCTTGATCATATCCTTAAATCCCCCTGAGTATCCTCTTCCACCTGTGTAAAGTAAAGGAGGTTTGTAAAACAAGAATAATATCCACACCTAAGAACATTTACTTAGCACTTCCTATGTGCCAGGCACAGTTCAAAATCCTTCACCTGAATTAATCCAAACAATGACTCTATAAGAAAAATACCAATATGATTCCATTTTCCAGAGTCCTTCTTGCACTCAAGCTGTATGAAATTCGAGGCTTCTTGCCCCTTCTCTGAAGGTGTGTCTCAAGGTGAACGTTACTAGGGGGAATCTCATGAGCTCTGGGGTCGAGCAGCCGAGGGTTGAATCCTGGGTCCACCACCACTAGCCATGTGACTGGACACAATTGCCTGTTCTCCAGACTCAGCTCCTGCTTCTTTGCCAGGGCAGTTGCTCTCTACCTTGCAGAGATTTTGTGAGCAGGAAAAGCAGGAACAAGTGTTGAATAAGTTTATCTTTTTGATTTATAACGGTCAAACTTATAATAGGGATGAGGGATAAAGAGACTATATCCCTAAGTGTAGATACAGGTGGTCAGGGCCCTGGCCATCCCCAGCTGCTTCTCTGAAACCTGCTTTTCTCTCCCTTCTTTGAGACCTGCTTAGGGATTTGAAGGTGGGAGAGCCAGCTGAGAGAGGAAAACAGGGAGATCTGGAATGGTCTCGGGAACCCTGTGGTGATTCCTGCTCTGGCTTCTGATCAGTTGAAGGGTTAGACCAAATCAGCTCTGATGTAGTGGCAGAAGGGTGCAGTGAATTGTATTCACAATCTAGGCTTCTGGAGACCTCTTGGGCTCCACCCATAAAACAGGGAAAATAGAGCCTACCTCACAGATAAACTTGGCAACACACCTTCCAGGGGACCTGGTTTGTAGCAAACTTCAATAAAAGCCATTTGAATCTGAGATACCTAACCCACATTGTAGCCTCTTAGTTTCCTTATCTATAAGATACAGATAATATAACAATTACCACTATGATGGTTAATCTTTTTTGGTACCAGGGATCAAACTCAGGACCTTGCACTTTCGAGGCAGGCACAGTGTCACTGAGCTGAATCCCGGGCCCAGTGAGGGTTAATCTTGATTGGCAACTTTATTGGCTTGAGAAACTCCTAGGAAATTAGTAAAGCACAATTCTCAGTGTGTCTGGTGAGGCCATGGGTTTTGATCTTGGGGACTATATCTGGGTCCCTGGCCCCTTCCTCTCTGATGCTGTTGCTGATCCCTTTAACTCCAGCTGCCATTAAGTGAGCAGCACTACTCCTTTCTGCCATAATATTTCTGCCTTGGAGCCAGCTTACCATTGACTGAAACCTCTGAAACTGTAAGCCAAAATAAAACTTATATCCTTTAAATTGTATTTGTCAGGCATTCTGTCCCAGCAATGAAAAAGTGACTAACACAATACCTCCCCACCTCAATGTGAGGTGCCAATGAAATGAGTCAGGACCCAGAAAAAACACTCAATAAAAGATAGTTATTATGATTGCTACATTTTTACATTTTTGTTACCCCTGGACTGCAAGAATTTTGATTGCTGTCTAATCCTTAAGTGAAGGACTTCTCATTCTAATCTCAGGGCCATTCCTATAAGAGTGGCTTAATAAATATAAGTTTGGCAAATTGTACCTGCCTTCTCTAACTTCCTGGCTGGCACAGATCAGGGACTCACCCACAAGCCTCCCTGCTGTCCCCCACCCCTCAACTCCAGGCCTCTGCTTCCTCATAGCAGGCAGCCACCCTAGTCATCTCCCCTAGAAACCTTCATGGCCAAAGGACTTGGTCAGTCAGGTTCAAGGTCTTTTCTTTATTGGTTGCCCCTAGATAAGCAGATAGGCCATTTCTGTTCCGTGTTTCACCGCTAATGATTATAGAAAAACAAAACATAGTCTGAAAAGCAAAGCTGAGAAAGTTAGAGTTCTCTCAGTCTAGTCCTGATCTTCTTGGAGCAGGAAATGTGACTCCTGGAGACTGTGGCAACTCCCAGGACTTTTACTCTGAACATGGGACCAGGACTACAAGGCCTGAGCCACCAGTGGAGAAACTTCAGCCAGTGCCGATTTCCTGTCGGGAAGGGGAGGGAAGATATAGGCAGTCTCTGCTTTTCACGAATGGCATCAGTGAGTAATACGCACTGTGGAGACACCTAGACACCCTCAGGTACTGTGAAGACAGCCTAGGCTTCCCAGGTGATCTCAGGTTCCCTGGGGACAGAGGGCTTGGCACAGAGGGAAGAGTCATCGGCCTGGCAGAGAACACAGGGAGCAGAACACCAAGCCAAGAAGTTTCTTCCCCATTGTATACCTGAACTATTCAGTCATAAAAAGAAAGCAGAAAAACCATTGAGATGTGTGACCACATTCTCTTTCTTCTTCCCCAGAGCAGTAAGAAGAGTGGCAAACAAGGTCAGTGGGCAGAGTGCACCCCCTGAAGAGTCCCTGTTGGAGAAACCTGTGTGCCCCTGCCACACTTCCAGCCCAGGCTGAGAAGGGAAACTGATAACTGCTCAGGGGCAGAAAGTGCCACAGTGGGTGCTGTTGGTGCAGCTTCCGAAGGCAATCACAGCACACTCTTCCCTTGAAAGAGGATGGCCTTGTGCAAATTCAGGTGTGCTCTGCCCCATTAGCACAAAGAAGGGGACTTTACCATAGACAGTGCAAATAATGCTCCCCTGGGCACCCCACAAGCATTCCCATCTCATTTATTCTGCTTCATGGTGGGAGTGAGGTGCAGGGTGATTATATTCATCTGACATATGAGGAAATTGAGGCCCAGAGACACTAAGTAACTTCCCTCAATTTACATGATTAAGAATAGCTCAAATCCAGCCATACTCTTTAAACACTGAGTCAGTAGCAGGGTTTCCTCAGTGCTCCCACATGAGAGTGCAGGAGCTCTAGGTGCAAAACTCCAGGCACTGCCATCCCCCTCTCCCAACTCACAGAAGAACATGCTTCGAGGAGGTGGGGCCACCAGCAGCTGCAGTTAGTGTGACCAGCTGGCGTCTGACTACAACTCGAATCCAGGGCTTTTCCCAAGACACCAGCTGGCTGCCTTCCCGTGCCCTTATCTGGAAAAAGTGACTCAGGTTGCAGGAGGTTAATCATGTCATCCTGGTGTACTGAAGTTGCTCTGTCGTTTATGAAGCACATCAAAGTGGGCTTTCCCCCAGGCCTCTCTTAGTAAAGGTCATGATGTTTGTGAAAATGTGAGGGCCCTGGTATCTGGCTCACAGGAAAGGGTTTCAAAGAGATAAGGCTGAGATAAGGCTGGCTTCTGGGGGCTCCTCTGGGGCGAGGAACCATCCACCCTCACCCTTGGTTGGGTGAGAATTCAGAGGCTCCAGTCCTTCCTTGTCCTGTGTCCTGTTGGTTTTGGGGAGTTCTATGTCTGGCTTTTGTCTCACTTTTCTCACCTATCTGAGGTAACAGGTAGGTGCTAACAGAACTTCCTATCTACACAAGAAAGGCAGGAACAAGGAAAAGTTCAGGACCAAAGATACTTTCTGGTCTTGCTCTAGAATGGTGACTTTTGTGGCTAAAGGAAATGTTTCCAATCCTATCTCCACAGAGGATTCCACAACTTTCCCTCATTCTCTGTGGCTCTTGATTCCAGATTCAGATCCTTGAGTTGGCCTGAGGCACTTACCTGTATTTGACTGTTTTCTCTGCCCAGACCAAGAGGTCAGCCAAGCCTCAGCAATGTTTCCGAGGCAGGTAGAGGAAAAATGCTCCTAGCCAACTCCTCCTCTCCACTTAGGCCCAGCAGGTAATGTTTGTTGAGAGGCTCATAAGTGAGATGGTGGCACCTTAGCTGGCCTCGAGCTGCTCACTGCTCCTGCCTGTCTTCTGTGGTTAGGACGTTGTGTAGCACAGACCACGATAGATGAGAAAAGTGGCAGTGCAATAAGACACAGAGCTCCCCACACACAGGGCAGGGAAGACTGGAGCTTCTGACCTCTCATTCAACAGGGGTGGAAGTGGATGGACCCTCTTCCCAGGCACAGCTTCGAAAACCTTTCCTGTGAGCCAATCACCAATGTGCTCTCATTATACCATTTGCAGGCCACCAGATGTGAGACAAATAGCCACCGTTGTTCCTAAGGAGGCCCAGATAGGCTGACTCTGGGCTAATAAGTCATGGGTGTTGGTAGCAGACATTAGTTGGGTATATGAGCAGAACCACCCCCAAACAAGGCAGACACATGCCCTAAGGTGGTGTTCATTTGTTTGTTTGTTCTCAAATCTAGGTCTAGGTTGCCCTTTATCTCTTGATGATGTATATGTTGGGTGGGTCAACATTTGTTCCTGGGACATGGAGTGCCCAAGTGACAGAGACCTAACCTTCTGAAGTGTCCCCTGCCAGATGGAGGCTTGTGGGTGCCGGACACTTCCCCTCTGGAGGCAGATGGAAATTCCTCTTTAGGGTTTGCCTTCTTTGCTCCCTAACTCAACGGAGCCTCTGGTCAGGGGGACAATAGGGACTATCGAGGAGGGCAATTTCCTCTTCCTGAAGCCTGGCTGAGTCACCAAGTCACCAGTCCCTTGAACTAGAGAGGCAGAGTCATGGCAGCAAGATGAGAAGACTGGAGTGGGAGTTTCCGGAGCTCTTGTGAAGCTGTGACTTAGGAAACTTTCAGAAATACTGGGGAGGGAAACTATGCATTTAGACATAGGAAGGAAGTATAATTTTATTTTAGAGTTGATAAAGTTTCAACATGGGTTAATGGCATATGAAACACACTCATTTCACAGATGAAGAAGCCAGGTGTTAGGGGCCTAAGGGGGGAAGAGCTCATTCAACAGGGGTGCTATTTGAGGGACAAGTACAACCCCCAGGAGGCAGCAATAACCCAGGAGTCCCTGGAATCTTGTGAGTTCTTGGTTTCTTGGTTTTTGTTTGTTTGTTTGTTTTGTTTTGTTTGGGGGGGTTGTTTGTTTGTTTTGGTTTTGTGGTACTAAGGATTGGACCCAGGATGCTAGATAAGTATCTAGCACTGAGGTACTTTTTCAGCCCTTTTTTAAAAAATTTATTTTGAGACAAGGTTTCACTACTAGGTTGCCCAGGCTGGGCTTAAACTTATGATCCTCCAGCCTTAGCCTCTCAAGGATCTGGAATTACAAACAGGCACTACCACACCTGGCTTGTGAGGAGTTCTTCACAGCTTCATCCGCCCAGACATTGGGTGAAGATGGTCTGGGTGAGAATAGATCACATAAGTTCCTTCTACTCAACATATCATAAATTGACCAAAAGTAACTTTTGAAAAAAGTCAAAAGGTAACCAGAGGCAGGGCTGGGAATTTAGCTCAGTGGTTCTGCCACCTGCCTTGAAAGCACAAGGACCCAAGTTCGATCTCTGGTACCAAAAAAACAAAAGTAACCAGAGGCAACCACACAGAAATAGTATAACATTGGACTGAAAAGGAGTGGCAAGAGGAAAGAAACAGAGGATCCCAGAATAGAATGTTAATTATCTCTTCCTCTACACAAAGCTGAAGCAGAAAGAGGTAAGGTTGGGGACAGATCCCAAGAAGTGTCACTACGTTTCTCAAGTGTCTCAATTTGGCACAAATTGGCAAGGCATCTGGGAGAATCTAGAAAGTCCTGAGAGGAGGCGTCCCTGAGCACCGTCGTGAAAGACAGTATCCTGGAGGAGCAGCTGGACTTGCCTTTTCTAGGACTCCTGGCTGCCAGGGGACACAAGCCACAGCCTGGCAGAAGGATATATACCTGCTTCATGGAGTGGACCCTGATGTGGGACACCAGACTGCTTTCAGGAAAGGGAGTAGAGCCCAGCTCCGTCTTTTACCTGTCTCTGAGATCCTCAGACCTCAGTGAAGCAGGAAGTAAGTCCCTGCTACAGCTTGTGTTTAGGGGTCCCCCTAAAGTCTCATGTGGATAAGGTGGGACTTTCTTTTTCAGAGGTGGCTGAATCTGGAATTAAGGGCCTGTAATTACTAAACCACTAGACATGAGTGATTGGTTTGGCACCACCCTAATCCTGGTAGTCTGGGTGGGATAAAAGGGGCAGAAAGATGCTGTTCAGGTCTCTTGTTGCTTTTGCTGTTTTCTGCTGCCATGAACTGTTGCCCCTCTGCAACCTTACCTTGGAGCCAGACGATCACAGACTGAAATCTCTATAAACTGTGAGCCAAATAAACCTTTCCCCCATTAACTTTGGGTGTTGGATATTTTGTCAGGAACAAGAGAAAAGTAAGACAGTCCCACACAGCCCCAATCTAACACTGAGGGAATGCCAGATATGCAGAAAAGGCATCAAAAAAAATTCACCCTCATATTTTCAAGAGTTAGATGGCCTGACCAGATTCACTCATGCAACATGCAAGGAGATAACATGAGGTTAAGACAACATAGTAGATTTTTTTAAAAAGAATGAAGGAGGAAGCAGGGTAGGAGAAGAATGAGAAGGAAAATAAGCAAGAAACACAACATTAAAAAGATAAACATATCCAGGCTGGAAGAAATCATCATTCCAGGTACTGAAGAAAACTCCTAAGAGTGCTTCACACTATAAAATCAATAACAATATTTAATATTTAATGAACTGCAGCCAGGCGTGGTGCCAGACACCTAGAATCCCAGCACTCAGGAGGCTGAGGCTGAGGCTGTGAGTTCAAGCCCAGCCCAGGCTACAGAGTGAGTTCCAGGTCAGCCTGAACTACATAGCAAGACTTGGTCTAAAAAAACCCCTCATTTAATTATACTAATCTCTGTTTATATTGATTAGGTAATTACTAAATTATATTAATTTAGTATATAATTTTAAACACTTCATGTGCTTTTGAAATTTAATAAAACAAGAACCTCAAACAAGGATGAGTTGATAAATCAAGTAAATGAGATGAAAAGAAACTCAGAGCTAAGGGGAAATTTTTAAGGCTAAAAATAAGAGCTTTATAGAACTATAAGAAAAATTAGCAAGGAAGCTAAAAAATTATCTGGCTCAGAGGAAAAGCTTGTGACAATTATACTCAACATGGAGGAAAATGACATGGAGAGAAAGATCTCAATTTATGGAGCACAAACACAAATCATCCAACATAATCATTCAAGACACTGAGCACATGGTGAACCTTCCCTTTCTCTACCTGTCTATCTCCTAGTGCAAATACAAAGAAAAGCTTAATAAAATAGAAAAACATATTAAAAATGATAGTTCCAAGTGAAAAAGGGAAATCTCCAAGGACAGAGCAGGTACGAAGGTGTAAATGGGGCTGAAGCTGCTAGGCGTGGAGCAGATGAGCTGTGCTCGGAGTCACAGTGAGTCGTGAGCACCAGACAGAGGCAGAAGCCAGCGTCCCGGAGAAAGGACCATGCTGCCTCCTCATGAGCAAGGTGGTCTGAGGCCGTGATTGAGCACATGCCCTCTGCCCAACTCTGGGTAGAAACAGTCAACAGACCTGGTCCACTAGGCTAAGAGCTGGTTTGAAGCCAGAGCTGTGTCCCAGAGGACAACAATGAAACCTCCTTTGCTAGAATCCTCCCTCTAACAACCCAGAGCACATGTGGAAGAAGTCCCAAGAAAGATGAGCTCAGAGACAACAAACTCAAAATCTGGAACAAAGACCAACACTGACGGCAGATTTCCAGACCTCCCAAAGCAAAATTTACACTTAGAGAATAGACATAGACATAACAACGCTGAAGAGACTTTAAATAAAAATATATGCATAAAACTTCAGAGAACTATATAAATGAATAGCCAATATAAAGGAGGACAGGTGGCAGGGAATAAAAATAGGCAAATATGTTACAACACAAAAGAGCAGAAACTAATATAATTATTGAGATAACTGGACATGGTCTTATACATGCTTTTTAGGCGTGTGGTGGTTTGGTGCACAAACATTCTCATGAACATACCTGGAAAAACTTCGAAGAACAGACATTGAGTTGTGTGTAGTAGTTAACTCTGCGACTAGGGATTTTTTTGCCCTTTTTGCCCATCTGTATCTTCTAACTTTTTTTTTACAGTGAATATGTAATATTTTTATTAAAGAAAAAAATCAGTAAGATATATTTTAATTTTAAAAGGATGGAAAGTTGGCAGCAGTCTATGTCACTATGTATAATATAATCATATTAATCCAGGAGAAATTTTATCATATCACATGATTAATAAATTTTGAACAAATGTTTAGAGCATATTTTGGATGGTCTGGCTTCATCTAGGATGAATGTCACATCCATAATAATTCATTTCAAAGAGATTAAGACAGCCATCCTCTAGAGTGGTCCAGTGTGGGGCCCCTGCAAGCAGAGAAGGAGGCGTGCTCTGAATATCCAGGCCTGGTGGCAGAGAAATATGCCACATATCAAAGTCACAAGGGCAAGTGCTTGAAATTTCAGGCACAGATGAGACTCAATCTGCTTTTCACATGGGAAATTACATAGATCTTCTGGCTGACCAGAAACAGAGGTTCTTTACTTAATGATAGCCAATGAGTCTCCTGAGCAGCCTAGGGAGTTCTAGGTCTGAAGTCATCAATCAACATCAACCACCATCAACTACCCATGAGTACATTCAAGAGACTTCCCCATCAGTTTCAAACCAGAGACTTCTACCCAGGAATGAACTTCTTACCCACCTGTGCATACTCTTCAGGGGTCAAAGTCATCTTTGTCTTTTTTTCCCCCCTTAGGGTTATAAACCTGCTCTCCTAGGGTCCTACACCCAGCCCATAAAGTTCTCATTTCTTTCAGGATTCATAGCAGATCTTTTCTTTTTTTTTTTTTTCCTGGTACTGGGGATGGAACTCGGGACCTTGCACTTGCAAGGCAGGCGGTGGAACCACTGAGCTAAATCCCCGGCTCATAGCAGATTCTTGCAGAGTGACTATCAGCAAGCCCACTTGGGCCTGCCATCTCATATCCCTTCCCTTGAGCACAACTGTGGTCCTAGGAGCCCTTGTGACTTGTCAGACACACTCTGCCCTTGGCAGCCCAACCCTGGCCAGCTTATCTGAGAGAATCCACTTCCCATCATGGGTCACCTGCTATCCCCTAGTGTTTCCTCACAAGGAATGCTATCCAACAACCAAAGGCAACCCAACCTACAATAAGGTGTTTGAATTAAACCAATAAACTGCTCTGTCGAATTTGTACAGGATTAAATTTCTTTGGGAAAGAAAGCAGGCATGAGTCAGTGTTTGCTAAGCAAATCCATGAATAAAGATCTAGGATAAGTACACACCAAGACTAAGATAGTCTCTGCTATCATTTGATTATGTCCCCAAAAGTTCATGCACTGGAAACATAATCTCCAAAGCAAGAGAGTCAGAGGTGTTTAAATCAGGGGAGCTCTGCCCTACTGAATGGATTAAAGGTGAGTTTGACCACAGCTTGTTCTCTTGCCCTTCTGCCCTCTGCCTTCCACCATGGGGTGGCCCAGCATGAAGGCCATAGCTGAATGTGAGCCCCAAATCTGTATCTTCCTTTATTCAGAACAAGTGTAAGAAAAAGAAACTTAAAGTGGTCCATTTTCAAAATGAAATGGTTGGGGGCCGGGGATTTAGCTCAGTGGTTTCGACACCTGCTATGCAAGTGCAAGGAACTGAGTTTGATCCCCAGTACCAAAAAAAAAAAAAAAGAAAACATGGTTCTAAAAGGATGGATGGTAAAAGGGAATTTTTTGGGGATGATGGGCCTGTTCTGTATCGTGATTGTTATATATATGGGTTAGAGCTCATAGATCTACATATGAGAGTTATGATTTTGCAATATAGTTTTTAAATTTTTTAAAAAGAAAACATCTTTCATACAAATATAGAATGAACATATACCAAAAATGTACATAAATAGCGAATGAGAGGCTCAGCAGGATTGGAAAAGCTGGTTCAAAGACAGTGAGGGAGGCTGGGGTGCAGCTCAGTGGTAGAGCACCTGCCAAGCATGTGCCAGATGGGTTTGATTCCCAATACT
This sequence comes from Heterocephalus glaber, assembly GCF_053883595.1. NCBI lineage: Eukaryota > Metazoa > Chordata > Mammalia > Rodentia > Bathyergidae > Heterocephalus > Heterocephalus glaber. The sequence goes on from NW_028258305.1 coordinate 7,313,023, forward strand.
GAAAAAAAAAAAAAAAGTGTAAGAGACAATGAAGTAGTTACAGCCACTGAGGGGAAAAATGTAGAAATAGTAAGACTGTGAAATTATTTTATGTAGCAGAAAAGCTTAGCTGCTTGACTAAAATATTTTTATTTGTATCATTATAAAACAAGGCTCTGTGGATACATGTTTTCGATCTCTTCTTAAAAAATTGTAAAATACCCTAGTCCATATTAAGTAGCAGGTTAAACAAAGGTTATCTCCCTAGAAACTCAAATATACCTCTCCAAATCCCACACCCCCAAGCCTGCTTGCTGATGCCCAAGTGCAGCATGACTCAAAAGCCTGCAGGAATCTGTGTCCCTTTTTTCAAACTGAGGGAAATTTTTCCTACCTGACCAGATGAAACAAATATGAATGTGAAGTCAGAGCTGTGTCTAAGGAGGAAATAGTGAGTGGACTATCAAAGAAACAGGTCTGAGGTGTCCTTCGCTCCTAAGGAAGCTGGTTTGTCTTCATCCAAGTAGGACATCACTGGTTTTTGAGAATATAGGTATTTACAGAAGGATTGTGGGGGAAATAAACAGGATGGGGTTTCTGGCTCCACAAACCACTGGATAATCCTCAGGCCCAAGGGCTCATGTTTGCCCTTGGATTCTAGATCCATTGAGGGGACACAGGGTGGGCCCTGGAGTCTCCCCCTTGCACCATTCTGACCCAGCCTCTGGCAGGGCTGGGAAACAGCTCTGTCCTGACAGCATCCCTGAGTGGATTTGGCCTCCTCAGGACACCTCTGGCTGGGCAGGCAGGGGTCTTGCCAGCCAGCTCCCTGAGGACAGCATCTGAATTTGGGTAACCCTATCACTAGCCCCATGGAAACCAAGCTCTGGGAAGCACAGCCCCTCCACAGCAGTAGGGTGCTTCTTTGCGGGGGGGGGGGGGGGGGAGCAAATCTGCTTTGTGGGACGGGGAATGCTAAAAATGTGTAAAATGTGTGTGGCTGGGGAGCTCAGGGTTGGAAGAGGGAAGTGAGCCAGGGCCTGTAAACAAAAGGCCCTGAGAAAGGAGGAGGGGAGCCCAGGTGTGGCCCCTCCAAGGCCAGCCAGGCAGCCTGTTTACAGTTCTGGTCACACTGGGTGGTTGGAGTTGGAAGCAGCTGAGTTCTTCCTCTTCCAGGTGACTGAACAGAACAGGGAGGAGCTGATCTGTTCCCCTTGGCATGTGTGCCAGCCAGCCTGTCTCCCAGAGCTTAATAATTTAGGGCTCTCAATTTAGCGGGCCCAGGGCCTTCAAGAGGGTTGTGAACTGCCGCTTCTCTTTCCAGCTGCCTCCTACACAAGGTCCCTGGTGCTGCTTCCCCTCTTGGAGCTTATGGGGTGGGGTGGGGCCTGGATCATTAGGCCAACAGTGAGGCTCCTCATTCCCCTCCCCCAGCTCTGTGTCCTGACTGACCTTCAGCCTTTATCTCAGCAGAGGGAGGGGCAGGAACCAACTGTCAGCACAGCTCTGGTGACTTTCTCTGTCAGTCTCTTTATCCCCACCCAGGGCTGCTAGATTCACACCTCAGTGGACCCAGTTCAAGGAAGGGAAGTGCCCCCGCCATGTCCTTCTCCTCAGGCTCCCCTCTCTCCCAAGCCCCTGTTCCAGGTGTGGGACTGCATAACCTTTGCTCCTTTTCTCCAGCCCCATTGTGATTAAATGTGAGTTAATGGATAAAGATGCTTGTTAGTTTTGGGACGCTAGATAAAAATCTATAACAGACCTAAAGTCCCAAAGTAAACTACTCAACTCCTTGTTTGCCTGGAACTGATGTTCCAGACACCACAATTTTTAGAACAAGCTGCAAATGTCTGCTGACCATCAATACGTGACAGTCGACCACTAACCTTTGTCCCCTTTTCTTTAATTCTATATGTTAACTTCCCCCTCAACCCCCTATAAAAACAGCCTCGGACTCTGAGCCAGCTGCCTCTCTAAGCTATTTTGCTTTGTGAGTGCCGTCTGGCCAGACTAATAAAGGTCTGTTTTACTTTCCAACTTGTCCGGTGTGTTCCTTCCCGGGTGTTCTTCGCTGCAGTCAGCTCCTCGGAGCGTTTGGTAAGGCCCCCAGTCTTACACAGGTACCTCTATCCCCAGACCTGAGCTCCCTGCTGAGGGGAGCAGCATGGCAGAGGGCATGGCTTCAGCCCTTCCCTTAGCTTCAGCCTGACTCTTCTGCACCTGTGTGTGACCTCCGGGGTGGAGGTGACAGGACTACAGCCTGAAAATTAGGGCTGACCAGCGCAATGTCCTGGGTCCTCCTTTCCTCTGAGCAGATTCCTGGCATCCTATATCAAGCTTGAGTCAGGAAGAAGGATCACTGAAAGAGCTGCCACCCCTGGTTGCAGGCTAGGGCAGAGGTTAGCTTCAGACCCGGACTCTGGGCTTCCCATCGTGCTTCACACCGGGGACAACCAGGGGTCTGAACAGAGCAGGAAAGGTTCCTGGTGATGGGACTCCTCACAGGGAGCTGGAGTGGGGATGCTGCAGAGTGGCAGCAGCTACAGCCAAAATACAATCAGCTCACCTAGGGCAGGTCAGAAGCCTGCCTTGGCACATGTAACCACCAGGCAGCAGGGACCCTGGAAGTGGCCAGCAGTTCAGAGCCTTCAAGAAATCTGGAGAGCCAGGAATGGTGGTACACTCCTGTAATCCCAGCACTTGGGAGGCTGAGGCAGGAGGATGGCCACAAGTTTGAGGCCGGCCTGGGCTACACAGTTGAGTTCAAGACCAGCCTAAACTACGTAATGAGACCCTGTTGCAAAAAAAAAGGAAAAAGAATTTGAAATCTGGAGGGGCTGGTGCAATAGCCAGCAGGAATCTGGGAATGTAGAGGAGATAGTGGTCCCTAGAGGACCCCAGAGTCTCTTCTCTCTCCAGGCAACAGGAGCCAAATCAAAGGGACTGAAAGTTTCTGTACCTCTTCAGTGAGAAAGAGCCCAGACTGCTTTGACGACGTCAGCACTCAGTCACAACTTCTGCATGAGAAGCAGGGAAAATGTTTCTCACACAGCCTGAGCTCAATTTTTCAATAGGCACAGCAGGCCATTGGTTCCTAATGAGATTACTTTGGTAAGTAAATTCTCCTATACTCCTCCCCTCACCGTGCTCTCCCACCCATGCCCACAGCAGCCTTCAGAGTGGGAATTAGCATCTGAGAAGACGAATCCCTGAGGCTAAGCAGCCTCTCTTAAAAGGTTTGTCTCCACCCATCCTTTCAACCCAAATGTAAATTGTTGCATTGCCCTGTTAAAAGTAGGGATTTTGGAGCCAGGGATTTAGCTCAGTGGTGTTGCCTACCTCAAAAGCAAGCACAAGGGCTCAAGTTAGATCCCCCGTATCAAAAAAAAGTAGGGATTTTGTTTGTTTGTTTGTTTGTTACAGTACTAGGAACTGAACCCTGAGCCTTCTTACTGAGCTATCTCTCCAGTTCTTTTCTAAAAATTTTTTTTAATTTTTGAGACACGGTCTCAGTCACCCAGGTTAGGCTGGAACTCACAATCCTCCTACCTCAACCTTTCAGTGTGGGACTGCATAACTACGTAATCATAAAACTCCCGTAGCCCCAACTGTGAGTAAATAGATAAAGATGCTTGTTAGTTCCCGGACACTAGATAAGATCTGTATCAGCCATAATTATTCAACTCTTTGTTTGCTATCTATAGAACAATCTACAAAACATCTGCTGACCATCAGCACAGGTCAGGCTAATTAACATACAAATGTAAGACCACTAACCTTTGTTCCCTCTTCTGTAAATTTCGCCTGTTAACTTCCCTGCAACCCCCTATAAAAAGAGCCTCGAACTCTGGGCTGATCGCCTCTCTAAGCTACTTTGCTTTGGGAGTGCCGTCTGGCCAGACTAAGGTCTGTTTCACTTTCCAACTTGTCTGGTGTGTTCCTTCCCGGGTGTTCTCCACTACAGTCAGCTCCTTGGAGCATTTGGTAAGGCCCTTGGTCTTACATCAGAGTGCTGGGATTACAAGTATGTGCCACCGAACCCAGCTAAAAGTAGTTTTTAAACCAGTTCCAAAAGACCATATAGAGTATCATTCTATTTATAGGAAATGTCTATAGAACAGGCAAATCTCTAGAGAAAAGAGTAGATTAATGGCTGCCTAAGGCTGGGGGATGGTCAGGGGACTGGTAGCCTAAATAGTGCTCTACAGTGTTTCTTTTGGGGGTAAAGAAAATGTTCTAAAATTGATTGTGAAGGTGGACACAACTCTGTGGATGTACTAGGTAGTAGCTGCCTGGTATGTAGGAAGCTGTCATAAAAACTTTATTGAGTGAATGAATGAATGGTTTAACTCCATTTTGCTACTATTCCTCTTCAACCAGGTGCCAAACAGGACATTTGCAAGCTGATAAAAAGAGAAGGGTGTGGGTATATCTGATAATTCACTTGAGCTTCTTGTCAGCTCTAAATTATTAACCAGAACTCAAGCCATTCCACGTTGTCTTTTTAGAAATGAGGCCTTGGCTGCTTGACAATTTTTTTCTAACCTCTAGAAGCAAAAGCACTTTCCATTTGATTTCAGAACCAAGCCCAACCCCTACATCATTCTGGCCCAGGAAGGAAAAGGAGGAAGCAGCTGGAAGGATGTTTTTGCATTTCCAAGTTAAAATGTACCCCAATTATTATTGGGCTCCCAGGAGAACTGAGAAATACGAGTCACACATTTCTTGGGACTCCTGGGGGACAGGCGGCTGACACACACAAATAGCACACCTGTTTCCCATTCCCAGTCAAGTGGAGGCCAGAGGCTGGGTGGAGTTCAGTGCCTTCTCTGGTTCCAGGTTCTGGGCTGACTCTCCAATTCTTTGGTGCTGCCACCTCCCTCTGATTCCTCAAATCCAGGATTTCTTTGGGTTCACACCTCCCGAATCACCCTCTCAGTCATCCAATTTGACCTCCTGTAACCAGCCACATTTCGATGTCAGCACACTGATCTCAGACAGGCTGGGCACAATGTCTTGCCACCAGCCCCACCTTTATGAAGTCAACACACTTGACAGGGACTAACTACACTCTGAGTCATCTCCCTCCCAGTGGACGTCCAGAACCTTCTCTTTTCTTTTTAGAACAGAGCCCCTGCAGCAGTCTGAGGGAGCATCTGGGCTATGAAATTAACTGTCCCTTGTTTTTTGGGCTATAGGCCCATAGTGAAAAAAGGAAGTACCTCCCCTCCTTCTAATGGATAACCAGAGCTTAAGTCCTGAGGGTTTGGGTTGCTCTTCCCCAGAGACATAAGGCCTTTATTTTTACCAAGTAGATAAAACACCAAACCACAGCACTAATAAAGTTGAGCCCCTTTAATATACTTATAGATTATACATATATCTCCTTTTGTGAAGTATCTGGACAAATCTCTTACATTTTTAAGACAAAAAAGCTGTAAAGATAATTCAGAGAGTTCTCATTATCTTTCAGTAGCCCCTGCTAATACCTTCACTGAGACTTCAAGACCTCCGCCCTGATGGCCTGAGTCCCCCATTATACCAAGGAGCCTGCTGTCTGCATCAGTGACGAAGCATGCTGACTCTAGGGTCAGGAGAGTGTGACAGTCACCTGAGAAGGGACATTTTGGTGCTTTCTGGAGCTCAAGGGCAGAGCCAGGCTTCCAGAACAGTACTGTCTTTGTTCCTGCATACTGGAAAGTGTTCATGTATTTGGTAGATTCAGGTCTCAGGTTTGCTTTCAGTGAAACAAACAGCCCTCGTGATAATGGGCCTCTTAGCCAAGGCTGGAGGGACTGCTGCCCTTCCAAGACATCACTTGGGGGGAACTAATGCCCACATTAGTGCCAGTGTCTTTGAAGGGCTCTAGGAGAGGCTACCGTGAAGCCACATTTAGCCTGCCTTCCGGTTATTGTATTCATTATCACACAAGCAACTTTTTCTGTTGCATTCAAATCAGAAAAGTGGAAAGACAAAAAAGAAACAACCAAAATCCCAGCAACTGGCAAATGTTTTAAGCAATTTCTCAAAGATCTGTAAGCTCATGAAGATTCCCAATATCATCAGTCCTTAAGGAAATGCAAACAAAAACCACAGTGAGATTCATTTCACATCCACTAGGAAGACTTGTATTAAAAAAAATAGAAAAATTTAACAAGTGTTTGTGAGGCTATGGAGAAACTGGAAGTCATCTACATAGCTGGGAGAAATATAAAATTGTGTAACTATTATGGAGAAGAGTTCAGGGGTTACTCATAAAGTTAAAAATAGAATTATCATCTGGTGTGGTGGCGCACGTCTATTGTCCCAGCACTCAGGAGGCTGAGGTAGGATTGCTCCAAGTTCCAGGCCAACTTGGGCTACATAGTGAGTTCAAGGCCAGCATGAACTACTCAACAAGACTCTGTCTCCAAAAAATGAAAAAAAAAATTATCATATGATCTAGTGATTCTGTTCTTAATATATACCCCAAAGAACCAAAAATAATGTTCTCACAAAAATTGTACCCATGTATCCATATCAGTTTTATTTATGATAGCCAAAAAGGAGAAATAATCAAATGTCCATCATCTGCTGAATGGTTAAACAAAATGTGGCATAATTCCAAAATGTAATGTTACTTGGTAATAAAAATAAAGAAAGGACTGACACATGTTACAATGTAGATGAATTTTGAAGACATTAAGCTAAAAGAATCCAGACACAAGTTGTCACATATTATGTGATTCTATTTACATGAAATGTCCAGAATAGGCAAACCTATAAAGGCAGTAGATTAGTGGTTTCCAGGGACAAGGCAGAGGAGTGATAAGGGATTTCTTTTTTAGGAAATGAAAATGTTCTGAAATTAGGTAGTGATATGTTTGCACAACTCTGTGAGTATACTAAAAATACACCCTAACCATAGATATTGTCTTAGTGCATTTTGTGCTGCTATAGCAAAATATCACAGGCCAGGTAATTTATAATGAACAGAAATTCACAGGCTCACAGTTCTGGAGACTGGGAAGCCCAAGTTCATGGCTGGAGGTGTCTGATAAGGATTTACTTGCTGTGTCGTCCATGGCAAAAGGAGAGAGAGTGAAAGAAAGGCAAAAGTGGGCCAGATTCATCCTTTAGCACCCATGTGCTATAGTTTGGATTTTGAATCTCTCCCACAGGCCGTGTGTTAAAGCCATGGCCCCTAGCTGACACTATTGAGAGTTGGTAGAACGTGTAGAAGGTGTGGCCTAGTACAAGGAAGTTAGGTCATTGGGGGCATGCCTTTGAAGCGGATATAGGGACACTGGTCCCTTATTCTTTCTCTGTTTACTTTCCAGCCACCACTGGGTGAACAGACCTCCTGTGCCACACATTCCCACTGTGAGGTACGGTGCTGCCATAGGCCCAATCCAACAGTGCCAAGTGACCATGGTGTCATGGCTTGGATCTTAAATGTTCCCTACAGGGTTATATGTTGAAGATTTGTTCCTCAGCTCATGATGCTACTGGGAGATGGTAGAAACTTAGGAGGCAGACATAGTTGGAGAAAGTAGGCCTTTGGGGTATGCCTTTAACAGGCAAATCTTATACCTGGCCTCCCTCTTTCTCTCTTTGCTTCCTGACCACCAGGAGGTGATCAGCTTTCCTCTGCCACACCCTTTTATCAGGATGTTTTGGCTTATCACAGGCCCAGAAACACTGGAGGCAAGTTACCCTGGACTGAAACCTCTGAAACCATGAGCCAAAATTAACTTTTCCTCATTTTAAGTTGATTTATCTCAGGCATTTACAGCATTGAAAAGCTAATAATAGACCTTTCCCACAATAATGACATTAACCCAATCACATAAGAAAAGCCCTTGTGCCGGGCATGGTGGCGCCTGCCTGTAACACCAGCACTTGGGAGGCTGAGGCAGGAGGATTGCTGTGAGTTCGCAGCCAGCCTGGGCTACATAGTGAGTTCAGGGCCAGGCTGAACTACAAAGGGAGACCCTACCTCAAAACAAACAAACAAAAAAAGCCCTTCCGACCTAAATATCTCTTAAAGGGCCCACCTCTTAACACTTCAACATGGGGTATCAAGTTTCCAATACATGAACTTTGGGGGATATATTCAAACCATAGCAGATATCTCCCCAGGTCTATTACATAAATATGTACTTCTTAAAGAAAGAGAGCATAATATTTATATTATTTGTTAGCTTGCATTTGTTATATAACATTTTTTGAATATCAGTCCAGGTCAGTAAATATAGCTCTACATTGTACATCTATGGCTACATATATTCTGCCTCAAAATTGCACCAATTACTTAACCAATTTATTATTGTTAGATATTTAGGCTATTTTTAAGTCTCTCACTATTCATCAACAGCACCCTTGAATAGCCTTCTTGTTTTGTTTTGTGACAGGATCTTGCTATATAGTTCAGGTCGGTCTTGAACTTACTATGTAGCCCAGGCTGGCTTCGAATTCATGGTGATACTCCTACCTCAGCCTCCTGAGTACTGGGATTTATAGGCATGTTTCACCACATCCAGATCTTGAATACTCCTCTTGTCCTGCTTTTCTAATTATTCCCTTAAAACAAATATCAATCAAGAAGACTGCTAGATTTTTAAAATATTGAGAATTTGTCAAATTGGCCCCAGAAGTCCATGTTTTACTTGTCCACCCAAAAGGGTGAAGGAACACAAGCTCCCAAATCCTCTTCAACACTGCATGTGTCTACTCCTTTTTCTTTATTGCTTATTTGTAGGTGAAAAGTGGTGCCATGTTTCTGTTTGATTTCCAACCACTCTAGCTGCCCACCTCTTCCTTCATCACTGAGATGATTTGCTGCTTCATTTTCTAGAGCCTTCAATCCTCTAACCCATCTCCTCTTTGGAGTAGGAGGAATATCTATATTCACCAATTATCCATTAATTTATTGAACATTTATTTGAATTCTCTTATTATATATAGAATAGTTTGATATTTATATTAAATGATTAAACATTTGTGGTTTTGTATCCTAATTTCCTCTTCATAATATCCTGGGAGGTAGCTATTACATCCTTTTTACAGCTGAGAAAACTGAATCTACAAGATTTAAGTGGCAAAACCAGGATTCAAATCCACGGCTGTCCCATGCTGAAGGCCCCACTCCCTTCACTGAGAACCTGGGATTGAGGCAGGAGATTAGGATAGCTCAAGCTGACTGGTCTGTGGACATAGTCTGTCAGTCATGGAGACCCAGAACACAGGTTTAGTACACAGGTCCCAAACTGTGTACCTGGGACTAATTCAGGTAGCACAGTAGGGCTGGGTGACTACTCCCCCTACACCCACCTGAATTTGGGCCACACCTCAGTGAGAGTCCTCCTTCCATTGTCCTAAGAGAACCAAAAATAACAAAGACCCAGGAAATCTTTAAAGCTCCAGGCCAGAACACATGTGTGGTAGATCTCAGGTAACCTTTTCCCCACTCGAACTTTGTTAAAAGTTCATACATAGGAACCATATGTCATTCTTGTGATTATTTAAAATAGAGCAGGGCCAGGGATTTAGCTCAGTGGATTCGCTGCCTGCTGCGCAAGCGCAAGAACCTGAGTTTGATCCTCGGTACCAAAAAAAAAAAGGACAATAAAACAGAGTGAATTCTGAAAGAGTGATGCATACTGGAAGCCCCTGAGATGACTTAGGACAACATCAATTATTTCTGTCAATCGAGTCCTGAGAGACCCAGTGAGAGGCATCCAGGGTAGGGTGTACATCTTTTAAAATTGAAAAGCCTGGTTTATCTTTGTCCTTCCTAGTCCCCTACCATCCCAGCACTACCTTCCTCTGTTTGTGCTACTTTTTTGTTTCTGCTGGCATGAACCCAAGCACACATTCCCTGATAACTTCAATAAATATAACTGCTTTTTCTTTTATCATTGGGCGTACACTTGCAATTCTTTGCTGACCATACACAAGAATCTGGAATCTCAGGAGCACCACACATAGTATCAGGACCAATCAGAAAGTGCTATCTTCAATTCTTCGCTTACATCTGGTACAAAATCAAGCAGGCTTTTGACAGGATGGCCAAGGTCTGATGTCAGGCTGAAGAATTGAGAGATACAAAAGGCCTCCCCCTCATTAATCTTATGGCCACTGAAAATTCTCTCTGTGGTCTATTCACACTCTGCAGTGTACTTCTTTTTGTACCTTAATAAATTTTCACTATCTTTTTCATATATCTTATTCAATTCTTTGTTTAAGATACTAAGAACCTGAAAAGAATCCTTGAAGAGCCTACAGGACCCCAAAATCTTCTAACAAGATCATGCCCATCTTTCTCCTGAACCGTTTGAAATCTCCCTTTTCAAAGCCTAGGCTGTGTTGACTCTACTCACTTTGCATGTTCTTTCCTAGATATCATGCACAGCTCACTTCTCCTTGGCCACAATTCAGTTCCAAGGAACAATTCTCTTGAGGCCCCCAAATCTAGAGCACATCGAGACACCCCCCCTACCCTCCAAGATTGCTCAGGGTGGGAATTGAGTCTATCGGGGCAAGAGGGACTTGCTCCCCAAGCCTACCCAGGTGATTGTCACTGGAAACTAGCTTTGATGTAGTGTGCAACTCAAAGCTGAAGGTCCCACAGAAATTGGAGGACCACAGGACACCCAGAAGAAGTGAGTTTTCTTTTAACTGTAAAGTTTCGTCTAAGTTGTGCCCCCCAAAGTTGATTTTTCTGGTGCAGTTGACAATTTTTTGCAGCATAAGAATTTGGCTCCTAAGACTACATAGTTCCTATCACTGAAATAAGAGTAGCCGTAATCTGCTTGGAAAGGTGTTGCAGAGCTGAGGACTGAACCAAGGACTGAGCAAGTGCTGTACAAGGGAAATCAATTCCAGAGTGATAAGCACCAGCCTGGGCTGGTGGCGCACACCTGTGATCCCAGCACTCAGAAGGCTGAAGCAGGAGGATCGCTATGAGTTCAAGGCCAGGCTGGGCTACATAGTGAGTTCAAGGCCACCCTGCATTACATAAGCAAGACCCTGTTTCAGAAAAAAAAAAGCACAGAGTGATGAGTAAACAGCAAGCCTCCCACTACAGGCTCATGGTATCCTCCAAGCACACACTAAGCCACTACGGTAAATAATTTTAGCCCCATCTTGTAGGTTAAGAAATTGAGTCCGAAAGTCACCAGTCATTTGAGATATCATTGCTGCTAAGGGGAGCTGATAGGGGAGGCTCCTCCACTCACTCAGGCCTGAAGCCTTCCTGGAACATCAGGACCTGCCCGACCAATTTAACTATGGTTGGGAGAACCCTTCACTGCTTTCTTGGTCCCTCGCTACAGCCCTGGGGCCTTCTCTCCACATACTCACTTAACTGGCCTGGGGACTTCAGGCTTGGCATCCTCTACTACACACACTTCGCTTTGTTCTGAGTAGTTACTGCTGCAGAACTTCGCAATATAAAAATCACCATTTTATTAGGCTCCCAAATTCTGTGAGTTAAGAATTTGGACAGAGCAATCTGGGGGTGTTTTCCCTTTACACTATAGTTCTAGAGTCTCAGCTGGGAAGACTCAAACAGATAGGGGTGACTTCAAGGTCTGGGTACTGAAATCACATAAAACTACACAGTCCAAAAGGACAGCCACTAGATACATATAGCTATTTAAATATGGATTTAAATTAAATTGAAATGAAAGACAATATTCAATTGCTCAGTGGCATGTCATATTTTAAGGTTCCATAGCTGCAAATGGCTGTAAATATACTGTACTATGGTACAGTACAGACAGAACATTCTCATCACTCATCTATTTATTGGAAATTCAAATTTAACTGGACACCCGTATTTTCATGTGCTAAATCTGGCAACCTTACATGGAAGCCACTAAGTCCAGCCAGAGTCAAAGGAAAGAAAATTCACCCCTATCCTTGACAAGGAAGTGACAAGGCCATACTGTGGAAGAGCACATGGGGCAGGAGATACTTTTGTGGCCATCTATGGAAAATATCTTCAAGCTGACTCAAGTTAAAGTTAAGGTTAGAGACCACAAAAAGTTAAGATTAGAGACCTTCATGGCTCCCTATCACCCAAACATGGCACTCAAGTGTCGTGACATAGATGGATAGAATTGGAAGAAAGGATCCACTTTGCTGTTTCTTCACCTTCACTTTGAACTTTGAGGCCAACTATTATTATTATTATCCTCACATAATAGCTCAAATCCTACTGCCAATAAGCATTTGTCTTCATAAATTCCATGACCAAAATTAGCTATAAAGAATGGAAATCAATACTCCATAGCACAATCCAGACAATGTTTTTTCTAAAGCATTACCACTTGTCACAAGTAGACATGGAAGACACTCTCAAGGCCAAAGGCCCTGTGAGTTAGGCCATCTTGGGGCTCAGAGGAGCCAAAGGGAGTCAGTGCGTCTACCAAACAAAGAGCCCAAGAATCCAGCAATCTCCTGAACTGGGAGCTGGAGGCGGCACCAGTGGTGCAAGATCTTCCACCCAGCCAACATGCCGCCATGAGAACAAGGTGAGGTCCCACGGGCAGCACTAGAACTCATGGTGATCTAGAGACTCGGTACAGCCAGGAAGCCAGACAGGGCATTCTGGATGGGCAGAGTGACACAGACAGTTGCAGAAGAGCATACCCAGAGCAGAGTCTACAAGCTTTTCGCCCAAAGACTGAGACAAAGAGCAGCTGGAGGCTTCGTCTTTTATGCCATGAGGAGTTAAATACAAACAACATGTGCTAATCTTACAGTGGTGTACAAATAACATGGGCTAATCCTGTGGTGGTAAAAATATATTTCTCTTTATGATAAAAATAAATTTTTTAAGCCGGGGATTTAGCTCAGTGGTTCTGGCACCTGCCATGCAAGCGCATGGTCCCGAGTTCGATCTCCGGTACCAAATAAATAAATAAATAAATAGTTTTTTAGAAAACAGGTTTTTATAAGTTTCTTGAAAAAGTCACAAGATAAGTTTTTTGGCACACAGGCCATATGCTTATCACACTATATGGTTACCACACAAGTTATCACACAGGCACACTGGTCATATGGCTATCACAAGCTAGTTTAGAAACAGACAGAACCATAAGATGGCTTCTGTCCTGCTCACCTCACTCCACCCTGATCCGATTCCCTGAGGTTTCCATCAAAATACAACATGGAGAATCAAACAAGACATCTGGCAGATGTACATTTTTAGATTTTGTGAAGCAATACAGAACGTCATATGGCGAACAAACCCATCTATTGTGGGTAGAGTTGTGAAGCCTTATCTTTTTTTTTGGTTCCAGAGATCAAACTTGGGACCTTTTGCTCGCGAGGCAGGTGCTGGAACCACTGAGCTAAATCCCTGGCCCAGATAATTTAATTTTAAATACTCAGGTGCACATTGCAAAAAGGCTCTTTTTTACCTCCCCAGTGATTTGCTGTCCCAGAGGGGTGTCCCATTCCTCTCCTGTATACAAGGTGCTGAAATAACACCAGTTTTTTCAACATCTTGATACCTTCCTCAGGCTTGTTCCATGAATGCCCTGAGAGTACCAAGTGCACTGAGAAGTAAGGTTTGCCCTGCCTATAGGTCATTTGATCCAGTGCCATAAAGATGTATTTACCTCTAGGTTTTGAGTGGCTAGGACATTAATCTATTGTTTTACGTGTGGGTCTTCAGCTAGGTTACCTGGTGCTAGAACTTCCTGTCCAGATATTATCAAGGTTTTTGCTCCTTTCTCCCAGATTTGGATAACAAGTTCCCTTCTGTGTCTAAATTCTGTGCAAAATCATTCCTAATCTGGACTGTCTCCTGTCTAGTCATTTCTCTAGTTTCTCTTATTACTTGAGGTTCAGACAATCCATGTCTGTAATCAATAACCATTTTCTTGGTAGTGACCGGCCTGGCCAAGGTCAGTCCCTAGGAATTAATATCACCAATGCTTTTTACTCACTTTGAGATTCTGCTGGCAAGGGCTTTGGCCTTCATTCTGTCCTTGTCTGTATCTGCATGGGCTTTCAAAAGCATTGCTGGTAGTTCCTTCTTGGTAGCCCATGACAATAGGGGGCCTAGGGCCATAGGGCCCATCTATTTTTCCTTTACATCTTGAGGTTCCTTTCCTTTATTATTTTCTCTGTTCCCATTTCTTATTGTTGCAGATTATATCCTTATGACAGGTACACTCTCTTAACCAGCACACTCATTTTATCATCTTGTCAGTTTCTGTGGGGTCAGAGATGACCCCGATAGGGGATGAGGTTGAATGTCCCAAGCTTGGAATCATAGTTTGGCCTTTCTAGTGCCCAGCACCATCCAGAAGCCCACCAGGAGTTGCTCCAATAAAACAAAAGATATTCCTGTCACCCAGGAAATTCCTGGGGATTAGAGGCTCGGTGCAGGAACTGGGGGACAGAGACCAAATACATGTTTCTCATCATATGATCATATCATAACCTTCAGCTTGCAGAGACAAATCATGGGACTTCTCAGTTTCCATAATAACATAATCACATGAACCAATCTTTCATAATAAATTTCTTTAGCAGTAAGCATACATTCCTTTTATAATAAGAAATACATTTTTTAAAGGTTTGTTTGTTTTGGGTTTTTTTGATAGCAGGGATCGAACTTGGGACCTTGCCCTTGCAGAGGCAGGCAGCAGAACCACTGAACTAAATTTACCCAGCCCAGTTGATAGATATTCTTGTCTTGGGTTTGAAAGTCAGGTGGCTGCCATAGTTCCAGACATGCCATCATCGCTCAACTCTACTTAAAGAGAAGACAGCAATTTTTCCTTACTGACCTGCTTTTCCCAAGGAGGAAAATTTTCCCCAGAATTCGCCTCATCTATCATTGGTTAGAATGTGTCTAGTCATAAGCCAATTACTGTCAAACAGGAGTAGAATTACTATTGCTGGCTTTTACTAGCAAGGGTTTATGCCCTGGGGCTGGAAAAGGACATGTTTTTCCTGAGCATAGTGCATCCTGACATCTGAACCAACTCAGGTGATACTGTTAGGAAGAAAGGATGAAACATCTATTGGACAATGACAAAGAAGGTCTCCCACAAACACCTTTTTATATCCACATTTGTGTGTGTGTGTGTGTGTGTGTGCAAATATAATTATGCAACAAAGTCCTCCAAATAGAATAGATTAAAAATTGTGTTCATTGAAATGTTGGTGGGCATCAATGGATGTATAAATGGATAAGCAAAATGTAGTATATACCTAAGGCTGGTTATTTCTTGACCTTAAAAAGAAATGAAATTCTGACATATGCTACAACACAGATGAACCTTGAAGACATTATGTTAAGTAAAACAAGCCAGACACAAAAGGATAAATATTATATGATTCCACATACATAAAGTACTTTGAATAGTCAAACTCATAGAGAGAGAAAATAAAATGATGATTGTCAGCGGTTGGGTGGAGAAATAGGGAGTTACTGCTAGAATTTCAGTTTGGGAAAATGAAAAGGTTCTGGAGAGATAGAGGGTGGAGATGGTTGTACAACAATGTAAATGTAGCTAGGATCATTGAACTGCATGCTTAAAAATGGTAATGGTATTTTATGTTCCTTTTTTTTTTTTGGTACCAGGGATCAAACTCAGGACCTTGCGCTTTCGAGGCAGGTAGTGGTACCACTGAGCTAAATCCCCAGCATGTTATGTCTATTTTACTACCATAAATTAATGTGGATGGATACTGACAAACTATGCTCAATGAAGCTTTAGCACTTAGTCCTCTCACCTTGGTGTACAGGGGCTTGCTTGGGTTTCTCACAATTTCTTAGTCTGCTGTTAGTCCCTCAGTGGCAGCCCAGAGGACATCACTGGACGTAAAAGACCAGTAACAGAACAGAATGGTCAGTTTTAGAAATAAGAAGAATCCCCAGAAAAGGAGCACTAAGCAGGCAGCTCTCTGTGTCTTCCTTGAGTTTTGACCATGTCTGAGCTTATTTCTCCTCATAACTTCCATCCTGTCATGGTAACTTCAAATTCTGTTGCTCCTGTTTAGTTCTTTGGCTTAAGTGGAGTCAATAACCCAGTCCCTTCTTTCCCATGGTTAAGAAAAACATCATCCAAAAATTAGGAATTCGGCAAAAAGATTATTGCATTCTCTTTCAATAATACATGACTCTACCGTGTAATCACCCACCTGTGAGTGCTCTGACTTTCTACCGGAAGTACTTGTGTTTGACTACTATCTACAACTGATCAGGCTGGGCTCTGTAAAGCTAGATTCAGGGTGTGAAAAATTGGTGAATTTTGCAAATGATTTATTCTCCCAGTGGAGATGTGATTTTTGACTGGTAGAAAAGATAACCCCAAACATTGCATACACTGTACAGACATTAACCTACTTTGAACCTAATTCAGCTGCTTGTCAGCATTCTTCTCTTCGCTGCCTATCCATACTTCTCCTCTGAGCTGGCACTGTCATCAGACTGGCTCCCTCATAGTGAACTAAATAAAACCTTGACAAGGGTTAGTCCATATTTATAGGAGAGTTACATTAAATACAAATTATAGGAAGCCATTGTTTTGGAGTAAGATCCTGCGCTAGGCCCTAATGGACCAGGCTAAAAATCAAAATGGAGTCACTCATACTACTGTTCCACATCAACAAAGGCAACTACAGAATTTAACCTTCTAAAAAACCAGTAGAGAAAGATACTAGCCAAATTCTCAAACCATCCATCTTCAATAGGCATGATAATAAAACTGTTTCTATTGTTTGGTTGGTTTTTTGTTTTGTTTTTTGTTTTGAAACAGAGTCTTGCTGTGTAGCCCAGGCTGGCCTCGAACTCATGAAGATCCTCCTGCCTCACCCTCCCAAGCGCCACCATGTCCAGCTTGGTTGATTTTTTCGTTTGTTTGTTTGTTTGTGGTACTAGGGATGGAACTCAAACTCAGGACCTTGCATTTGTGAGTCAGGCGGCAGCAGCACCACTTAGCTAAATCCCGGCCCTGTTTTTTTTTTTTTGCTCATTTTGTTTTTGTTGTGCTAAAGATTGAACCCAGGACCTTCCCACTGAGCTACATCCCAGATCCTTTTTATTTTTTTATTTTGAGACAAGAGCTAACTAAATTGCTCGGTTGCCCAGGCTGGGCTCCAGTTTGTAATCCTTCTACCTGAGCCTCTTGAGTAGCTAGGATCAAAGGCATGTGCCACGATTCCCACCCATCTGTTTTAATCCTCACCAAAAAATAACCTGAAGTAGCCTGATGTTAACCAGTTATTTTTCTATTGTTCTGTTTCCCTGTCCTCACCCCACAAGGAAAGTATCTTTGAAATAGTCTGCTCTTTGTACTTTGTTTCTACTTATGCTCATCTCACTGGGACACTTACTCTGTTTGACAGGAAGGCGTGTTGCCTGATTCTAAAATCACAAATAGAGCCAGTTGAGACCTTTACACTAACTTATTGTAAGTTTGTCCTTTAACAGTTATGTTCTTAATTTACTGAAAATAACATATGACAGAGAGGAAGTAAGCAGAAGGAATCCCAGAAGCATAGAAACAGGCAGGTTCACAAGGCAGCCATTTCTGACTCTAACAGTAACAGTGTTACCTGCTTCATGCCTTGTCCCAGGACATGGTAAGTGACTGCTTCTGAGGGCCATGTTGACCCTCCTGTATTCCCTTCCCAGTGTTTCACATCCACACAGTCATTCCTGTGCAGCTGCCAACTCCAGGCCTTCTGCCACCACCAAAGTTAGAACACAAGAACATCAAGATCTACTACCCTCAGATTTTAAACCTGTTTTGAGAGCTGAAACTTCACTTTTTCCCTAGAATGGGGATGGCATGGGAACAGAGAACTATAGAGGCTTGTCAGGGCATATCCTCCCTGTCTTTTTTGATCCCTCTCCTACCAGCAGCTGGATGGAACCTGTGTCTTCCAGAGCCCAAATCACACCTTACTGCATGACTTAGAGGTGAGCTGGAGAGTCCTCAGCCTTGAGGAGTTGTGCTTTCCCTTAACCCTGTAACTAAATGGCTCAAGCAGTCTGTTCCTGGGGATTTCATTCTTGTGAACACCTCTTCTTCCGATTTCCTGTCAGTTCCCTTCTCCACGTCCTCCCCTGAAGCCCAGCTCCCTCCTGATTTCCCAGAGCCATCACTTGCCCAGTGCAGTTAAGTACAGCATCTTTTTCTATTTTCCTTGTCTGTGAGTGTGTGTCTGTCTACACGTGCACACAAAGAACTGGGAATTGAGCCCAGCAAGCACTGAGCTATAACCCAACCCTTTTTAAGATTTCTTCCGAGTCAGGGTCTTGCTAGACTATCCACACTGGCCACAAACTCCCAATCCTCTGCCTCTGCCTCTCTAGTAGCTAGGATGACAGACATGGCTGTCATCACACTGGGCGGCAGCAGATCTCTTTTTTTGGTACCGTGGATCGAACTGGGGTCCTCGCACTTGCACAGCAGGTGGCAAAACCCCTGAGCTAAATGCCTGGCCCAGCAGATCTTGATAAAGGCTTAAGAAGGTGTTACTTAGAGGCACTGCTGTCTTCCAGGTGCTAGTAGATTCTGCACACTGGCCCCTTTCCTGCCTCTGTGCTCTCCCTTAGGCTTGGTGAACTTTAACTGACTTCCTACTCTCTCTAATCCTTTCCCTAGGCCCTCCTTCCTCTTCCCTGCCCTCCAGCAACTCTCTAGGGCTATCTCTAGGAATTCAAAATTCTTCCCACCCTCTTGGGCAAGACAATTCAAAATGACCTCCAAATGCCCTCTGCATGCATCCCATGGAGCTGAGGGCGTGGCTCACTGCAAACAGCCAGAGAGGGTAGCAAGATATTTTCTAAACTCAATCCCCACATGCAAAATAAGACATTTCTCTAAAGTAGCAGCAATTGGTATGTATGTATGTGTGTATGTATCTGTCTCACTACGTAGTTCAGGCTGGCCTTGAACTTACAGTGATCCTCTTGCCTCAGCCTCCCAAGTGTTAGTGTTGTGCCCAGATTACCAAGTCCCAAAGACCACCAGGAAGCCGTTTCCGATGTAAGCACACGAGGGTTGTTTATTCAAGCTTAAGCAGGGACTCTCAATTGTCACCGACACAGCGGATCGAGATTGAGAGCCCCGAGTTCCAAATTAGCAGGGTTTTTATTGAGATTGCAGCAAGCTTCGGTCATTAGCAGCCATTTGATTGGTTAACATTTAGCAAGTATGAAGTGTAGAATTTTGATTGGCTAGGCTCATTGGGGGTTGAAGGGGATTACGTATAGGCTTTTACAAGAAAAATGAGGACAAAGGTTAGTGCTCTACTGTCACATACTGATGGTCAGCAGACATCTTGACTAATGGTCATGACCACCTTGTGTGGATAGTCAGCACATTAACAGATTGTCCTATAGATAGTGGGCCCGGGACACTTGTTTCTAGGGCAAACAGATGGCTGAGTAATGAGCTTAGGAATCTTGAGTTACAGATCATGTCTTTTGTCCCAGATTAAGCACATTTAATCATTAATTTGAAAGAACAAAGGAGACTGCTCCATTTTGGACAAAATGGAGTCATTCTGGTCTCACATTAGCAAAATGGAGTCACTTTTGGTCTCACATTAGGATTACAGGCATGTGCCACTGATATAGGGCACCAAGTAATCCAAATAAGGGAAATATAACTTCCAACCTGCTAGATATCCGAAACTTGAGTTTGTGTTCTCTAAACTTGAAGAATGAATTCTAGGAATGATGGAGGTTAAGAGTAGGGAGAATTTGGGCCCGGGATTTAGCTCAGTGGTTTCACCACCTGCTGCGCAAGCACAAGGACCCAAGTTCGATCCCTGGTACCAAAAAAAAAAAAGAGTAGGGAGAATTTATTGAAAGATAGCTTCTAAGAGAGACAGGTTGCCACCCCAAAGGTGTTTCATGGGGCAAAGCCAAGAGGTGAGACAGGTACTGTCACAAAGAATCCACTTGTCAAAAATAGGCTTTCGAAAGGAAAGTTTATTCCAGTCAACAGAGACTAAAATCAGGAGATTCTAGCAGCTAGCTGGGAAAAGCCGAGTTTATCACATCCATGTGTGGATGGGCTGACATTGGGAGATAGTGGCAGCTAGCTGGGAGAGATTTCATCTGTGAGTGGATAGGCTGACACCAGGACAGAGAGATATTAGCAATTACCTGGGAAAGGAATTAGGCTTGTATAGGATTTGAAGGGGCTAAGGAATCTGGGATGAAATATTTATAGCTTGGATGCCCAATGGCAGTCTGCTCAGGTGTGTACACAATCACTGGACTTCTTGGCACCAGAGGGTTGTATACTACATTTTTAGTCCATTTGCCCTATTTGCTAGGAAGCTGCTGTTGTTTGCTAAAAGCAGCCTGTTTGCTTTGTCCTGTTTGTTTGTGAAGGGCTCACTTAAGTCAGACCTGACAGTTACAAAACTATAAGATCCATTGAAAAATCACAAGGTGGGTGATAGGTCTCCCACTACCTCAGCAGCTATTATGTATAGTAGCTGCCCTCTTCCTATCATGCCTTGCCCCTTCCCCTGTGTGACGTCATGCCAAGATGGTTGCTCCCACCGAAGAATAAACCCTTCTTCCCAGTATGCCCCTGTTCCCGCCTAGAAAGTAACCTAATACTTGCTCACCTCCTACCACTAGTGACATCACCGGCTCCTCCATTCCCTAGTCACTACCTCACTCAACCCCACCTCAGCCCCTACAAACCCCACCCCAGTCTCTATAAAAGATTCTCCCTGCCCTGGCCATATTGCTTTTTGTCTCTCCTTTGTTCAGAGACAGCCCGGCAGATCTATTCCCCTAATAAAGACTTGTTGTGGCCTAGTCTGGTCTTGGTCTTCGGCCCTTTTACCTGACAGTGGGCATGAGGTGGGACAAAACCATGATCAACCAATATCATTATAAGTATAGTCACCCAAGTAATATTGATTAAATGGATTTCCCAGAAGGAATGGGCTAGGCAGGGATGGTTTGGGCCCCTATTTAGAATATCAATCATTCATCCCCAGGGGAAATAGGTAGATGTAGTAGTTTCTCTCTCTTTATAATGTTAACCTTCAGTGAATGTGCCTCAATTGTTTTCTATGCTGAGGGCCCAGCATTACCCAACTGCAGTATAATTTCTAACTAATTTAGCTGTCTGCAATACCACCACACCTGGCTTTAGTTTTTTGTTTTTAAAAGCACAAATTTCTTCTTCTCCCACACATAGAAGAGAACAATACAAACACACCAAACTAGAGGGAGGGAAGAGATCTCTGTGTCGTAAGCCTTCCCAGGAAACTGCTCCTAAATTTATCATATTTTTCTTTCCTCTTAGAGCCTAAAAAAGAGTTACATAAATGAAGAATTTCCCTTTAGGAGCAAGATCCTGTTTTCCTAGAAATGAACCAGGGATCTCTGTCCTATTCCCCACATATAACTGAGGGATATAAACTGGACCAGACAGCAACCCTGAGGCCCAAACCAAAGCAGCATAAGGAGCCGGCTGAGATAGCCACCACTCCTACTATTGCAGATAGCTAAATTAGTTAGAAATTATTATAAGACAGTTAGACAAAGCTGGACCCTCAACGTAGAAAAACAACTGAAGCACATTCACTGGTTAGCGTTATAAAAGAGAAGAGGTACTACACCTACCTACTTCTAGAGATGATAGCAGTGATTGATATTCTAAATAGATGTCAATCTCCCTAGCCCATTTCCTTTCCAGAAATTCCTTGTACGTGACTTGTTTTCCCATTTGATCCATCCTCATTTAATCAGTATTACCTGGGTGACTGTATTTGTAATCTTATTGCTTAATTATACTTTTGTCTCACCTCATGCACACCTTGTGAATTTCCATCGGGTCTTATTAGTTGGCTCACTTTTGTACCCGACTTACCTCATGGCTTTGCTCCACAAAAACCCCCTGGGAACCAGGCCCTGGGCAACCCACTTTCCAGTCCCTCTTCTGTCTCTCTTAGACTGAAACTATCTTTCTCTCAATAAACTTTTCCTACTCTTAGCCTCTGTTGTTCCTAGAATTCATTCTTCGATTTTAGAGAACACGAACTTGAGTTGCAGATATCTAGCAGGTTGAGAGTTATATTTCCCTTGTTTAGATTATTTTTGCTTATTTGGATTACTTGCCCTATATCATTTTTATGGATTACTTGGTGCACTATATCATTATGTTTGGGACCAGCTCAAACTCAAAAGAAATTGAGGAACAGGTAAGCTGAACATTGCAATTTCTAAAAATAGGATGTCCTATTTTTTTTTTTTTTTTTGGTACCAGGTATCAAACTTGGGTCCTTGCGCTTGCTCAGCAGGCGGCGAAACCACTGAGCTAAATCCCCAGCCCAGGATGTCCTAATTTTGAGACTCATCAAGACTTCCTTTGGTTTTACATTACAAATATGTCCTTCCCTTTCATGTCTCAAAGATCACACTATAACAGAAATTAGTGAGAAAAGAGAATTCTATTAGGCAGTGAGGGCAGTGGCCCCAAAATGGAGTCTGCTGAGTCACAGCCCTCCAGGGGTCTGGGACTTCCCCCAGCAATTTCAGGCAGGCTACTGGCTCCAGGGCTCATGGGTATAGCATGAACACTGCATAGACTGGACCCTAAAAAGTATGTAGTCCCCTATAGGGGAGATTATATTGCTTACACAGTGGCCCAAGCTCCCTTCTAAACCCCTAAAAGCCCCTAGACAAGGGCCTTCTTGGGTATCCTACTCAGAACCTCTTCCCAGCTAGCAGGTGCTCTACTTCCTTACCTTTATATCTTTTCAATAAATTTTCTTGCATGCTACTTCCTCTGTCCATGGTTTCATTTTTGTCACCATGGGACATGACCCCAGAATTCCTGGTAACAATACTACTTTAGGGGACTGGGCATGGTGGTGCATGCATGTAATCCCAGCACTTGGGAGGCTGAGGCAAGAAGGTCACTCTGAGTTCGAGGCCAGCCTAGGCTACATAGTGAGACCCTCTCTCAATAAACAAAACAAACAAGCAAAAAGCCTACTTCAGGAGGCTGCCCTGCACACAGAGAAGCTATCCTCAGGAACCTCCACTTTTAATCCTTTTTGCTTACTTTGACTACAGGAGGCCACTAACTGAGTCATCTTGGGCTGTCATGATGCATACCAGAGACTGAGTAGTTAAACACAGACATTTATTTCTAACGGTTCTGGAGGCTAGAAGTCCAAGGTCAAGGTGCTAGTACAGTGGGTTTCCTTCTGGAGCCTCTTCTGGCCTGGAGGAGGCACTGGCTGGTTGTGTGCTCATATAAGCGGCTGTCTGCAGGCTCCTCTCTCTCATAAGGCCGCCATTTGGTTCACCAGGCTCTCGTGACCTGGGCCTGATCCTAATCGTCTCCCAAAGGCCTCATCTCCAAATACCACCACATCAGGAGTTAGGGCATCAACATAAATTGGGGGATATAGTTCAGTCCACATCGAGGTTTGCCTTCTGGTCTCAGCCTTTGGGGTAATCTCTTCAAAGCCCACTCAGGGAATGTGAAATGATAACTGAGACCACAGTGTGGTATTGAAACTGCAGTGTCCTCTAATCTTTTATGACTAGAAATAAGAAATCATTTTTAAAAGTTATTACCCTATAATCCCAGCACTCTGGGAGGCTGAGGCAAGAGGATCACAAGTTCAAGCCCAGACCAGGCAGTTTAGCAAGACCCTGTCTCAAAATTTTAAAATGGCTGGGGACATATCTCAGTGGGAAGTCCCTGAGTTCCCTTACCAGTACTGGGAAAAAAAATGACCATAAATTTTAAAGGTTCTCTTTACAGTCCTCTTTGGGTACTTCCAGAGAATAATAGATAGCAGCATTCCTTTTTTCTTTGAAAAAAGTTTCTGCAAAATGTTCTTCTGGAAAGAGAATAGATACAAGAAGATGACAGTGCATTCCTCTCTGTAGGGATTTAAAAATATCACTGAATGCCACATGTTAAAAGGCATTAAAAATTCACAATGACTTTTCTTACACCCTTTTGTTTCCATTTACAGACTATGATTCCTAAGAATGCTCTGTCACTAGAGAAGCACAAAAATCAAAATTTCACCAAAGCATACTTATGATTACTGGTAGGAAAATACATAGTGTTGAAACAAGGGTGATTCTTTGGTCTCCCCCCCCCTTTCTTTTATTAAAATATTGATGGCACAATCATTTATCAAAGAATAGTAAATAATGACAGCTAATACTTACTGAATTCTTAATATATGCCAGCAATTTGCTAAGTGTTTTATACTCCCTATCTCATTTAATGCTCACAAAAAGCTCAAAAGGTAGATACTATTATCCATAAAGCCACAAAGTATTAAGTATAATTGCCTTCCTGCTCTTTGCCTTCTAAGAAATAGATTCCTAAGAGAAGTCTTTTCTTTGGTGGATGTTATTGGGGACAGGAAATGAAGAATTAGAGAAAGATACAGAGAGAAAAAATGGAGAGAAACAAAGCTGAATTGGAATAAAGACAAACTGCCAGCCATGGTAGTGCATGCCTGTAATCTCAGCACCCAGGAATCTGAGACAGGAGGATCACTCTGAGTTTGAGGCCAGCCCAGGCTACATAGTAAGTTCAAGGCCAGCCTGAACTGCATAGTAAGACCCTGTCTCAAAAAAAAAAAAAAAAAAACAAGGGCCGGAAATTTAGCTTAGTGGTTCCACCACCTGCCTCGAAAGCACAAGGTCCCGAGTTCAATCCCCGGTACCAAAAAAAAAAAAAAAGAAGGACTAAAATAAGTTTAAAAAATAAAGATATAGAAACCCTGAGTGGCTAGAGGGAGGTGGAAAGATTAGGAGTGTACAGGAGAGCAAAGAGAAAGTGGAGGAGGGAGATGAGGGACCAGGATGGGGAGGGCTAGCCAGGGCTGGCATGTGTTGTGATTGTGATTCAGAACCTGCTGCCCCATGTGGAGAAAGGTGTGAAATTGTCCTGGGCTTTGTGGCTCAAGAATTTCTTCTTTTTCAAGTTCTCTTGAATCAAATAACAGTAGGATGGTCACATGCTTGAATATCCATCAGTGCGGGTCTCAAATCAAAGCAGATTTGGTACCAGTACTGGGTTTTTTTTGTTGCGGGGGGGGGGGGGTACTGGGGATCAAACTCCGGTCCTTGCGCTTGCGCAGCAGGCATCAAAACCACTGAGCTAAATCCCCGGCTGGTACCAGTACTAAGAAAGCATTTTTCTTCTGAGCCAACAGACAGGAAGCCTTTTTTGTGACTCACAAAAATAGAAGAATGTCAGGCTCCAAGGCCAAGTTCTGAGACCAAACCAAATATGTAAAATATAAATAGATCAGCAGTCTACAACCATGGGAAAACCATCCAAACTCTGTAGTCATTACGATCCTCTGAGAATACATACCACCCTTGCTCATCAAAATCCTTCAAGGTGGGAACAAAGCTGCCTTTTCTGTGATCCCCCCCCCCAAAAAAAATCCTCTGACAGAATTAATGGATCTTTCTGGAATCATGATCCTAATCTTCTTTCTCCTTGTTTTATAGGGAGTTGTTGAAAGATGTCTCTCAACTAGATCTGAGGGCAGGCTTGTGTGATCCTTGGCTTATCTGATGGTTTATGCGTAGTGGCACACACCTGTAATGCCAGCACTTGGGAGGCTGAAGCAGGAAGATTGCTGTGAGTTCTAGGCCAACCTGAGCTACATAGTAAGTTCAAGGCCAACCTGAACTACGTAGTGAGAGCTTGTCTCAAAAAACCAAAAAAGAAAGAAAGAAAAAAAGAATGAAAGCTTAAGTATAGGCAATACATTAAAGGAGACCCAGCCAAGGTCACCTGGTCAATGGTAGAACCAGATGGGCTGAGGACTGTAACCCCAGTCCTTCCTGGAACGCTGGCCCCTACTGCTCCCCCCTGCCCCACCCCCCGTCCTCTTGATAATAATAACAGCTGGTAGGAGTGTTGGCATACACCTATAATACCAGTCCTCTGGGAGGCTGAGACAAGAAGAGCAGTAGTTCAAACCCAGCCTGGGCAATTTAAGGAGACTCTATCTCAAAATAAATAAATAAATAAATAAATAAATAAATAACATTTTAAAAGGTCTCAGGATGTAGCTTAGTGTGAAGGCCCTGAGTTCAATCCCTAGTGCCAAAACAAAATAAAAAGAAACAAACAACAGCAATAGCGAACTTTTATTTTTGGCCCTTCTGGGAATTCAACCCAGGGGCCTTGCACATTCCAGGCACTCACTCTACCACATTGTATTTGGTTATTTCTCTTTAGTCTCATTTAATACAGAACAATCCCCCAATTTTCTTCTTTTATTTAAGATACTGACTTTCTGAAGAATTCAGGTCATTTTTCTTATAGAATGTCACAAATGTCACAGTGCCTTATTGGGTGTGTTTGTGTTTTTTGTTGTTGCTTTGGCAGTGCTGAGGATCAAACCCAGGGTCTCATACATGTTAGGCAAGTGGT
Source organism: Heterocephalus glaber (assembly GCF_053883595.1). Classification (NCBI taxonomy): domain Eukaryota; kingdom Metazoa; phylum Chordata; class Mammalia; order Rodentia; family Bathyergidae; genus Heterocephalus; species Heterocephalus glaber. Next base: position 7,339,428 of record NW_028258305.1, read on the forward strand.
CCACCACTAAGCTATACCCCAGGCTTCTTAATTTTATCTTTTAATGCATTATTATCCAGCAAAGCCAAGTCTGACCTGCCCAAGAAGGCCCTATTATATTTGAATTTGAATTAGACTCATTTTATAGAAGAGAAAACTGATTCCCAGAAAAGCCAAATTAACCCTGGATTCACAGCTAATAATCAGAGCCAAGGTACTACCCAGCCAGCTTAACTCAGCTTGTGTGTGTGATGCAGTTGAACTTGTTTCTCTGTCACTCATGTTTCCTGTCAAGTAGAAGTTGAGTGGTTCAGGTTAAACATTATTGGAAAAATTATTTCACAAGTGATGCTTTATCCTGGGTGAGGTAGCCCATTGGAATGCATATGTCAGGTGCCCCACTGTCAGTGACCAGTGTGGAGCACATGGTTAAAGTTCTGACCACCAGATAGCTCCCCTTGCAATAATAAAGTGGAGTAACACTTTGGCACCTTGCAACATCCTGTTCTGCCTTGTTCATTTTTGTAACCTACAGTTTCTAGCATAGGCCATACTCAGTGCACGGATGAATTCAACCTTGTCCTTACAAATTATGATTAAGCACAAGCACCTGAGTCTCACCAAAGCACTTACCCTAATGGTTACTCTGGAGAATGGAGGCCGTGCAGCCCAGAGAGCAGGTACGGGGATCCCTTGAGCAGCTGCTAAGAGTCACAGAGCTTCCTCTGCCAGCACACAAGCCAAGTTCCCAGACCCACACTAAGTGCTTAAGAGGAGCTGCCTCTTCCAGAGAGGCAGAGCGTGGCAGAGGCTGGAGAAGTAAACATTTTTAAAGCTTCCTTTTAAAAGCTGAGAACAGTTTTCTGTTTTGCAATAAGTGAAGACTGGGACTCTCCCTTTATTCTTGGATAAACCACCTGCCTGGTTCATTCATATTATGCAAATGTTAAGCAGGAAATGTTCTAGCAAAATTGTTTCCTATCATAATGTAAGAGGGTGCCTACGCTTTAGCAGAGTCAATTCTCTTCAGGGATTTTTTCCGTTAGGAGAGCTCTGTGTGTGTATGTGTGTGTGTGTGTGCGTGCGCGTGCGCGTTTTGCCTAAGGATGGTTTGATTACACTGTAAAAAGTCTTGCTAGTTCTAATGGACATGGGTGGAAGGGAAATCCCCAGAAATGGCCTACACCTACTCTTTGCTTTTTTTTTTTTTAACAATAAAAAGAAAAGTTTATTTGTAGGGCCGAGGATATAGCTCAGTGGCACAGCACCTGCTTGGCAGGTTCAAGGCCCTGAGTTTGATTCCCAGAACCAAAAAAAAGAAAGAAAGAAAAGTTTATTTGAAAAAGTAAAAGTAGAGTGAGGGAGAAATTGGGTCTGCAGAGTGAGCCCGGGGCCAAGTGAAAGAGGAAAAAGCAAGCTAAAACTACACCCTGGAGAAGGCAGGGTGGGCTATTGTGTGGAAAGCCAGGGTAGCCAGTCTTTGCTGTTATGCAAGCATGGTCCATGGAAGTTTCTTCAGGCTGAGTGGAAGAATCCAAGCAGATGGGTGCCTAAGCTATCAGGGACCTGACTGTGGGCATTCTCAGAAGCCCCTGGGGGACATCTGAGGAGTGGCTTCAAGTCACCTTATCTGGAAGTCAGGAGCTCATTCTGATACAGCACAGAAGAGTGTTGTTACACCAGTAGGCACACACGCACCTCTGGCCCTGAGAAAGCAGTGTGGGGCTGGAAGTGGTGAATGAGGTGAAAGACATGGAGAAAGAGCACCTCTTTCACTGCCAGCTACAAGAGAGAATGAGAGGGCACATAGTACCAGATCCTTTTCTGTTTGTTTTTTCAGTACTGGGAGTTGAACCCACTGCCTTCATACTGAATATCCCCATGCCTTTTTTAATTTTTAATTTTGAGACAGGATTTCATCAAGTTGCTAAGTTACCCAGGCTGAGCTAGAATTTGCAATCCTCCTGCCTCTGCCTTCCAGAATGCTGGGATTACAGGTGTGTGCCACCATATCTGGCTCAGATCCTTTTAAATTTTAACCATTGTCAGACTGTTTTCTGCAGCCAGGCCTGGACAGTGGCTTTCTATGGTGTGTCATTAAAGATGGAACTGTATGAGTTAAATAGCGGTTCTGTCACCTGTTGACCTTAATTCATCAGTAATGGGTCAGAATTTACCCACCTAAGAGAGGATCTCTTCACTAGGATGAACACATTATCCAAAGTTTCTTGACTTCTGGAATTCCAAGACACTTTAAACCGTTTAGCAAAAAGTTTGGGGAACAGCCCACCAATCTCCACTTACCTCAAAACAACCATAGGCCTCTTGGCAAATCTAGAGTCGCCAGGGATTTAGCTCAGTGGTGCTGCCACCTGCCTTGCAAGTGCAAGGTCCTGAGTTCAATCCCCAGTACCAGAAAAACAAAAAGAAAACAAATCTAGAAAGAGTCATCCTCTGCAGGGTCTTGGGTAACACTGTGCTTCTGCATGAGGAGGAGGATAATACTGAGGTAGGAGAGAAGAAATTAAGATAGGCAGAAAAGAGACAAGGAAAATCAGAATTCTGGAATTGTGCTTTTTTAAAAAAACTACACCAGGCATTGCACCACACACCTATAATCTCAGCCTTTGCTAGGCTGAAGCAAGAGGATTACTGTGAGTTTGAGGCCAGCCTGGGCTACATAGAGAGTTCAAGACTAGCCTGAACTACATAGCAAGATCCTATCTCAACAAAAGAAAAACCAAGAAGAAGAAAAAGAAAAAAAACCCTGCAGCTTCAGGACACAAAAGTTACTTTTTCTCCTCCAGGAAATTCAGTCCAAAAAAAAAAAAAAAAAATCCTAAGGGTCTTAAATACACAGTAATCCTGTAAATTGTGCTTTGGGCCTATACTTTTCACCTTCAGTGGCACTTCCTCTGAAAGACCTTCACCTTCAAGGACAGCAATTCTAGTGGCAGCATTTTTCAAGTTCAAACACATGTACATAGCTTGCATTCTGATATACCCAGATAGGTAACTGGACAGACAGCAGGAATATACCTCCTAGATCAAACACATTGAAGACCCCCAAGTCCCATCAGTATACCCACTCTAGATCTCTCTCAGGCCTACACTCTGTTTGGGGATATTCTTTAAATTTCTGCCTAATAATTTCCTTTATGCCTCTTTCTAGTCCTAAAAATTCTTTCAGGGTGGGAATCAGTGAACCTGCAATCAAAATTCAGAGGGAAGGGTGTGTCTAGCTTCTTTATCTTGGTGGGAAACTCTTGGAACGTTCCAGTGACAGAATGGTTAGAGCACAGGGCCCAAGACCCGAAAATCTTGCTGCTGCTTCTGTTCTTCTGACACCTTCGGCCTGTTAACTCCTCTCCCAAATGTTTATTTTTCCAAATATACAAATAACCGTTGAGTGTGGACTCTTCAAATGGATCTTTGTTTTATTGTACACAGCAAATATTCTCCATGATTGAGGTCTGAGTTGGTCAATATTATAACTTGTAAAAAATTGAGTTTTCTGCTATATTTTCCTTTAAATATTTTTTGTTCAATTTTTGGGGAGGGCAGTGGGCTAAATAACTTCTCAGAGATGACTTTTTCTATTACCTCTATGAACATTTTTATTTCCTCCTTTCTTGAGTTGTTTTATTCGGTTGTTTCCAATAGTTCTTGTCCTTTTGTGAAAAGCCTTTGAAGCTACTAATTAATTATCTTCCAATACATATTTTGGTTGCTTCTACCAATTTTATTGTGACATATTCTTATTATTGGCTTTTGGGTCCCAAAGAGATTCTTTCCAGGTTCTCAGTGTCCTGAACAAAGAATTGGACAAGGCACACAGGAAAGGCAGCAAGGATTTACATTGCTCTGCAGAGTGACAGCAGCCAGAGCAAAGGAATAATGGGTAGGGTTCTTTTGTTCCTTGGGTTCCTAGACTGCTAATAAGGCGGCCAAAGGTTGTCTTATCAGAAACTCGCTTGGCCTGGTGTCTGATTTAAGCTATCCCTCGGAAGGCCCATTGGCTTTGTGCCAAGTGTAAATGAAGAGTTGAAGATGGCACTTTGCTGATTGGTCCCACCAGGGTTCAGGAATGGCATGGTCATCCTGGATTCTGTGTTCTGGAGAGATGCCCTGGGTCTCGACAAATCACACCCACTTGTCCCAGTCCTAATCCCCTACCTCATTCTCACTAATTTTCTAAATAATGTAAATAATATGTAATTTTCTATTTGATTATTTAAATCAAGAGTTATTGAGAATGGTATGTTCAGTTTTCTAAAAGATCAAGATTTTTGGGTTTGCTTTTTTTTGAGACAGTATTGTTAAGGGATATGTAAAATGACTGCAGGCAATAGCACCATCCCTAGATAAGGAAATGTCTGCAGCATTTCTTAACTGCAACCCCCATCCCCACTTGAATCGGGCCAGATGTACAAACTAAAAAAACAATTACCATGCCTTGCTAGCAAAAGTACACGTAGACCTGAAGCTTCCTGTAAATCACATTGATAAAAAGAAAAAAAGTTTTAAGTAGCTTAGCAGATTGAATGTGAAGGTAATTGTAGAAGCAAAATAAGTAATGTATTCCTTTAAGATTTACTTTTTTCGCTGCTCTTGATGTTTAAGGTGTTAACCAGTAATTTAATTATAGATAACATTTTAACCTAACAAAGTTGCAAATGCCTAAGTGAATTTACAATGTATATGTGCCTATCTTGTGTCTGTGACTTGTAGGTAGGAACCAGAATTGTATTTACACATCAAAAACCACAAGGAAGGAGATAATGACTAACAAAAGTATAAAGAGAAGAGACTAACAAAAGAGAGGGGGGACACTGACCAGACTAGTTTCTGGTGATCTCACCAGCTTGCAAGTAAATCTTATTTGTTTTATCTGAGTTCTGTGTCTTTGAGCATTTCTTTCCGAGATTCCCGTAACATTTGGTGCGTTGGCCGGGAATCGGGATAGAAGTGGCCCTTTTGGGCATCGGCCCAAACTCCACCAGAGGGAGCAGCTCTCCGCCTCCTCGAGGGGAAAGGCATGCCCCTGGGACAAATTTCCTTGGCTCCCCAACAGGACACAGAGACTCGCTCGCTGGTGGCAGATCGCCAGAACCGAGATAGAAGACAACAGAACAGGACTGCTGCTGTTGTTGTCTCATCTGTCTCTTTCCTTTTCTGGGTGAGAAACCCTGGAAATACCCTAGTTGTTAACTTTTGGGTTCACTTGGTGAATTTGTATTTTGTAACTTTGGGCAAATACAGCGCAGGGGCCTGATCACCCCTTGTGCTTTGCCATTTGGGAAGGTAGTTCCTTCCATTTGTTTTGGACACGGTTAGGGGGCCACCAGGAGGGAATGCAATAACCTCTGAATGAATGAGTGATCTAAAGAGTCTTGGTTAGGAGAGTGAATGTAACAAGCCGTGAAACTTTATAGACGGTCTAGTCTGTGCACCAAGACAAAGGGAAGGGTCATGTATGCTTAAAGATCCTTCCCCGAGCTGCGGAGCTTGTGTGTGGTCTGTCCCACGATTCTGTGGTTGCATTTAACAAAGGCACAACGGTGGGCTTAAGCGACAGCCCACCTTAGCCTGAACGGACCTTAAAGTGGCCAAGAGGCCCGCAGCCGGGCAGGTGAGGGAGTGATCCCTCACCTTTGTTTATCTTGAGTCACCATTCAAGGGTTGTAATAACTATCTGTGATCATGAGGAACACAAATACTAAACCAACTGTACTAGATTGTATGATTCGGATTTTGATAAGGGATTTGTGGGAAATTATGGGGTGAAGTTACGATCAAAAACTCTAAAGAAATTTTCTGAATTGTCATGGCCACAATTGGTATCCGAATGGCCACCAGAGGGAACCATAGACCTAAAGAAAGTAAGACAGGTGTGGAATAAAGTAACCAGGCAAAGTCGAGTGAATGAATTTCCATATATAGACATTTGGCTAGACCTATGCAGAAGGCCACTACCCTGGCTCCAGGTCTATGTTTTAGGGAACATGTCAACTTGCTTTGTACTAAAAACAGGGAGAGGAACTAGATCATAAAGATATGTTAGGCTCTCCGCCCCCCTACAGAGGAAGGTCAGCTGAAGCTAGTGCTTCACCACCACCAGAGGCAGGGAATGTCCCCTCTCAGTTCCCTGGGGCAGCATTGTCCACCCCAATAGCTCACAGAACTAGATCAGCTGACCCAGCAGCAGCCTTCCAAATGCCATTGAGAGAATACCCATCAGAAAGAGGCATTATTCACTTGCACCAACCCTTCAGTTCCTCTGATTTAATGAATTGGAAAAGAAGTATTCCTTCTTTTACCGAGGATCCATCCAAAATGTTACAATTATTTGATTCTGTCTTTGCAACCCATCGTCCTAATTGGGAGGACTGTGAAGAACTTTGCAGAGCCTTGTTAACTACTGAAGAAATGCAGAGAATCCTAGGGGAGATTAAAAAGATCAATGCCCCTAGAATGCTGGGAGACACACAAAATCCAGATGCTTGGCATGAACAAGTTTCCAGTAATTATGTGGCCCAATTGGAATCCCAATACCCAATCAGGTCAGGAGAGCTTAAGAAATTATTGGACAGCCCTTCTGGCAGGGATAAGAGCTGCAAGCAAAAGACCCACAAATATGATTAAAGTGTCAGAGACTCAGCAGGAGCCTGATGACAGCCCTGAGAAATTTTTTGAGTAGCTTTGCGAGGTTTATAGGATGTTCACACCATTTGACCCAGCTGTTCCAGATAACCGTCAGTTAATCAATACAACCTTTGTAACTCAGTCAGCCCCAGACATTAGAAGGAAGATTCAGAAGCAAGAGACTTGGGAAGGCATGAATATAACACAACTGTTGCAATTAGCTAGGAAAGTGTATGTGAACAGAGAGTCGGTGAGAGACAGAGAGTGAGCAAGGAAGGAAGATGAGTGAGATAAGAGGAGAGCCAGATATATAGTGGTGGCTACGGGAGCCAAGGAAGAGAGAGAAAGAAAGTCAGGAAACGAAACCAGAGGGAAAGCAGAAGAAAGGTTTTAGATGTGAAGACTTAGAGTTTGACCAGTGTGCGTATTGTAAAGAGAAAGGACACTATAAGAACAAGTGTCCAAAGCTCAAAGAAAAGAAAAAGCAGGACTCAAAGGAAAGAAGGGACACTGGCACGTTGTTGCCTGTAATGGAAGACAGTGACTGAGACAGACCGGGCTCAATGCAGCTAGGCCTCCATGAGCCCATGGTCAGTATAAAGATAGGGGGCCAAAATATGTCCTTTGTGGTGGATAGTGGCACAGAACATTCAGTAGTAATAGCTCCAGTTGCCCCTCTGAATGGTAAACACATCCAAGTAATCAGTGCCACTGGGATCTCAGAAAAACGGCATTTCTGTTATGAAAGGACCTGTGAAATTGGAGGACATAAGGTGAAACATGAATTCTTGTATATGCCAGAATGTCCTATTCCATTATTAGGAAGAGATTTACTATCTAAATTGGGTGCTACAATAACTTTCACTCAATGGGGAAATGCGTCTCTGCATTAAAACCCAGGAAAGGATCTCATTATGACGGTAACTACTAAAAGAGAAGATGAATGGCAATGTTACAATGTGGATGATGTTTATCAAGCTCCAGGAGAACTAAAAGCTATGTTTCCTGGAGTGTGGGCAGAAGACTTGCCCCCAGGCCTGGCTAAAAATCATCCACCCATAGTTATAGGATTAAAAGATAACTCCGCCCCCTTTTCAGTAACGCAATATCCGATGTCCAGGCAAGCCCGAATTGGAATCAAGCCCCATATCATGAGGTTAAAAGAATTTGGACTTATAAGAGAATGTAAGTCACCTTGGAACACCCCTTTGCTGCTGGTGCAAAAACCTGATGGGGACTATAGGCCAGTGCAGGATCTGCGGGCTGTAAATGACAGAACGGAGACATTGCATCCAGTAGTCCCTAACCCTTACACTTCATTGAGTTTAATTCTCCCAGAAGCAGCACAGTTTACTTGTTTGGACTTAAAAGACGCCTTCTTTTGCATTTGTGTTGCTCCTCTTGGTCAACCAATCTTTGCATTTGAATGGGAGAACCCAAGTGATGGGAGAAAGACTCAATTTACATGGACAAGATTGCCACAGGGATTTAAAAACTCACCCATGCTTTTCAGGGAAGCCCTAGCCAAGGATTTGCTTGTTTTCCCCACAGAATAATATAGCTGTGTCCTACTGCAGTATGTGGCTGACTTACTGTTATGCAGCCCAACCCAAGAACAGTGCTGGGAAGGCACCAAAAAGTTGTTGTTGCACTTACAAGAAACTAGATATAAGGTATCATGGAAAAAAGCCCAGATTTGTGTACAGCATGTTAAATATCTAGGATTTCAAATAACGCAGGGCATGCGTTGCCTAGGAAATGAAAGAAAACAGGTTATCAGTGCCATCCCTAAACCCCAAACCAAGAAGCAGCTGAGAGAGTTTCTTGGGGCAGCAGGCTTCTGTAGAATTTGGATTCCAGGTTTTGCAGAAATCTCTAAACCCCCTTCTGAAGCCCTAAAGGGACAGGAGGAGAATCATCTGCATTGGACTGGAGAACAGGAGGAGGCTTTTAAGAAATTAAAATTGACTTTGGCAGTTGCCCCAGCCCTAGGCATACCAGATATAAAGTGGCCCTTTACTCTATATGTGACTGGAAAAAAACCATGTGGCCCTTGGAGTGTTGACCCAAGAAGTAGGCCCATGGAACCAACCGGTGGCATATTTATCTAAGAATTTAGATCCCATAGCAAAAGGATGGCCTCCTTGTCTTCAAGCCTTAGCAGCTTCATTTCTATTGATTCAAGAAGCAGACAAGCTGACTTTAGGTCAGGAACTGACTGTGCAGGTTCCACACGCGGTCCTAGAACTGCTAAGCACAAGGGGGCATCACTGGCTCTCAAATAATTGGGTTGCTCAGTACCAAGCCCTTCTCTGTGAGGATCCCCATTTGCGGTTTATTCCTTTAAAAGCTTTAAATCCTGCTACCTTTTGGCCCACGGAGACAGGCTCTCCTGATCACGACTGCTTGAGTGTCACTGACAAGCTCTTTTCCAGCCACCCTAACCTGAAAATGACACCCTTGTCCAATGCTGACCTCGTCCTGTTCATGGATGAGAGCAGCTTCATGGAAGATGGGGTTCATCATGCTGGATATGTGGTAACCAAGAAGGATGAGGTAGTCTTGGCCAGGCCCCTCCCCATTGACTGCTACGCCCAGAGTGCAGAGCTCTGGGCCCTCATACAGGCACTCCGATGGGCAAAGGGTAAGAGGGAAAATATATATATAGACTCTCGCTATGCATTTGCTACCTTGCACATCCATGGCCTGATATATCGAGAGCAACGTCTTCTCACAGCAGAAGGGAAACAAATTAAAAATAAATAGGAAATTATGCAATTGCTAGAGGCAATGTGGGAACCTAGCAAAGTTGTAGTAATTCATTGCCCAGGACATCAGTAAGGCAAAGACTTCGTTATACAAGGTGATCATAGAGCAGACATGGAAGCCAAGAAGGCTGCCAAGCAAAAATTACAGATGGCTGTGCGACTCAGACACAAGCTGCGTGACAAAGTGCTCAGAAGCCACAGACTCCTATAATATATTCAGACAAGGAGAACATCTGGGCTAAGGAACAGCTTGCAGAAAAACAAGAAGACATTTGGGTACTTCCAGAAGGAAGATTAGTTATTCCTGAAGCTTCATCCTATTATTGGGTAAAGCAGTATCATGAATTAACGCATGGAGGCAAGACTACATTACAAAAATTACTAGAGAAATATTTCTATATTCCTCGTGTGGTGGCTCTATGTGAACAGGTATCTCAGAGATGTCCATCCTGCCAGAAAATAAATCCTACAACAGGACCAAAACCGCTCCCAGGAATTCAAAGAGCTGGTACTAGCCCCTTTGAGGATATCCAAGTGGATTTTACAGAATTGCCACCCTGTAGAAGTTATAAGTGTCTATTAGTTTGCATCTGTACATACTCTGGATGGCCTGAGGCTTTCCCTACTCAAACAGAAAAAGCCTCAGAAGTGCGTAAAGTTCTGCTAAGGGAGATTATTCCTCACTTTGGCCTCCCATTCTCTATGGGGAGTGACAATGGACCAGCTTTTATAGCAGATACTTTGCAAACTTTGGTTAGAATGTTACACATCAAATGGTATTTACATACTGCATATAGGCCACAAAGTTCTGGGAAAGTAGAAAGGATGAATAGAACCGATAGGTCTCCCACTACTACTTCAGCAGCTATTATGTATAGTAGCTGTCCTCTTCCTATTGTGCCTTGCCCCCTCCCCTGTGTGACATCATGCCAAGATGGTTGCTCCCACCAAAGAACAAACCCTTCTTCCCAGCATGCCCCTGTTCCCACCTAGAGAGTAACCTAAAACTTGCTTACCTCCTACCAACTAATGACATCACTGGCTCCTCCATTCCCTAGTCACTGCTTCATTCAACCCTGCCTCAGCCCCTACAAACCCCACCCCAGTCTCTATAAAAGACACTCCCTGCCCTGGCCATGTTGCTGTTGTCTCTCCTTTGTTCAGAGACAGCCCGGCAGATCTAGTCCCCTAATAAAGGCTTGTTGTGGCCTGGTCTGGTCTTGATTTTGGGCCCTTTTACCTGACAAGAACTATTAAAAATGCCTTAACTAAGTATTGTCTAACTACACAGGGACCATGGATAGACTTGCTCCCTATGGCCTTATTAAAAATAAGAAACACTCCAGGAAATATGGGATTCATTCCTTATGAAATATTGTTTGGAAGACCCCCTTGTATACTTAGAGACTTTACAGGTAACCTTACTCAATTGGGAACATCCACTATAGAATTGCAAATGCTAGAGTGAGGTAAAGCATTTAACAATATGCAAGGTCAGTTGAGATCAAAGGAAAACCTACCCACCATGACTCCTGCACATTTGATTAAACCCAGTGATTTAATTTATGTTAAGAATTGGAAAAAGACACCCTTGCAACCTGTATGGGAAGGACTGTATGTTACACTTATGGTTACTCCCACAGCTGTGAAGGTCGCCAAGATCCAACCGTGGATCCACCACTCCCGAGTGAAGAAATCCCACACTGAGATCAATGCTGAAGGCCAGAAAAGACAACGCACTCGAAGCTCTCCAACCGTCACTCTGGAGGCTGATGGGCAATGCACAGCTGAAGATTGAGGATCGTCCTACATGAAGCTGAGTGACTGTGCCCCTTTATGGACTATATCCTTCCCTGCTTTATTCATTTTGATATTAATTCTGTGTATCTTCTTGATATTTTGTATTGGCCTAGTAGCTGTTGCACCTAGCCATTGGAGCAAAAAGGAAAAATGCTGTCTTTTCTTATGTTACATAGGTGCACAAGGCATCCTGATCTTTTTATCCTGTTTGAAGTAGGTCTTTTTATAGGCACTGGAGTTTTGGCAGGGCACTGGGACCTTGAGCTGAGTGTTTATAAACCAAGGTACAGGAAGTTTGATGCACGAACTAAGCTCACCAAGGTTGTCAAGTGGGAGCCTGAGGGATACCCCTTAGATTTGTTTTTTGATGCTTGTCCCAAAGAACACTATGGTATGCCTCAGACAAAAGATTGTGGAGGCTATGGACAGGAGAAGAGCCTCTGCCAAGCTGGAGGGCCTATTTACTTCCTAGTGGAAAGTGAATCAACAAGGCCTCCAAGCCAGAAGGCTATAGCTCTTATAAATGCAAGTTGTCATGACTGCCAGCAAGGCAATTGTGTTCCAGTAAAATATCACCTGAGAGACCCATGGGACCCTAAATGGCTAAAAGGGTACTGGTTGCAGGTTAGGATCATCCCGAGCAGGACCTCATACTGGAAAGGGCCGTACTGTACTATGCTCATAAAAAAGGGTTGGACTACAATAAGTACCCCTTCAAGTGTTGAGGATGGCCCATCTCTGAAATTACTAAAAAACTTTAGAACAAGCCAGACCAATTACACAGGTATTGATATGGTCCAAACAATCAATAGCACCCACCGGCTCCTATTAGCAGCAGATCCAAGGTTAGCCTCTGATTGCTGGATCTGTGCCCCCTTAAGCCAAATCTCATACCAGGCCCTTGGTATCACAGTAAATAACATGATGGCTAGAAACCCGACCTCAGGGGTCTCAACTCTGTTAATTGAAGAACCTACAGAGGCCATAGGTAACAGTACCTGCCTTCTTGGAAACAAACTACACCTAAATGCTACCTGTAAGTGTGCAAGTATCACTGTGTACAGAGGTAATGTTTCTGCTCCTGAAGGGACTTTCTTTCTTTGTGGAGATGGGGTTTATAGAGTGTTCTCCTCCCAAAATCCATGGACTTTGTGCTTTAGGAATTTTAATTCCCAGGTTGTCAGTTTACACCCCAACTGACGTGACACAAGTGCCTCTGAGGATTGGCACAATCAGAGGTCTCAATAGGAGGAGAAGGGACCCCATTATTTTGCCCATAATGGCAGGATTAGCTATTGCCGGAAGCCTTGCCCTAGGGGGAACAGCTCTTAGTCTAGGACAACAACAATGTCTGTCTTTAGGAAAGGAAGTAAAAGAGTTTGGAGGAGCTAAGAACCTCTATCCTCACACTCCAAGGGTAAATTAACTCCCTGGCACATGTGGTGCACAGAATAGAAGGGCACTAGATTTATTAACTGCAAAGCAAGGGGGAATTTGCTTATATCTAGGAGAGGAATGCTGTTATTATACTAACAAGTCTGGAGTAGTTAAGGAATCTATGGATAAGCTTAAAAGGAGGTTAGATAAAATGGGAGAGCAATTTAACACTGAAAATTCAGATTCATGGGGCAACTGGATCTTATCTAAATGGAACCCATGGTTAGGAATCCTCACTGGACCACTACTCACTTTGCTAGCTTTAGCCATGATAGGCCCCTGTATTGTTAATTGGATAACCAAGTTCATCTCACAAAAAATAAACTCTATCCAGAGCTACCAGATGTTGGTCTCTACAAGACATATAGAATGTAGGGACATCAGTGATGCCAATGATGAAGAATCACCATGAACCAAAACAAATGGGGGAATGTTAAGGGATACATAAAATGACTGCAGGCAATAGCACCATCCCTAGATAAGGAAATGTCTGCAGCATTTCTTAACTGCAACCCCCATCCCCACTTGAATCGGGCCAGATGTACAAACTAAAAAAACAATTACCATGCCTTGCTAGCAAAAGTACACGTAGACCTGAAGCTTCCTGTAAATCACATTGATAAAAAGAAAAAAAGTTTTAAGTAGCTTAGCAGATTGAATGTGAAGGTAATTGTAGAAGCAAAATAAGTAATGTATTCCTTTAAGATTTACTTTTTTCGCTGCTCTTGATGTTTAAGGTGTTAACCAGTAATTTAATTATAGATAACATTTTAACCTAACAAAGTTGCAAATGCCTAAGTGAATTTACAATGTATATGTGCCCATCTTGTGTCTGTGACTTGTAGGTAGGAACTGGAATTGTATTTACACATCAAAGACCACAAGGAAGGAGATAATGACTAACAAAAGTATAAAGAGAAGAGACTAACAAAAGAGAGGGGGGACACTGACCAGACTAGTTTCTGGTGGTCTCTCTGGCTTGAAAGTAAATCTTTTTTTTTTTTTTTACCTGAGTTCTGTGTCTTTGAGCCTTTCTTTCCGAGATTCCCATAACAGTATTTTACTATGTAGTTCAGGCTGGCCTCGAACTCATGGTATCCTCCTGTCTCAGCCTCCCAAATGCTGGAATTACAGGTGTGCATCACCATGCCCAGCAGGATGAATTTTGTTTTTTTACTAGCTCACTGGTTATTCACTTTTTTAAAAAAAATTTTTTTAGTACTGGGAATTAAACCCAAGGTCTTTGCACTGAGCTACATCCCCAGCCCATTGATTGACTGACTGATTGATTGATTTGAGATAGGGTCTTGTTAAGTCACTAGGTTGCCCAGCTTGATCTGGAAATGGCGATCCTCTGGCCTCAGCTTCCCAGCATGCTGGGATTACAAGCATGCACCACCATACCTGCTTGGAGCGGAACTTTTTAAAAAATAATTTTTGAACTAGCCTTTTCAGGTAAGTGTGGTTATTCTTCTTTGATGCTACACCAAAACTTCCAAGTGATAATTTCTTAAAAGTTAGTTGCTATGTGGAACCTGAAACTTAAGAGTGAACTTTCTGTATTCTGCTCCTATAAAATCAATTAACCTAACTTGCACTTTGAGTGGATCTTTTATATATGCATGATTTTGTAATATCATGACTGGAAATACTGATTGAATTATGCAGACCTAAGTGCTGACATATTTTATTATACAATGCCAAAAATCACGTTCATTCATGTTACCACCTGTGTCATCAGAAAAATCTTGGCATATTAAGAAGGTGTCATACTCACAGTAGTGAATGTGAGTTGCCCAGTATTCTACTTTTTCTGGATAACTCAAAATTTATCCTTGGCAGCAAATAATGTCAACTGCTTCCTTTGAAGTGATAGACTCACCTAGTTCATTCTGAAGAAAATGTCTACCAAATACACAAGTCTGAAAACCCTCATTTGTCCACCAGTTCTCTCAGTCATAAAAATGTTTTTTTAAAAAGCTAGTTCAGAGGCCGGGGATTTAGCTCAGTGTTTCCAGTGTCTGCCTTGCAAGCACAAGGTCTCAAGTTCAATCCCCGGCACCAAAAAAAAAAATTAAAATGCTAGTTCAGCTCACAACTCAAGCAACTGCACAAGTGCTGTCACTCAGGACAATCACTGCATCAAAATATGTGGGAAAGGGTGTGGCAGAGATGCTGTAGATGCACTTGCATTTCCTCACTCAAGACTCACACAGGTGACTCAAGGGTATAGAGCCCACCCAAGTGTGTGATGTCAAAATATGACAGGCCTGGGGGTGTAGACAGAGCACTGGCCTGATGTGTGCGTGTGATGCCCCAGGTTTGATCTTCAACATCATACACACACACACACACACACACACACACACACGCAGAAAATAATATACAACTATATGTACACTTTGGAGCGGTGGTGTGATTTGTGCTTGGGTTCTAGCAGTTTTTCTCATCACTGCCTTTTCAGGGAATCAGTGCAACTGTCAATACAGTGAAAATGATTAAGTATTATAGTTGGAAGAAAAAAATTTTCCTCTTTTAATTTAGGGTCAGGTGGTTGGGGACTGTAAATTAACTGACAGTAGGCAGATTAGCAAGAGAAAAGATATTAAGCATGTGGGGACATCGGATTACAAAGGCTCCCTGATAGGTTTATCTACCAATTTAGAGGGCTAGGAAGGAAAGAGCTTTTAGGAGAACAAATGGAAAGTATGATAATGCTTGTGATAATATTTATTATGCAGTTTCTCCTATTGGCTGGGTGGGATTTATGGCCATTTCACTCCCAAAAGGCTCTGCCTTTCCCTTCTGAAAGGCTTCCTTCTGCCTCCCACTGAGAGGAATCTTCATGTCATTTTGGTGGAACCCCATAGGTCCCATCATCATTTTCTTACTATTATGAAAATAACTGTGACTTGGTGGAACCCCCGATTAGGTCTTGTGGACCCATGAATGTATAGATGGCACTTTGAGGACCTCTGCTTTGTCTTTACCTTTTTTTCTGTTAACCTGATTTGTTTCTTTTTTGCATGTGCTTTTGTTTTTTGAGATAGAGTCCTGCTATGTAGTCCAGGCTGGCCTTGAACTCGTGGCCTCCCAAGTGCTGGGATTACTGGTGTTCACCACCACGCCCAACTTAATATGGTTTTGTTTCTTAAAGAGATACATTGACTCCCCACTATTGTGCTTGTGAGTTTATAGTTCTTTCATTTGCTTTCTTGGATGTATGGAATTTTGTACTATCTTCATGGATACACACAACTATCCATCTATTGTCCTTTGAACTAGCTTCATCTCCATGTGGTTGCTTAATTAGTGAATTAAATGACCAATAATGTTTTCATCTTTTCAAGTTCTTATTTGATATCCACATACCTAATTTGGTGATAGTCTATTCAAATTTTTCCCATTTTTAGCAGGATGCATTGGTATATGCCTATAATTCCAGCTATTCAAGACACTTGAGCTCATGCATTCATACATTCAAGATCAGCCTCAGCAACAGAGTGAACTTTGTTGTTAACAGCATGGCTTTCTACATAAGTGACTTTGAGCCACAGGGATGGATACCCCTTAGTCCCACTAAATGCATTTCTAACTCAGCTTCTCCTGAGCCAGATCTTCATAATATCCCCAGCCATTCCCACAGCACTGACCTCAAGGAAGGGGATGCTGAGTAGTAAGAGGCACCAGCCCTAACCAATTGCAGCTAAAGTATTTTGTGTAAAATTTACAAAAATATGACTATATGAACTCATACCAGGGACTCTCCCAGGGTCATGCAAGGGGCTCATGCAAGCAAACAGCCTTGAAGCTTAAACTTTACTAACTTCACAATATATTCACATCCTGATGGAAAATACAAAACACATACACAGTGTATGATTGTCTCTCATTGAGTAACAAATTCTCCCCACATTCATGCTTTCAAACAACACACACTTACCATCTTACAGTTTCCCGTGGGTCAGGACTCTAGGTGCAGCACAGGTGGGTCCTCTACATGTGGGCTGTCCCAAGGCTGCAGTCAAATGGTTGGCCCAGGGTCACCTGCTATCTCGTCGGAAGGATCACCTGGGGAAGGAGTAGCTTCTGAGGCTGCTTATGTGGTTGGCAGGGTACCTTCAGGACTGTTGGATTGAAGGCCTCATTTCTTAGTTCACAGATGGCTAGAGGGCACCTCAGCAACCTGTCACATGGGCCTCTCCAACATGGCAGCTGGCTCCATTAAAGCTAGCAAAACAGACTGGCTGCTAAGACAGCAGCCAAGATCATTCATAACCTAATCATGGAGAAGACATTCCATTATTTTTGCTGTATTTTATTGGTTAGAAACAAGCCACAAAGTCTAGACATGTGGAGGCTCCAAGAAGCAAGCTGGCTTCTAGAATAATTTCCATTCTGCACTGACTGGCAGGGACACTGGACAGGATGGGAGATCAATTGAAAGAATACAGTCAGTGGTTCATCCTGAGATTCAGTTCTCAAAATGAACCACCAAATGCAAGACCCAGGTGGGTATCAAAGCTAAAAGCAGGGGCAGCTGGAAGTTGGAAGACTGGACAAGAACCCATTCAGGAAGTAGCCCCCCCCCCACACCCATATTGTTAGTACTGTATATTGAAGCCAGGGCCTTCACACTGAGCTACATCCCCAACCCTTTTTATTTTTTATTTTGAGACAATGTCTCACTATATTGTACAGTGGTCTCACTAAGTTGTGGGCTCAAACTTGTAATCCTCCTGCCTCAGCCTCCCAGTGCCGGTGTTTTAAGTGTGTGCCACCATGCCTAACTCAGGAATTCCTTGAGGTAAGTGAACTATGACTAATCCTCAGTTTTCCCTGCATAGGCACTTTGGGTCCATGTGGAGCATAGGACAAGCAAAAAGGATATAATAAAGCAGCGACCCAGAACAAACACTTTCCCCCCTCTTCTTCCCCACTCTGAAGAAATATGTTATCACTCTAACTTTTCTTCTTTCAACAAACATGACCATATTGCTTGAATTCATTCAATGACCACCTACTAAGCTCCCCTTATAGACAAAATATGGAGCTGATCACAGCAGAAAACATCCAAGCTCTTGTAGGACCTTCACAGGAAAACTGGAAGAAGATGAGGACTAAACTGAAATCAGTATCTGGTTAGTGCAAAATCTTAAACTCTTACCTGATCACTAGCGTACTTCCTTTAACAGATGTTATTACTGGTATGCTCATTCATTCTACTACTATACCTCTTGAGCTCCTGCTACGGGCGAGGTACAGAGGCGAGCGAGACAGGCATCCCCTAACCTTGTGGAACTCTTGTTTTAGTGGGTGGGAAACAATATACAAAGTACCAAGTCCTTTGAAGACAGTAAGTGGGGTGATAGGATGGGAGACACTAGGGACCCAGAGACAAATGAGACAGAACAGGTGTCTACCCTAATCTGAGAGGATGAGAGTAGGTCACAGGCCTCCACCCCAGACCTCACCCCTAATTCCAACCAACCAGCTCACAAGTGGGCAGGGAGTCAAGCCATCAGGGGGTCAGGATGCTGGAACTGCCACATCAGAGGAGCACCGGGCCTTTATTTTGTCACCAGAACCGGGAAGAGTAATGGATAACTCAGGGGAAACACAGACACACACACACACACACACACACACACACACACACACACACACACGCACATCCCACTCCATCATGTTCTCCCCTGGGGGAGAACGCTAAGGGACACTGCAGGAGGAGGAAGCTGTTGGAGCATCCTGTGTGTCACCCGTACTGGAGGAGCAGTCAGAACTGACCGGTTTGTTCTGTTTATCATGAGGCTTGGAATGGAGGCCCTGTGTTAACTTTATTTTTTAGATTCAATGAAATTTATACTTTTAATACAATTTTATTGAGAAATAATTTATATACCATACAATTCACCTATTTAAAGTGTACAATTCAATGGTTTTTGGAATAATTACAGAGTTGTTCAACCATCACCAAAATGAATTTTTGAACATTTTGATCATCCCTAGAAGAAACCCCATTCCACTTAAAGTCATTCCCCATCTCCCTGCCACCACCACCACTTCCAAGGCTCTGGCAATGAGTTACCTGACTTAATCATTTACTGCCTATTTAGGATCAAAAGGTTCTCATCTCCATGAGCCTCAAGTTTCTCACCTAATGGCACTTTCTCCTCCGGGGTGCCATGCGCCTCCATCAACAAACACTGTTGGTCTGTGGGTGGAGCACCAGGCCTTGCACAGTCAGGTACACTGCCAGGGTGGGGTTCGAGTCAGACTCTGACACGACAAAGCCTGAGCAGGGCAGCTAGTTGAGGTAAAAATCTCTTCAGTGGGGCGAAAGGGCAAAGGGCAAACGCAGCTCACGGCTGGGGTACTTGCAGAGCCTCCTTGGGGTTGGTGGCTTCTCTTTGGACCATGACAGCCACGCAGATCTTCCTTCTGAAGGCCTAGAGATTTGGTCCGATAGCAGGACAAAGCCAGTGACCACTGGACTCAGAAACCCCAATCCTGGCTCCCCACTTGATAGTTGAGTGAACTTAGGTTGATGTAACTTCTGAAGCCTCACTTTCCTCATTTTTAATAAGGGAGAGGAGACGAGGCCTGGGATCGGTGGGTCACAGAGTGTCCCACGCATGTAAACTTCCCTCCCTCTCGTTGTCACGGTGCCTGTCACATGGCCAGACCCAACTGCCCCAGCTTCACGGACACAGAGCACATTTCAGGTATGGTCATGTCAATTATGAAAGCCAGAGATTGTCAGCAGTCCCAACCTTAGCAGTCGTGCTGTCAGGGTCCTAGCTCAGGGTGATCCGGGAGAATCCTTGGTGGCCTGCAGCATCGTACTTCCTAAGGAGCATCCTCCTTTCCCTCATAGCCAGTGCTCTCACTCCCTGATCTGGGGCCCGACACAGAGTCACACCCCACACTGGCTGGCTGCGAGGCTCAGCACCCCTCTCTTCTCAATCTTTTCCAGATCACCAAGGAACTGGATTGTATACGTGAACACATGCACACCCCTACTTTTCTTTTCCTTTTTTGCATTCTTCACATGTTGCCAGTGCCAATACCTATAAACCTGACCCTGACCGAGGTGTTGTACCTTTTCACCCAGAAGTCTCCAGACCTGCTCTGAACACATTCTGGCAGAAAGGAAGGATTCTCACTGCTTCTTACATTTTCCCACTTACATTCTTTGCCCCAAGACAAGGGCATAAACTCCCTTTCCCACCTCCCTGCCTCAAGAGCTGTCACAGACCTGAAAGTCGTGTCTCAGGTAGGAACCTGAAGGCCCTGGCAGCTGGGCTCAACCTAGAACTCAGGGAAGGAACTGGGTTTTACAGTATAAGTCAGGACCAAGAAACCCAGCTCCATCTGGTGCCTGTCTCACAAGCGCAAGGTCCCAAGTTTGATCCCTGGTACTAAAAAAAAAGAAAGAAAGAAAAGAAACCCAGCTCCAGCTAGTGGCAGAACATCAGGGAAAGGAGGTTCATCATGGCTGGGAAGGCCAAGGTGACATGGATGGGATGCAAAGGTTCGCCTGTGCTACCATGGCTCTTCCCAACCTCCTACCACCCCACATGTGGGACTCTTCTTCTGGCCTCCTGCTGATGGGAAGCTTCTTCAAGTGGGCAAGGAGATGGCCATAACTCCATCATCCCCATTTAATCACACTAAAGGAAGAGGGTCTTCTATCTCCCAGATCCTGGTGGTGGTGGGGTCACAGGCTGTGCTTGTCACTGCCCTCCCTGTGCCCTGCCCACAGGAGTACAGAAGGCCACTGACGAGCAGGCAAAAGTGGCAGCTACAGCAGTCCTCTCCATGGCAGCTATTTTCAAACATGGAACTTTCCCCTCTCTGAGTAAAAATAGAGCCACATGCGCCAAAGCAGAGGAAGAGTCTGGAAGGTGGAGAGAGCTGCCAAGAACAGCCACCCTGTAAATAAAGTTGTGTGCTGGAGCAGAAGGGGCCCCCACTGCTGCGCTCGGTCACCTGCCCTCAAGGACACTGGCTGAGGAAACAGAGGGGTATGGTTCTGCTGACCCAACTCATAGAGGGCGCTACGGCTGCTCAGCTTCCTGCATGGGCCTTGGTGTTCTCTCCTCCCAGCCCAGTGTCCTCTCAGAGTGGGCCAAAAGGTTGCTTGGTGCAGCAACCCAGCCCATCCTTGGGGGAAAACTCCACTGCCTCTATAGAAGGAGGTCCACCAGGGCTCAGCCAGATGGGTCCTTTTCCATTGGGTCCCCGGCGATGTGGGCCAGCAGGGACCCCCAAATGTCACCTCTGAAGCAGACACATCTTGCATAGAGGGATCCTTCCAGGATCCTGCTAGTGTGGCTTTGTCTTGGCCCCTAAGTAGCAGTAGCTCTTCCTCCACCCTGACTCCCATGTGCTGAGAGGCATCAAGCTCTTTTGTGACCTCCTTAAGACCACAGACACTTGGAATGGACAGCCAGGCCTGATGTGAGGAAGTGGCCGGTAGGGGTGGATGAGCATGTCCAAAGAGGACAATGAAGAAACAGTGGGAGTCCCAAGCAGTGGAGAAGGAACACTGGGGACAGAACCGGACATAGGAGCAAGAATAAAGATAGCCAAGAAAGCAACAGCTATTCCTTGAGCACTTACACACCAGGCTCTAAACAGTTTCATGCTTTAACACATTTCATAATTTGTACATTTTAATTGTAGAAATGTCTCTCATGATATTTGTTAATTACAAAGAGAAAGATCATACCTTACTGTGGAGAAACCCAGCATACAAGATCATTTTCATTAACAGGGGCGGTGACATCGTGAATCCCTGGTGTGATGCACTAGAAGAACAAAACCTTTCGTTGTTCTGGTCACCAGTACAAAACTTCACTCTAATTGTGAGAAAAGATCAGACGAGCCCACACTAAAGGACATTCCACAGATAACTAGTACTTGTCAAAAATGTTAAAGTCACAAAAGACTGAAAAGCAGATGGGAGACCAAGGTGGGGCGGGGGGGGGGGGGGATGACACAAAATGCAACATGAGACCTTAAATTGGATCCTGGAATAGAAAAAGGACATTAGTGAAAAATTGGTAAAATTCAAATGAGGTCTGCAGTTTAGGCACTAGATTTATAGCAATGTTGACTTCTGTTGTTGACTGGTCCCACATGGAGTTTGATAATTATAGGATTATGTAAAGTGTTAACATAAGGGAAAATTGGGCAGAGGTATACAGCAACTCTGTACTATTTTTACAGCTTTTCTGTTAAATTAAAAATTAATTCAAAATTGACCTTTTTTGTCTTCTTGTTTATTTGTTGGAGACAGGTTCTAGATATGTAGTTCAGGTTGGCCTTGAACCCACTAAGTAGCCCAGGCTGGCCTTGAACTCCTAATGATCCTCCTGCCTCAGCCTCTTGAGTGTTGGGATCACAGGCAGGGATTACAGGCATGTACCACCACTCCTGGCTAACTTAAAGTTTTCTAAATTGAAGATTCACCCAACAAACCAATCCTTTTTTTAAAAAAACTTATGGGCTGGCGATTTAGTCAGTGGTTCCACCGCCTGCCTCAAAAGTGCAAGGTCCAGAGTTCAAATCCCCACACCAAAAAATTTATTAACACATGTGTGCAGTACATAGTGATAACATTCATCATGGGGAGTTGATACATGTACATAATACATCTTAATTCTTTTTACTTCCTCTTCCCCTCTTTTCCCTTCCTCCTCCCTCCATCTCTAGATTTCTTTTCCATTTGTAAGTGATTTATCTCCCTGATTCCTATTATCCATCCTTTATTTTGCTCTTTAATTTAGTTATACTTTGGGGCTGGGCGTGTTGGTACATACATGTAATCTCAGCACTCAGGAGGCTGAGGCAAGAGGATCGCTTTGAGTTTGAGGCCAGCCTGGGCTACATAGAGTTCAAGGTCAGCCTGAACTCTATAGTAAGATCCTGTCTCAAAAAAAAATTTTTTTTAACATTTTGGGTTTCTCATTAAGAGAAACTATATGATATTTAAGCTCCAACAGTTAACCAATTTAATCTAAGAAAATTAACATATTGTGTTTGTCTGATGAAAAATGTCCAGATCTGAGATAAAGCCAAATATATTTAAATTGTCTGCAATATTATAACAAATCTGCCACAGGTGTTTTTTGTTTGTTTGTTTGCTTTTACAGCACTGGGGAACTATTCCAGGGATGTTCTACTGAGCTATACTCCAAGGTCGTTTTATCTATTTATTTTTGGTACCGGGGATCGAACTCAGGACCTCGTGCTTGCCAGGCAGGAGCTATGCCACGGAGCTCAATCCCTGGGCCAGGTCTTTTTATTTTTTGAGGCAGGGACTCACTAAGTTGCCCAGGCTGACCTTGAATTTGCAGTCTTCTTGCCACAGCCCTCCAAGATGTTGGGATTATAGGACTGTGCCACCATGCCTGGCAGGTGGGTTTTTAAAAATTGCTTCAATCACCCCCATGAGTTGAGTATGTACTTGACTGCAGAGGCAGACATTTATGGAAGGAAGCCTCTCTCCAGTTTCTGGAGGGGAACCAGTGAGACAGGCTGCCTGCACCAGGGAAGGATGCTCTCCAGCCTGAGAGCCAGCAGGCTCTCCATGGGCACCTTGTTTGTCTTGTTCTTCAGGCCAGCAGGGGCTTAGTGAGGAAGCAAGTTCCCTGGCCTTAACAGCACATCCAGCACCCCTCTTTCTTCATTCCTTCCATGGTGACTCACTTGTAGAGGCTTTTGTAATCAAATCAATAAAGACATTTCCCACCAATGTTAAGCTTAATAACCTTACCCCTTGATGTCTGCCACACATCTCTCATACCCCACCAAGAGGAAAAACAAATGTGAGGTTGTTGCTATGTAAGAGGTTCAGGTTTACTCACATATTATTTTGTTTTTCTCTCTTAGTGTCTCCCTGGTTTCTCCAGATCACCAGCCAGGAAGATCACAGCAGATCTGCAAAGGCTGCCACCAAAGAGTCCGCAGCTCAGCCTCTGGGCTAACACAGCCTGCAAAGCAGGTACATTGGTCCTCAATGGTTCCAAAGGCTGTGTCTTGCCCTGTGCTGGATCTTGGCACCTCTTGTCTGATTCTGGGTCTCTTCCCAATTATGTTTCCTGCATCCTCTTTTTCTTTGCTTTCTTTGAACCAGCACAGTTTTACATTTTCATTCTCCTGTCTCTGCACCACAGACTAGACATGCTATCCAATAATAGTTAACATCTCATTACTGCACCACGATTTGCAGTGAGGGAAAGGCATTCTGCCCCCACTTGTGGTGAGCCCTTGAACAAGAGGAGGAAGAGTCACAGAGGGTCACTGAGTCTAAAGAAGGCAAGAGCTGCGGCTTTTTGTAGAGTTTGGGAAGATCTTGGGCAGAGTCAGATTGAGGCTGGGGGCCTCTTTCCATCCACCCGAGGAGTTTTTGGCAGTAGAAGTGCCATTGCCTGTTAGGGTTGAGTGTCAATGAACGAGTCCCAGAGCCTCCTTCTCAAGGTCACCTCCTGGCTACTGAGCTCTTGAGAGGCAGCAATGAGGAAGATAAGACAGAAGGAGTCGGCTCTGCTCCAGGTCCTTCCAAGCCAATCCCACTTAGGGTCTCACCACAGGCATTCAGAGAAGGGGGAGCTCCTACAAGGGGAGGAGAGTGGGGGAGGGCAGGGTGACCCTGGGTCGAGGGCAGATATCAGCAAATCAAGGTAGAATGTACTCTTCCCCAGATGACAAGGCAGCTGAACTTAGATTTTAATGCTTGCATTGATATGAGGGGTGTCATACATCCATGACACTCCTGGGCAGTGCAGAACCACATGGGAGGGAACCAAGGTCCTGTATCCCTGCTCTGACCTTCCCC
The DNA here is from genome assembly GCF_053883595.1 of Heterocephalus glaber. Taxonomy (NCBI): domain Eukaryota; kingdom Metazoa; phylum Chordata; class Mammalia; order Rodentia; family Bathyergidae; genus Heterocephalus; species Heterocephalus glaber. The sequence goes on from NW_028258305.1 coordinate 7,363,902, forward strand.
ATGGGTAAAGAACGCTAGTCTATTAGGTCTGGAGGTCTGGGGCAACTCAGCACACAGCACTTGCCTCCCTTGCATGAAGATCCCCAGAACCACAAAAGAAAGGATCGGGAGACAAAGCATGGCCTTTTCAAATCAGGAGGAAATACACCCGAGACACCATAGAACAGAACCTCTTCCATTCCTTACAAAATGGGCCTCCCCCAGGCCTGGGGCCTCAGAAGGAGACCATTCTGTCAGGTGTGGATGGGGCAGGAGGCCATTTTAGGGGTCTGACACTGATTCTGGGACCTTCAGCCTCAGGGAGAAGCAGGCAGGCAGGCTCTGCAAAGCTGGAACTAACTGGAAGAAGCCGGCTCTTCTGACCCCTACCAGAGAGGGTGAGGTCACAGACTTGGGCTTGGAGGCTGTGGGGGTTGGGAAGTTTTTTCACTGAAGAGCCAGTAGCACCTCGCTGAGGAAGACCAAAACATAGGATTGACTTGGAAAGGGGGGAAATGTTGGGGGTAAAGTTTCCTTCAGAGATGACTCTGCAGAGTGAGAAAGGAGATCTCTAAGGGTGAGGCCTAGAAAGGTGTTCAGGACTAGGCTGTTGGTAGGATTAAGGAGTCAGAGGTAGCTTTGATCAGAAGCTGAAGAACTCGGACAATGGATGCTCTATCACCCGGCAGAGGGTATCTTGAGGTGGAGCCGTCAATGTTATGAAATGCTACAGAGGTCAGGAATGATAGGGGAAAGGATAGAAGGGAGTGGGATTAATACGAGAAAATGGAAAAATAGGAACAAAATCTTTGTAAATAGGGAGGAATGGAGGGGTTGAAGGGAGGGCTGGGCAAGGGTGAAAAGTAAGAACCAAGAGAGACTATGTAAAGGTGCAAATTTCCAATGATGAATGTCATTATATTGTATACCTAAAATGTACCAATGTTTAGAATGAATAATCGATAATGTAAAATAGGAAGAAAAGGTCCAAAGGGGTAGGGGTAGTGGGAGGGGCCAGGGAAAGCAAAGAAGGGAAAGGAAAAATGATGAGAAATGAAAAAAATGGAAATAAAGTCTTTGTAAATAGGTAAAGGTGGAGGGGGTGAAGGGAGGGCTAGGAACGGGGAAAAAAATAAGCACCAAGATGCATCACGTAAAGGTACAATTCCCAATGAGAAATGTAATTGTGTTGTATACCTAAAATGTACCAATAAAAGAATTTAACAACAAAGAAAAAGAAATAATGGTGGGGCTCCCAGTTCAGGGTAGTAAATAATCAGAAGTGTTACCTTCTCCTCGCTAAAATCATTATGCAACAGTGAAAAGATAACCAAGTCTTAAGGCAGAACCAGCAATGAAGATGATACCATCAACAAAGATTTCACTTCTGAAAGATACAGAATTGTATTAACAGATAAATGAAGAGGAAGCCACAGGCCAGAACATGAATGGGAGAAGGCTGGAGAGGATGTGGGGGTCACCCTCCCAAGGGAGCTCCAGAAAGGCTCCCAGCTTTGAGGAGACAGTGGGGGTGAGTACCTGGGGGCTGCTGTGTCACACACACACACACTCACATGCACATATGCACATACAATTGAACTGAGCAGAGCTCAGTGCTCATCTACCGAGAAACATTGCCTAAACAGAACAGAGGCACAGTGTTCTGGCTGGGAAGAGATGCTGAGTTGAACACTCCAGCTACACCCAGAGCAAAGAGGAGGGAAAGCAGCTCCAATGCCTGAGGCCAAGGGCACCTGCTCAATCCATGAAGGAAAGAAAGCAGGACAAATACTCAGCAAGAACCTCCTTCATTCTCCACTGCAGAAAAATGGCTTTTCAGCTACACAGCCCTGAAAAAGAAATGCTTCCCAGGAACTTCTACAAATCAATTTAGTCCTCCTTCATAATAATTCATAAAAAATCTTAATTGATTCAAGGAGTTCCTGCATGCATGAACCGGTTTCTATGGAGAGGCATAATCAGAAAAGAAGACTTTGTTTTGGATTTTTAATTTTCTCAATATTAAGGATCAAACTCAGAGGTGTTCTACTACTGAGCTACATTCCCAGCATTTTTTATTTTGAGAGGGTCTCTCCAAATTTACCAGGCTGGCCTCAAACTTGTGATCTTCCTGCCTCAGCCTACAGAGTACCTGGGATTACAGGTGCGTGCCATAGTATCTGGCTTGAAAATACATTTTTTTTAAAGATAGCCAAAATAAACATTTCTATAGAAAGCTAAATAGATTGGTTATGACTCACAACCAAAATGGTTTTGTGGTGGATTGTGGCGATAGTTGCTACATAACTCTGGGATCTATTAAAAATCATCACTTTGTTTTTTGAGGTACTAGGGATTGAACCATGGGCCTCATGCATGCTAGGCAAACAAAACACTATTTGCACTTAAATCTTTATGTTACAGTCTGTTTCTGGAAGGGCCCAAGCCAAAGGCAGGATACTTTTTATTTTGCATTTTTCTGACATGTTTTGAAAGGGGTGGTAGAAGTTGGTGCCCTGGATCAGGGTTACCATGTCAGTAGAATGGTTAGGGAATTCAATCTCGGGGATGAGCACGAAGGAGAATGTTACATGACACGTTGGGAAAGGGAAGTCACAAGTTCCAGGGTAGCAAGGTGAGCCCTTGCCATGGCTACTTAGCAGTTCAATGCTTGAGTAGAATAAAGAACACCCACACCACAAGCACCCTATTCAATTTCAATTATAATCAAATTAAAACCTCTAATTTTGCTGCTTCCTGCAAATAATATATCTCCTTTCACAAAGCCACAATAGGAAGAAAGGAACTGCTAAAGCTGAAAAGACACCAAAGTTACTTGGGAAGAAAATTCCCAAACACAGATCATAGTAACAGAGAAGCAAGCAAGTACATCTGACCAGGACTCTGTCTCTCCAAAGACAAGAGGGTTTTCGTTGTTGTTCTGGTACCAGGAATTGAACTCAGGACCTTGTGCTGGCCAGGCAGGTGTGGGCCACTGAGCTACATCCCCAGACCTTCACATAAGTTTTTAAAAAGAACCATGCAAGAGTTGCTCTGCACTCCCAGAATGTACTAGCAGTCCTCAGAAAACCTAAATGGCCGAAGGCTGTGGTGAAGTGGGCTGTTTGAGGCCAGTAGCCTCTACAAGGGGCAGGTTGGATGTAAAGTCAAAAAGTCAGGCCGGGGATTTAGCTCAGTGGTTCCAGCACCTGTCTCGAAAGCGAAAGTTTCCGAGTTTGATCCCCGGTACCAAAAACAACAACAAAAAAGCCAACATGTAAGTTTGAAGAGGGTCAGGATGTCCTAGCTAGATGGTCAGATAGCTTGTTTTATCTTGGAACTATCACAAAGATAAACATATTGAAACAGAGCTACTTCATCACATTTGAAGACTGTTGTAAATCCTGGGATCTCAGCAAGGACATTCAAACAGAGGAGTCACTTCTGGAAGTGGGGAAATGGTCTGTACTATGTCAAGAAGAGTATTCAGAAGCTCCTGATGAAATGGTTGTATGTGGTAAGTGTGGCTGAGGTTATCATCAATTGTCATAAACCTCATACTGATTCCAGTGTGACTGATTCAGATGAAAAATGCTTCAGCTGACAGCATATTTTTGCATCAAGAGGGGTGGTGCACTTAAGAAGGGACCAAATGTCAAAGCACTGCAAGGTATGAAGCAGATGCTACCCTTTTGCGTGGCAGACCTTGAATGGGACACAGGTCATAAAATCAGTGTCTAGCAGTGTTGCTGCTATTGTGGAATCCCTGGACACTGGTATTTAAAGATGCTACAGTGCCATAAATATTAGCAGTGATTTCACGAGGCTTGTGTCCAATGACTTCAAAAGCTAGGCTGTTTAGATAGACCTTAACCCATTTGCTTTCTGCAGTTCTGGAAACTTCAGTCTCAAAATACTTAACACAAAAAACAATATAAAATTGACATGAAGGAAAAATTGAACTTATCTCATAACCTTAATAACCCAGCATCTGAGGGTTATTTCTGGATTTTTGTTTTGTTTGGTTTTTCCTGTTTAGAACAGGGATTTTTACTTTATCTGACATTCTATCAGAAGATATATCACAGAGAAGTTAACTTTTGGCCCAAGTAAAGTTTTATTGATTTCATATTTCTGGGAATTGAAAATATGTCATCTTCCCTTTCTGTCTCTGAGAGGGCCAGGATGATCCCAATTATCAAATATTCAGTACTATTATCAATCATGAGTGGAAAAGGTGTCTTTTTGTTGTTGTTGTTTTTTGAGCCAGGGTCTCACTTTGTAGCCCAGTCTGACCTCAAACTCTTGGTGTTCCTCCTGCCTCAGGCTTCCAAGTGCTAGGATTACAGGGTGCACCACCATGCCCGGCAGGAAGGTGTCTTTTAATGCTAGATGCAGTTTGCAAATGTAATCAAGTATTCCCCCAACCTCCTGTCCTTTTCCAGTCTCCCTTGACCAATTCAAGAAAGGAGATGGGTATAACTAAAGTCAGGAAGAGGAATAAACTCTTCTTGTCTCTTTTTACCCCTTTCCAGGCCTGTTTGTATTTATGAAAAGTCCAAACCCTGACAATAGGATTTTGAGACTGACCTTCAAACTAAAAAAAAATAAAATAAAATAAAATGAAAAAAATCAACAAGACTTGGGTGTAGCCATACAAAAAAAAAAGCTCAACACCAGTTTCTGTGTTTAAACAATAGTACACTTGTGCACTGGAGTTCACAATGTCCCCAGTGACCCTCCAAATATGTTATATTGCTTTTTTCTTCTCAAGAATGCCGATAAGAAAAAAAAATGATTAAAATGAATAATTGATAATTTGAAGTAGGAAGAAAAGGTCCAAAGGGGTAGGAGTGGTGGGAGGGGAAGGGGAAAGGAAAAATTACGAGAAAAGAAAAAAAATGGAAACGAAGTCTTTGCAAATAGAGAAGGGTGAAGGGGGTGAAGGGCGCACAGGTAATGGGGAAAAAATGAGAACAAAGATACATCATGTACAGGTACAAACACCCAATGATAAATGTAAATGTATTGTATACCTAAAATGTACCAATAAAATAATTTAAGAAAAAAAAAAAAAAGGAAATTCACCTCAGAGGAGCAATCTATTATTGAGGCTGCATGGTCAAACCATATGGACACAGGCAAATTGTGAACCAATTACCTGTGGACGTTCTTGGAGTTTCTTTACTCGTCTCGAAACCTAGTATGGTAATGTGGCCTTTTGGGAGATGTGCTAGCAGAGGTTAGATACAGGCCCCACAAAATCTTTAGAACCAGGTATGCAATAGTCTTCAAACCTACATCAAGTCTCCAAATTCACACGTGTTTATAAATGGCCTCTATACTGCAAGTAGGAGAGGACAGTTTCCTCAACCTCCTCACAATACTAGTCCTGTTTTTTTAAGCTTCATCAAGTGTCTACTTGTTTTTAGCTGAACATAGGCAATTTCTTCTCCACATGGCATCTATGAAAGAAACTTGAGTGGTAAAGGCTGTCTGTATATTTCATCACTGTGGTTACAAACCCCAAAATGGAAAACCCTGAAGATTATACAGTCACTCTGATGCTGTACCTTCCCCTATTTAAATACTTTCTACTCACTGGAAACAGAACATAAATAATTATTCACATTTCTCCTTAAAGACCCTCAGTAGGAAACCACTTTTGAGATTTTAAAAATAAAGCTGAACAATCCATTGAAACAAAAATTTATCATTCAATATTACTGAATGGATTCTAAGGAAAATGTAATCAAATATAGGAAAATAGAGATTATTACACATGACAATAAAAATACAATTGCTTTATTTCCACATTTTTACAGTCCCCAATATTGTATCTGATAGGAATCTTCAGCTCTAAAAACACAAAAATATTTCAAGAAAGCATGTTACAAGATAGTACATATAAGCAATAGTTTGGCAGAATTTTATCAGCTAGTTCATACCTCCAAAAAAAAGAATTTTAAAATTCAAAAATAACCATTAGCTTTATTTAACATGTTACATCTTAACATTTAAAATACCATGCTCTAGTTAAATATTTCATCAACAACACTGTATACAAATAAAATATTACACAAAATATATTTAAGAAAATGTTTTGGTCTTCGATCTGAACAATAAATAAAAACACAGGCACTTCTACAATGCGACAGGGAAGCGATCACTACTCAGAATAATAACTTTGGATAAGCAACATGTGAAAATGTGGCAAGAATAGAATCCTGGAGTTTTAAACTAACAAGCCACTTAAAACATCTGTAACTGCTATCTTTGCATTTCAAGTTCAAAAGTCCTAATCCACAATGAAAATTTATAAACTCGTATGAATGGTTGTCAAGGGAGATGCAATCATCAGTTGGCTATTATGGAATCACACTTATTTCCAAAATACTAAAATTATGTAACTATTGTGACATCACCCATAAGAAAAATTAAACTTATTTTCCTGATCATAAACCACAACAAGATAAACTGGATATGTCATACAGTGACTCTTATTTTATAAAATTAACTAATTAATTAACATAAAATACTGATGGGGTGGCAGGAAACTTTGATATGGTCCATTTTCTAAACAATTTTTAAAATTCATCCACATTTCAGCTGGGTCTCATGGCACATGCCTGTAATCCCAGCATTTGGGAGGCTGAGGCCGGAGGATGGCCATGACTTCAAGGCCATCCTCAACACACAGCAAGTTCAAGGCCAGTCTGGACTACATAGTGAGACTCTGTCTCAAAAAAACAAAAACAAAAAACCAAACAAGCAAAAACAAAATTCATCCACCTCTTATGAAAATAACATAATTCCATTTCACAAAAACCATTGAGTCATGAACAACAAGATCTTGGTAGCAAATAAGTTCAATATACCTGAATTATAGATATATCAGTCATTATAATGGAAGTAAGAATATTCTCATACAGAAGGGCAAAACAAAAATAACTTACAGTGGTCAAATTCTAGAAATATGACTCAGATGAAAGGGGACAAATTAGAAAATAATGACCATTAGCGAGTAGAAGGGATTGGAACCAATCACCCTGTCATATTCTCCATAAAAAATTGTCATCTGCTTTCCCTTGTCACAAAAGTACCAAATCGAAGGGCTTGGAGGCCCTCAAATGGATACTACTTATAAAGGCAATTCCGATGGCTTAACATACAAATAACCTAATGTGAAAATACAATTTGGGAACTAGTCCAGATATGCCTTTCTATGCAAAATTTAGCTTGTATATAGTTTAGCATTTTAAATGAGCACTTTGCAACTTCGACCAAATATCAATCATCTCCTGAGGTTTTCTACTATGTACTAACATCAAATCTACGTAGGAACAAATATTATTCCTGTTTTTCTCCTCGATATCAAATGTCCTGAAGCCTTTGTGTTTCTCTGGAACGAGGCCAAGTTTCTGAAGGCACATTCCAGTATAAACATCATCAATGGGATAGAGATGAACCCGGTCAGTGATGTTGTACAGCCTCAAGGCCAAGTGGCCGGAGTAGAGGAATCCACCCCCCCCTGCATAAGGTGGGTAAACCCCAGAGTAAACAACTTCCGGGATGTAGTACTTCAGTTTCTTATCTCGATGGGGCCCAGCATTGTGGATCACGTCACCTATAAACAAATCTTCAGCTTTGCTCTTGGACAAGCTATTCAAGTAATTCAGGATGTGATGTGTGTTCACAAAAACATCATCATCGCCCTTGAAAATGAACTCAGTGTCTGGGCAGGAAGTACTCACCCACCTGAGAAACAGCACTTCCTTCAGAGACAAGTTGAAGAAAGTGTCTCTGTAGTTCCACATAAGAATGTCTTGGTGCTTCTCACTCTCAAATTTCAGCATATCTGAAAGGTCTGGATGGTTGTCCTCTGGGGGGGTCTGGCCCAGCAAGAAGACGCGCACCACTGACTGGTTCCCCACATTGGTTTCTCTGCCCCAGGATTCCCGAATTGCTTGTCTTCTGGCGAAATGTGGAGTGAGGGACTTAATAGCCAGCAATAAGAAGGGTTTCTTTGCACATTTATTTGGCTGATCTATAATCAGTGAATAATTTCGACATCTCAAATATAGGAGAAAGTCTTTAAATCTGTCTGGCAAATTGTTAAAATCTGTTATAATTGATGTGACCCTCAGGTCAGGTTCACAGTAATTCAGATGGCTTATATTTGAAGACCCATATCCATCCCCCGTCTGGTTGGCCAACATGCTCAAAATGGGATTGTACCGCTTGTTCAGCTTTTCTTGTTCTCTGTTCCAGTACGCCTGGGGAGGACTAGATATCTTCCAGAACTTTTCTTTGGGTATTATTACCTCCCCTTTTCCATTTTTTTCTTGGCTACTGCTTTTGGAGACTTCCACAATCAAATAAATGAAGACGTTTGCCATCATCAGGATACCCAACAACTTTATTCTTCGACGTCCAACACTCATTTCTCATATCTGGAATAAAAGGGAGGGAAACATATTAATTAGATAATTACTCATCTGCATTTGCACGTATATATTACTTGCCTTTTTGTCTCCCCAGGAAGAGCAGTTTAGAGTAAGGGCTTTAGGCTCACCAGCTGTGGTTCAAATCATGGCCTTTCCCCTCTAGCTTTGTGACCTTTTCAGTGGTATAAATGATGTCTCACTTGCTCCATTTACAAAGTGGGGGCAGACCCACTTCCTAGAATGGTTGTGAGAAATGTATGTTGTTTTATACAAGCTTTTAAAATTATGCCTGGTAGATAAATAACAGCACTGTTGTTTTAGACACCCTAGGAGCTGAGGTAAGAATTACTAAATAACCTCACAGGAGTTCATCTTCTTTGCTTACAAAGGTACATACAAATCAGCACTTTGCAGACTGATTTGCTTATAATTCAAGTAACAAATGTGCTTCACATTGTGATCCAATCTACACAAACATTATATATGTCATACCGTACAGTTGCATGTCATTTGTCCTAGATTTCTATTACATTTCATTTTTTTTAAAATGCTAGTCTCAACTGAATTATTTTAAAACCCACTATTTTATGGACAAGGAAACTGAGGAAAAGGGTGTACAATGCTTGCTCAGAGTGCAGGGCTAGGAAGCCAAGATGACATTAACTATCCTGCATATTCAGAGAGATAAAAAAGACTCATAACAGCTTTATCCTAATAACCAAAACCTGAAAACATTATGAGAAATAGTTATTTAATTGTTGTATATTCACACAATGGACTACCTACCAGCAATAAAAAGGAAAGCTGTTATTATCAGCAAGATTACATTACAATCAAACCTGAAATTTTAATTATTTATACTAGCTTCAAGAGTAGGCAAATTAGCTTGTCATGTGACGAGACCTGCAGTGGAGGACTAGGCAGGCTCCCAGGTCCTAGGCGGGGAGGACAGCCAGTAGGATAGAGATGACTTTGGAGCTGCGCTTGAAGAGACAATGAAGAATCTGTCCCTTGTCAGAGTCCTGAGTACAGATTCACAAGGACTTGATTGCCGTGGGGCCCTGTCAGATAAGCATGCTGGGGTGACATTTGTTCTGGCTCAGCAAGCAACAAAGCTGACCCCCCACTGATACTTCTGTGCTGTGTCTAAACCAGATAATGGGAACATTTCAATCCAGAAACATAACAGCATCATGATGGCAGTGTGCAAAATGGGCTCTTGATGTCTCCTATCAGTTCCTCGGCAGCCTCTCAGAGGGACTCAGTCCTACCAGTTAATTGTTTTGTAAAACTATTACGGTTCCAGTGGTTAGGCCATTCACCTGATGTGCACTGGGCATTTAAAAATTTATTTTAGAGTAAGTTGCTTTCTAACCAACCTATCAGGATATGAGTAGGAAAACATCAATTTTGAGGCAGCTCCAGGTTACTTTGTATATAGAGTTTTATGTTCAATAAATCTGGGGGTGAGGGGAGTAGGCTCCTGACACCCAAAAGCAACAAGGGTTGGGGGTTTGGCAAAGGGCAGGAGGGACTTTCTGGGGTACAGAATGCACTACGCTTGTTTTGATCGGGTGAGGGCTTCATGGACGAGTATATCTGTCAAGATCTCAACTGTGTATGGCAAAAAGAAAAAGAGAAATGACAGTTCAGTGAAATATCAAAGAATTTCAGGCTGTGGGCAACACAAGAACGAAGAGTAAGGAAATATTTGTTGGGGACAACTCCAAGATTCTAACACTACTGAACCAGCTATTTAGCCAAACTTGAGATTAAAAGGCACTCCCTTCCCCAAAAGTAGAATGGCAATATACTATAAAGACCAGAAGGATTTTCTCATCAGGTTAATATGGCAACTGGGAATTTAATCCTTGGGTAATGTTACTTTTATTCCCATTTTATACCTAAGGTAACACATTAGAGAAGTCAAGGCAGAGCTCAAATCCTAGCCAAGGCCATGGGATTCCAATGGCAACTAATCTCCAACTCTAAAACAAGGTTGTCTATTTTAATTAAAAGCAATATTTACTTTTTTTAAAATAGAAGTAGATTTTTAAGTTCATTGGGTTCTAACAAATAACTCAACTGGAAGATTATTTGTCATGCTGAGAATGCTGTGAAACTATTATGTGTTGGGCAGCCCCATCAGATCAATAGGAATTTACAGCTATTTTGTGTCTATATCATTATTATTATTATTATTATTATTATTAGGATACAACTCAGGGGCACTCTAGCACTGAGCTATATTCCAAGCCCTCTTTTATTTTTTTAAAATTTTGAGAAAGGGACTCACTAAATTGTCTAGGTAGGATTTCAACTTGTGATCCTCTTGCCTCAGCCTGCAAGAGTGCTGGAAGTACAAGTATGAACCACTATGTGCACTTCCTTTGTCTCCTATTCCAGAAATCTTTTTTTCTTTTATTGTACCAGGAATTGAACTCAGGACCTTGTGCTTGCCAGGCAGGCGCGGCACCACTGAGCTAAAATCCTCAGCCCTATCTAGTAAATTTTAATCTAGGGCTTGTATTCACTATTGCTAAATAGCTTCAACTGTCAGCATAGTCACAGATCAAAAGTATTAAAAGAAAAAAAATGTACTGTACTTACTAAACAGGTTCCCCCTCTGTCATTCTTCCCTAATGGAGTATAACAACCACTTGTATAGTATTTCCATTGTATTACATATTATAAATAATCTTCCTATGATTTATGGGATAAGGTACATGTGTTATATGCAAATACTATACAAGAGACTTGAGCACCCATGGATTCTGGTATCTATGGAGGTTTTGGAACCAAACTTCCACAGATTCTGACAGACAACTATAAGTAAAGGGGTTTGTTTTGCTATTTTATTGCATTTTTTTAAGAGACAGAATCTCATTCTGATGCTCAGGCTGGCCACAAATTCCTGGACTCAAGCAATCCTCCTGCCGCAGCCTCCCAAGGAGCTGCAACTACATGGAGTGTGCCACAGTGCCTGGATTGTTTGCTTTTCTTTTTAAAACTAAGCCCCTGCCCCAAACCTCCAACTCCCCAGAAAGGGACACAGGTACCCTCGGTTCACCCAAGCAAGCAGTTTCCTGCCAGCACCCTGTCTCTCCTCGCTCCCCAATCACTACCCTCTTCTATCCCCCCAGCATCCCACCACTGAGCCAACAAGAAAGAAGGCTGCTCTTGTACTTCCAAAGAAAAAAGCCACCAGATCTTTCTTACACCTCAATGGGAGTTTTAAAGTATTCCAAATTACACAGCCTAAATAATTTCAAACTGTCTACACCCAAATGTTAGGTCCACACCCTCCTCGGGGTCAGCTACTCTTCAATGAGTTTTTCAGCAAATTTTCTGAGCTCCCTGAAGTTCTGAGTCTGGTACATCTCAGGCAACCTCAAGTGCCTTGCTATGGGCCTTACTTGCATGACATGCAAGGTAAAGTATTTGCATTGATTTACAAATATATTTACAAATTTGTAATGTATTTGTATGGATGTAAAGAGTCTATCATCTCTTTTAGAAAATAAATCATAGATACATTTAAGCCTTTTAAACTTCCAGATTTGAGATAAAATATTTCTCAAAAATAAATGGTTCTATCTAAATTGGGACAGCCCTCCTAACACATAAGCAGCCTTTGAGGGAACTGCTGGTCTCTAGGTCTTGGGCCCTTCTTAGGCTGAAAGAAGACAAGGAAAAGTATGAGGATGAATAGAAAAAACTGAGGAAAATGACTTGGAATAGCACCCAGCAAAAAAATTGCACATTCTACAAACAGGATAAATTTCAGCTCAGTACAGGAATTTAGACAGCAACAGACTTCCTGCAACTTCAACAGTAAAAGATGGCAGCTTATAGAAGAAGGGGACCATGAGACTTTCCTGGGGAGTGAGTGACTACAAATGTGTTAAGTTCTGCACCCCGGTTTGGGGGCCAGGGTTTCTGGAATCCAGACACAACCACATGGAGTGTCCATCATCAAAGAACCAACCCTTCCTTTGAGAATATTTTAAGGACTACATCAAGCTTGTCAACCTTAGTCAAGGTGTCATCCTCATCACCTTATCACCTTGATGCAAGACTCAAGGCTCTCTAAGAAGCACCGTCCTCATCCTGCACTTGTTCAAGGACCCCAGCCTGCCACTTTTATCAGGAAGAAAAATGGAGCATGAGGGGTGGGGGTTCAGCGGCTGAGTACTACAGGGGAGTGAAGCTGCAAGGGTGAGTTGAGACCTGCTGGCTCTCAGTGTAGGGCTTTCCATGTGTTCCTGTTTCTACAGAGCAAACCACACTCTAAGAACCTGATCCAGGTTTACAGTGAAGTCTCAGGAGCTGGCTCAGGACTGAAAGGACGGCAGGAGCTGGGTCATGTATTCTTGAGTCTCCACAGAAATGGAAATGGCAGCATCTACTGGCTCCTGTTCTTTCAGAAAAGCCTTTCCTATAAGAGCCCGACACTCAAAAGCTCGGTTTGTGGGAAATTGCCAAAGGGTATTTCTTCCAAACCTATCTGAGGAGGAGGGGTGCAAATACTTAAGATTCTCAGTTGTGTATTTCCATCAGGCTGGATGTCCTCTTTCACTTGTGACTTGGGCACAGACTTGCATGAGAACTCTGCTTCTAGATGCTTATATTGAACAGAAGTTCATGAAAACATATGTGGGAAAAAGAATCTGACGAAATAGTCCCACTGCAGCCATAAAACCCAATTCTGTGAGCAGGAAGTTACACTGCTTAAAAAGAATTTGAGGAAGAATTACTTACTCCAAAGCTGGGGAAAATGGTATAAACCTTCTCTTGTGAAACACAGAACATTTGGCGTTAACAGAAACAGGAGGAAAATCCCACATGCAAAACAAAGAATTGCTTTGCATTCAACTGTCTACAATACTTCAGTTGATTTTGTTTAACAAAAAGCAAGCTCCTTATTTTGCAACTAAAATATTTAGAAAGGCAACGTGGAAACAGGAAAAGAGTTAGCTGGAAATGGATTACAAAATATCTACACTTAAGCTATGTGACTATCCAGATAAAATACCACCGACAACAGAAACGGTTTGCACAGCCAGCAGGACAGTTCCAACCCACAGCCTGTGCTGCACATCCTAGCTGGCACACAGGGAGAGGAGGGAGGCTCACTGGCCACAGCAGCTGTGCAGAGCAGCACAGCCTCACACCACTGCCCCTGTCGCTTACCCCAGCAGCAGCTCTGCCATTATCTCCATCCCAGATCACGTGCACCTCCCTCCATCTACTAGAAAGGTTCCTAGCCACAAGAGTGAATGAAATGTGAATACATCTGCTTTATTTTAATAAATATGTACCAGGCACCAGCAGTCCTGTTAGGCAGCCTCTCTAAACACCACTCATTTTGTAGATGAGGGAACTGAGGCATGAGGAATGACTGAACTTGCTCAAGGTCACATAGCTGGTAAATGGCAGAACCAGGATTCAAATCCAACCAATATAGTTCCAGAGTCTGAATTTCAAACCATAACACAAGTGAAGGCTGCTGCACAAGATTATGATAAAAGGAACCAAAGTTATGCTAGTTTTATTTTCAGTGGTTAATATTCTTCAGAGTAATTTTGTGAAAGTCTTGCATTTATACATTTTAACCCATAAAACTACCAAGAGTCAAAAATCAAACAAGCGAGGTAGAGTGGAGTCATACATAATATTTACTGAATTATTACTCAGGCAAAGTGTAGTCCCTGTTCACCTCTCCTCTCCTAAATGAGGCCAATGAGAATCTCTGCTTCCCAGAGAGTAAGAGATGGGAGTCAGGATCTGAGCCCAGACAGTCGGGTTTCCTACACGCTCCACTGGAAAATAGGGAACAATCACCAAACCATGAGAACAAGTGGTGACACCCGCAGACTTCTCTATAACCACAGGGAAGCCAATTTCTCTTTTTTTTTTTGGTACCAGGGATTGAACTTGGGTCCTTGCGCTTTCGAGGCAGGCAGCAGAACCACTGAGCTAAATCCCCAGCCCGGGAAGCCAATTTCTCAAAATTTTATTTTCTTGACTAAGAGGCTGTTTTTATTTTTTTCCTCCCACTCAAAACCATGGTTGTCAAAGACAGCAATTTTTCTATTTTCCTATTGTTCCATTAACTGGCAGCCGAGATTTAATTCTCCCAGGCCTACCCATCCACAGGAGATGAACAACCACTGCTACCACATTCTGTTGGCTTCACTCCAGCCAAAAGCAAAGGCCATCATCAATAATTTAGGCCACGTAGACTCAATTTTCTTTCTTTCTTTCTTTTTTTTTTTTTTGGTGCCGGGGATCGAACTCATGACCTTGTGCTTGCAAGGCAGGCGCCAGAACCACTGAGCTAAATCCCCAGCCCCTCAATTTTCTTTTAGAATCCAAAATACTGGAATAATGCCAATGTTTCATTCACAGACACTAGACTGGGAACCTCTGAAGAGGATAATCCTAAAAGGTTCCCTCCAGTTCCAAAAGCTTTTATAAACACTACAGTGAAGTACTGGCCAGCAGGTATGTGAAAGTGACCCGTCACTCACACAGAACTGAGGTAGGAACCAGCCTTCCCAACTAGGGGATCAAGCAAGTGAGGTAGATGCCCAGGAAAAGTGTTTGCAACACACCCAAGCCAAATTTAAAGACTGTACTAAGTTGCTACCCTGCCAACAGCAAAGTATTCTGACTAGGATCTGAAATGTCCTCCCCAAAGACCATTAAGACCAAACTAAACCTTTCTTCCTTTAAGTCGATGTATCTCAGGTATTTTGTCACAGTGATAGAAATCCATCCAATTAACATACAAGGTTAATTATAAAAGAAAGGAAGGGCCTTCTTGTAATAGAGAAATACAATGATCAGTCATCCTTACCCAATTAGGCTGAAATAAGGAGGCTAGAAATCTAAGCTTGTGATTTGCCCCTAGGAGAATCTGAGTTAGCACCCTTCATGGGGATAGGGGTGGGGTCCTTTTATTACAGACAGCTAAATTAAGTAGAAATATTCTAGGCAGTCAGACAGGGTGAGGCTCTCGAGGGGGCGGGGGGTCAGTGCAGAGGATGAAGGCGCATTGTGGCTGTGGTTGGAGGCGCACCTGTTGAGGGCCAGGCCTCAAGATGGGGACAGGGTGACTGGGCTTGCATGCCTTCCCAAGGGATGACCAATGGATTGGGGATTGTGCTTACCTGGTCCAATGAAGTCTGGGTGGACATGGGTCACCCCGGTGGGTGGCCAGAACAGTCTCTTCATAAAAAGATCCTTGTTCTTTCCATGTACACTTATTACATGACCTGCTTCTCCACTGGATCAATATTACTTAAGTAGCTAAACTTGTAATCTTATCCATTGATCACAGTTTTGTCCCACATCGTACCCATCTGATGATTCTGCACCCCCACCTCGTGATTTTGTTCTATAAAACTTCCTCTGTAAAGTGGGGTCCAAGGCAACCCATTTTTTGAGTCCCCACCTGTCTCTCAGGAGCTATATCTCTCTCAACAAATATTTCCTACTCTTGAACCTCCGTTATTCCTTAGAATTCATTCTTTGGTTTTGGGGAATACAAACTTGGCGTATCTGACATCCAGCAGGCTAGGAGTTACATTTATTTCCCCTATTAGCACTTTTCCCTCCTTAAACCTAATCCATAAATCCTCAGCTAGAAAAGGGCCCCTGGCCCACTGCTATATGGTAATGTGGAGAACCTGCCCATCCTGGAGCCTGCCCCTGCTGAGAGCCCAGTGAGTGTGGTTTCCTCACATCTTCACCTCCCAGACAGTCATCTGTTGCTTGCTCCTTGCCAGCCCTTTCCAGGTTCTGCACAGATAAAAACAGAGACAGAGACAGAGTGCAGCTAAGTGGTTCTGGGGAGAGATCAGCTCCCAGGACTCAGGGCAGATGGTGCGAGTGTGGCAGCACCAAGGGACCAGAAGGGCTGGCCCACAGCTAGCACTCATTCCTTAATGGCACCATGAGGCCTGACTGCGTCTTGCCAAGGATAGGGCTGGGAGCCCGGGGCTGTCCCACACCCTCCTGACAGGCTGGCACTATGTTCGGAAGATGTGTCTACCTCTGCTTTCTGCTCAATAAGCCACATGATAACAACAGGCTACATTTAAGGGATTTGGATCCTCATCATTAGTTTTATTCTTCATGTCCAAAATTAAAGGGGAAAGTACTTCTAATGATTCTAATCACCCACACATCCCCACAGGCAACATTGATCAGCGTGTCTGGCAGGGTATGTTCTGGTCCCCATTGATGGCAACTCCTCTAAAATCCATTGCGGCTGATTTGCTCAAACGGTATTTATTATTCAAATTAAAATTAATCACAGGACTAGGGTGTACCTCAGGTAGAAGACCACTAATCTAGCATGTGCAAGACCCTGGGTTTGATCCCCAACTCCGCAAAAACAAAACTTTTAAATTAATCACTAGATTAATTCTTCAAATAAACATGTAAAGAAAGAACTTTCAGAAAAGGAGGAGGAAATGATACAGGGCCAAGAGGTCATCTTGCCCTGCCTTTAGTAAAATTGAAAAGGGTCTTAGATCCTCAATAGAAAGATTATATAATTTAAAACCAAGGCTTACAGATGTTTTTCTTCAGGTGTTCTGCTTTTTCTACCAAACAATGACAAACTTCTCAAGTTTTGTTCTTCCTTGCATTTTAATAACTTTTGTCTCAAGAAACTCATTTATCCACTGCCAGAAACATTTCCAAAAGGAAAACACGCATCTAACTTCAAATAGCCTCTAAATGCCCTGCCCTCTTTCTAGGCCCCCATTCACAATTGGTCAAGTGGCCAGCTACCTGGGTGAAAATTCCAGCATTTCTTTGAACCACTTCTTTTCCCTGCTCTCCACATTAAACCAGGAGCCAGAGCTTATGTTCCCACCTCATGACTGTCAGATGCACCCTGTCCTTGCCTCTCCTGTGCCTTACCAGCTCACGCTCTGCTACTGCCCACCTTGAAAGCCTATACCCTCATTTCTTGCTATGCTCCCAACAGGCTCTATTCCCCCACCTGATCACTCCCAGTCCCCTGTACACCCGCCTCCTGGCTCATGCATGGTCCGCCCCCTCCCACCAACACTACTCCCTCACAGCACAGCTCTGCCTCTGTGTTGTCTCCTAGAATGCATCTCTTTAACACCACCAGAGCACCAAGCTCAGAGCCTCATCACTTCTCTAAGAGGTGACCTGCCCGAGGAAGTGCCCTATCCTACACCACCGGCTCCATCACCCGGGAATAAGGGTTTCCTCTCCAAGTCAGGGTGGCCCAGGCCTGGGCATTTGCCATCAGTATCTTCACCCCGCATCACCATTATACCCCATTACGTGGTACCTGTGAGCCCCTCAGCGTTTGCTGAAGAAACAGGTTGTAATCTGGCAAGGTCACTGAACACAGTGTGAGCTAAGTAGAAACTGGATTAACTCAATGTACACATCCTTTCTCCCAAAAGATGATAAAAAAGAAAAATCACTTATGTGTGGGCTGGAGAATTATACACACATTTACATTATATAAATCTGTTCTCATTTTAAGTGCTATAGGGCAATAGGAGAAAAATTAAAGGATTAGAGGACACAGGAGTTGCAGAAAAAGTGAGTCGGTGTTAAGACTTGAGAGAGTAGCAAGTGTAGCCAGGCCTATGGTTTCCCTCAGGCCACTCTATGACCCTGTCCTATAGGAATGCAGGCACTGGGGACTCAGCAGGACTGTTACCTATAAGGCCATGACATCAGAGGAACCTGGTAAGCAAGCCCAAAGCAAGAATTTACAACCTGGGGAAATAAACTTCCCTAAGGTAGAACAGCAATCATTTTAGAAAATAAATGCTGCAATGCGGGAAATCCCTTCCTAGGGAGCCTGAGGTGCTTTGGAAGCCCTTGTGAAGAACCTGTATATGGCAGTAAAAGCTTTCACTCCAACCTCTAGGAGCTATGTATAAGTAAGTGTAATCTGGCCAGTTAGGTCCCTCAAGACATCCCCGCTCTGGTTCAGCCTTCTTGCCTAGCTGGGCAGGATGGGGTCCAATGAGGAAGCATAAGCCAGACAATGACTTACACAGGGAAGTTTAATACTAAGAGTATAACAAGTAAATGTGAAAATAGAGAAAGAATCTAAAAGGTGGTCTGCAACAGATGAGAAATTCCCCCAAAAGGATTAAACTCAGAAGGCTTAAACTTGCTTGTTGAACAAAGTTCCTGGTACTTAGGCCAGAGATGGTCCACAGTCACTAGGAAAGGAGAAACAATCTCTAGGATATGGGACGCAGGCTGAGGGGCTGCTGGGGGATAGGACTGACTACGTTCAACACAGAGGGCATCATGGGGAACTGAACAGCTTCCCTCTGCAGGAGTTTGGCACTATGTGCTCAGGACAAAGATTAATTAAATGGCCTACTCACTAGGTGGCCAGCCCCATGGGGCCCAGGGTGCATACACATTGGGGCTAAGGGTTCATGGAGCAATGATGGGCTTGGGCTCAGGCCACACACTGTCTCAGGCTCCCAATCTCACCTCTGCTGCTGCAGAGAAGAAGCAGAGCAGCCGAATGCAGGTGAAAGTTGTACCCTGCAGGCACTGAGAACAGGAAATGCAACAGAGGCTCAAAGAACCTGGAACCACACACCAGTCATACACACACAGACATTGGGCCTAAGAAGGAAAATCTCTTCCTCCTACAAGAAGAGGAAAAATTTTCAAATTACAGACAGGATAAAGGAAAAACAGCAGATGAATTTGGAGCATAGAAGCAATAATGAAAACTAGCACAAGTTGTAGATCTCATCAACCCAAAGTCATCTCTAACCATAAGCATTTTAAGTCTGAAGTTAAGAAGGAAAGGGTTTAAAACATGAATGAGTCCTGTACCCTGAATTGGCAGAGAGGCAATAAAATACATGACAGTCCTTTAGCTGACAGCAGAGGTTAAGACGGGATCAGATTGGGGCCTGCAACAAGGCAGATTTCAGAAACATAGGAGAAGCAGGGAGATCACGGACAAATAGGCTCTGAGGCCCCCTGGGAAAGTGGGTAAAAGCTTCGGGGCCAGGGTCTCTCTACTAGCAATAAGAAGAGCCCTACGGACAGCTAACCTGACACCTGCTGCTGCTAGGTAACTGTAGGAATGTGTTTCTTTCATATCTGTTTTAAAAAATAAAAGTGACTCCACACAGAAATATGAAATGAAAGAAATGAAGGATTCCAAATTATGTCCATGATGATCATAAATATAGATGTCTTTTATGTTCATTGAGACTTAATTTTTATAAAGCAGATTCTGTCCAACACACCTCTGACAGCATCCAGAACACTTGGTCTCCATATCACTAAACAACAGCTAGAGTTATTTCTGACTTTTTCTACAACAAAAAAATGTGATGAACAATCTCTTATGCACGTATGCCTTTTTTCCATCATCTCAGTATTTCCTATGAAAAAATTACAAAGGGAACATGATCTTTTAAAATCCTGTTAGCATCTAATCAAGGTTTCCCACTCATGTTGATGCTTATTCCTCATCAGAAAAAAAAGGCCGGCCTGATTTACCCTCTCCCTGTACACCAGAGAGCACGTAGTCATCCACATGGACAATGGACTCTGACAAATCATTACTGAAAAAGAACGCTCTCTATTTTAATTTTTATGTTTTTATATAGACTTTATTACTGGTTTTCCTACTCCAGGTGCCCTTTGTCCATTTTTCTAAATCAGGATGTTCTCATCTCATTTAATATTCACAAGCTCAAAAGTCTGAAGCAGCCAGGCATGGTAGCACACACCTATAGTCTCAGCACTAGAGAGGCTGAGGTAGGAGGATCCCTCTGAGTTTGAGTCCAGGCTGGACTACACAGTGAGTTCAAGGCCAGCCTGAGATACATAGAGACTCAAAAAAACAAAAACAATTGTAAATAAGGAGGGATGGAGGGGTTGAAGGGAGAAGGGGGAAAGGAGGAAAAAATAAGAACCAAGAGAGATTATGTAAAGGTGCAAATTTCCAATAATGAATGTCATTATATTGTATACCTAAAATGCACCAATAAAATAAAATTAAAAACAAAAAACAAAACAACCCGAAGCAATTAGTTTGAGGTCACATAGGGCTGGGGATTTAGCTCAGTGGTTTCGTCGCCGGCTGCACAAGCGCAAGGACCCAAGTTTGATCCCAGGTACCCCCCAAAAAAACTAGTCATAGTTTGAGGTCACAGAGCTAAATCCTGGTGGGGCCAGAATTTGGACTTTGGACCTGACTGGAGTCTAAACTGTTACACTTTCTAACACCAACACTGTCACCCAAAGAGGATTTTGAGAATTCTCAAATAAAAGCACCTTTCCCCGCTCTGGTTTTTTGAGACAAGGTCTTCCTATGTAGTTCAAGCTGGCCCTGAACTCATTATGTAGCCCAGGCTGGCCTCAAACTCCTGGTGATCCTCTTGCCTCAGCCTGCCAAGTGCTGGCATTACAAGCGTGCACCACCACACCCAGTTTAAAACTGCACTTTTAAAAAATAACTTAAATCACTGCGTATGTGGATACTCAGGAAAATATGAACTATTCCTTCCTGAGAGATGGTGCACCAGGTAACGCTGTCGTGGGTGAGGTGTTGAGAGGAAAAGGCAGGGGAAATGAAAGGCAGAGGAAACTGAAAATTAGATAGAGAAAGCCAGGAGTGGTGGCACATGCCTGTAATCCCATGACTCCGGAGGCTGAGGCAGGTGAATCACCACAGGTTCCAGGCTAGCCAGAGCTACATAGGAATTCAAAGCTTGCCTGGGGGTTTGGGGAGAGAAAAATGTAGACAGAGTGGCTAGCTGAACCACTCCCTGGTGTGTCCTGAGGTGTCCTGTGGTCCTGGTCTAGTAACATAGGCATCTTCTATAAAATCCCCTATAGGTGTGTTTCATGATTCATGAATTAGTTCTGTAATCATAGTTATTTATAGTTATTTATTCATGCTAAAGAATGAGAGATTTCCGGGGCTGGAGATTTAGCTCAGTGGTTTCGCCTCCTGCTGCGCAAGAGCAAGGACCTGAGTTTGATCCCTGGTACCAAAAAAAAAAAAAAAGAATGAGGGATTTCCAGGGGCTTAAAGTAGCCCAGTCACAAACACAGCCAGATAAAACCTTCTGCCAGAGCGGTTTATGCAGAGAGGAAATGGGCCTTCTACTTCCTCCAGCACTGCAGCCTGTGGGAGAGAACCCACCTCAGCCTTAGAACCTGGCCTAGACCCTGGCTCTCCCTGTCTGAAAGAACAGACAACCTGTGACAAAGGTGACCAAAAAAATAGTGCTAGCCACAAACCATACCATCTCACTCTTGTTTTTCCAACATGTACAAACATTCCATACTTTATCACATCCCAATTTCATTACCAGGAAAAAAGCAACAAGTTTCTTTTCCAGAGCCTTACCGATCAGGTGTTCCCACCACCTCATCTACAGAAGAGGAGACCAAAGCCCCAGAGACAAAGCCTGTCCCTGCGGT
Source organism: Heterocephalus glaber (assembly GCF_053883595.1). NCBI lineage: Eukaryota > Metazoa > Chordata > Mammalia > Rodentia > Bathyergidae > Heterocephalus > Heterocephalus glaber. Next base: position 7,385,813 of record NW_028258305.1, read on the forward strand.
CACCCATAGTGGGGAGAACAGGACTGCTACTTCCCATGTGGAGAATTATTATTAGTGAGGATATGTCTTTTTCCAGTCTTCAATTCTAGGCCAACAACATAAAAAACAAAAAAGCCCCATTCCTCCCACACTACCTCTGGGGCTTGAGCTTGCTTTTACTACTTCCTTCCCAACTCTCTCAACACCTCACCCACATTTATCTGACATCACTCCGTGTGATAACACATCTGATACACTACAGGAGCCTGGCTGTATCTCCAGTGCAGACAATAAAGATGTAAAAGGGGAGGGGCAATAAAGGAAGTAGCATCTAACTAAAGATCTTCTCGGTCAAGAGTCTAACAGGGGCGGGGGATTTAGCTCAGTGGCCCTGTGCCTGCCTGGCCAGTGCAAGTCCTGTGTTTGATCCCCAGTCCCCCCCGCCCCACCAAAGTAACAAGGCTCAAAACAATCATTCTTGGTTAATTTGACAAAGAAGCTCTCAGATTTCTAGCAAACCCCCAACAAGGACCCCTCTCAGGTCCCTGGCTACTTGTCAGTCCCAGCCATTCTTCTCTCTAAGGGTCATTTTCCTCTCAACACCTCATCCACGACAGCATTACCTGGTGCACCATCTCTCAGGAAACAGTCACACACAATTAAATAAATCTATAAACACACATAAGCCCAAGGGACGGGGGAAGGGAGGAAGAAGGCAATTAAAAATTAATAAAAATGCACAAGCATAAATTACAGTACTGAACTAGAAGCATAATCCTATTATATAAACTAAGTTATCAAACTGACCTTGTGTAATTGCTTCTGGAAATAAGTAGGCCATGGGCCCTGGTTTGGCATCTTAAGTGTACAGAGATGGTGTTGGGGGGTAGTGATCTGGGGTCTCTTAGGTGGGCTACTCACCTCTATAGACACATACAATACAGAAATGCTGGTAAAATCAATTAGGGAAAATATGTTCATGTGGGTACTAGAAAATGATTATAGTAAAATGCACCAAAAATTCAATGACTAATTAACAACCCTTAAACTCAAGATTGACTTTCAAAATTACATCATTCACCACCACTTAGTTCCATAGGCTATGTGACAACTGGCCACACGCACAAATAGAAAATTTGAATTTTAAAACAATCACTGTAAATATTAAGCACCTGGGCAACCAAATTTAATCCACCAAGTTCTATGGCATAATCATCTATGTCACTTCCAACTCTACAGACAAACTCAACATAACCACTGTTTTTCCCAATTCTATTAAATTGTATCTGGCAATTTTTGTCCTCCATGAAATACATTTTGAGAGTATCTCTATAATTTCCCCGTACTGCATGTTTGTATTTATTTCCCTTCAAAAAATAAAAACATAACCTCTAAAAATCAGGATAACAGTGTATGAACAACAAACATACTGCAGTTTGGGATTTCACACAGCACAGTAGTAACTGCCTTTCTCAACTTCAATAAATATTTAAATTTATACCAGTCCCATTTGTTGTGTTTAAGTACCATAACTTAAACGGTCTTGGGAAGTCTCAGTTCCTTGGCTGTTAAGAGGAAGGTTTTTCAGTGACACATTTTCTTAAAAGAGACCACTCTCCCTTGGCTACAGAGAAGGGGACAGACACCAAGCAGCATGAGGAACCACTGTCTCAGATCCAGCACTCCTCAACTTACCTGTTGGGAGTCTCTTAAAAGAGCAGCCCTGATACAGCCACCTGACCATTCTTCCAAATATGGGCATAGAAATCACAGAACAGTGTAGCTCAGTGGTAGAGCACGTGCTTAGTGTATGTGAAGCTCTGGGCTCAACTTGTGAAGCACCACAAATGAACAAAAAACCAGAACATTCAACAGAATTGGCAAGTGCAGGGGCCGGGGAGTTAGCTCAGTGGTTATGCCTCCTGCCTCGCAAGCACAAGATCCCAAGTTCAATCCCCGATGCCAAACAAAAAGAGAGAGGGAGAGAAAAGGGAAAAAAAACCCTAAAAATACACAACCCCAAGTACCACCCAGCCATAACCACCTGATTAGAGGCATTAAAAAAAAAAAAAAAAAAAGGCAAGTGCAGAGATTTTTACATAATTTATTAAGAATCAACAAGAATGTTGGCCAAGGGTCTAAACCCTTGGGGAGAGAAATTAAGACAAGAAATGGGATTGAAGAATACCAGTAACAAGACAAATGACCTAGCCCCTCCCCATTTACTGATGGCTTGTCCATGTTCCAGAATTGTGCAAAGGGCCCACCTGAATATAGAGGCCTATGAACTGGTTCCTAAGGTATCCTCATTTTACAGGTAAGTGAGCTGGCTCCCAGGATGAGAAACTTATTCCCAAAGAGTAAAGAGAGGAGGGAGAGGGCCAGGGATTTAGCTCAGTGGTTCTGGCACTTGCCTTGCAAGCACAAGGTCCTGAGTTCGATCCCTGGTAACAAAAAAAAAAAGAGAGAGGAGGGAGGAATCGGGAACACAGGTGCCTCCCACTCCCAGTGTGCAGGTGGGAGGTTGGGGTGCCTGGGTTGCAGGGGAGATGGACATCCCTGCCCACATGACGTGCTCTCACAAAGATCTAGCCCTCGATTCTGGGATACCACTCTCAGGATCCTCTCCTGCAGGCCCTACTGCACACCAGAACCCCTTAAAAATATCTGCTGTTTGGCCACCCACCCCTTTGCTCATGCTGGCTTCTCTCGGACTGAAACGTCCCTTCTGTTGCTTCTCCATCCTACCCGCATCCTTGAAGGTGCAGGTTCATATCTTGTCTCCTCCTCTGTGAGTACAGTGCTTTCTCTTACACTGCACACTGCTTAATCCTTTCCTCACAGTACTCTAGATTGTGTGGCACCAGGGTTCTGCTATAGGAGCGCCAAGATCTATAATGGAATCCACTCTCTCCCCCAGCAGAGCTTCCCAACTAGATGGTTCCAGGAAAGCTGAGATCTAGCTCTGTACCCCATCACAACCCAAAAGTGCTGCATGAGATGGAAGGGGCCACGGGGCTTCGGCTAGCACCCACCCACCAAGTGTGAGGCCCTGCTCCACATACACAGAGCACCCCCTGGGAGGGGCCTCTGCTCCCGTGGTCAGAGGCCATCCAGCTCCCAGAAGACAATCTTCCTGCGACATGGGACCCTGAGACGACACAAACACACCAAATGGCTCCCTCTCTCCCAGCTCCCATCTCTTTATTCCTTTCGTGCCTCTATGCCCTTTCTGAAATTTTGGTTAAATTTTAACTAGTTACTCAGTATGTGTTTTAGAAATGTTTCTAAGTTTTTTTTAAATTAAAATAAATCATCTGGATTTAAAATACATATCCTCAGGCTGAGGCAGGAGGATCAGCACTAGTTGAAGGCAAGGCTGGGCTACAGAGTGAATTTAAAGCCAGCCTGGGGCTGGGGATTTAGCTCAGTGGTTCCGCTGCCCACCTTGAAAGCCCAAGGTCCAGAGTTTGATCCCCCGTACTAAAAAAAAAAAAGCCTGAACTACATAGGGAGACCCTGTCTCAAAAAACACGCACATACATACATACACACAAATCCTCAAAATAGTAACATTTGTGCCTTTTCATCCAAATGTCCTATAGAAGGGTAGAGAAGTCACTTAATCCCTCACCCAAAGATTTATGGCTATTTTAAAAAGAGGTGAAACAGTAACACAGCTTTCTCTGGCCACTTGCCAAGAAAAATGTGTGTTGCCAAAACAAAAGAGATTGTGTTGTTTGCTGGTTACATGGGCACACTGCTGAGCAGCTTGGCAATCAGCCTCTTTTACCAAGCAGTTTAAATAGCGTGTTTTAAGTATGTCGGTGAATGGTTCTCCTTCATGTACCATAGGCCATCTCAAATGTGGCACCACCACGAAGACCCTCAATCCCTCCTTGCAGGTCCATTCTTTTCTGCTGGACCTCACTCATCCTCCCGAGTGATCAGCTCTGCTCCTGGCCTCCAGCACCTCTACAAGGATGTCCCCACCCCACTGGGTGCTCCTTCCTCTCCCTCTCCAGGGTGCAACAGCCACCTGGCCCCAAGTGGGGTGAGGGTGAAATAGGCTACGCGAGGCTTCACTCCACATTCTCTGTGCTGTACTCTTTTCAAAATTTCCATTATAAAGTGTTTTTTTTTTAAAGATAGGATTCATCAGAACCTTGAGGAACAAAAATTCAAAAAAGAAACATTCAGTTAAAAGTAGGAGTATTCATGAGAGATATTTTAAGCCTTCTGTGGTAAAGTAGAAAAGCAAAATGGCTGATTTAAAGAATAAAAGCTAGGGCTGGGGACTTAGCTCAGTGGTTCCACTGCCTGACTCACAAGTGCTAGGTCCAGAGTTTGATCCCTGGCACCAAGTAAATAAATAAATAAATAAATAAATAAATAGCTAGAAAAGTTCCCTTGTAAACAAGCTTCAAATTCAGCCATAAAATAATAAATGTAAAAGTACACCCCAACGGTTTTCAAATGACAAACACTGTTGTTCCTCAGTATTCATAAGGGACCAGTCCAGGAACCCTGAAGATGCCAAAACTCTCAGAAGCTCAAGTTATTTACAAAGGATGGCATAGTATTTGCATACAACCTTTGAACATCCTCCAGTAGATTTTAAGTCCTCTCCAGACTCCTTGTAATACCTAATACAATGTAAATGTTAAATAGGTAATGTCATGCTGTATTTTTTTTTTTTTTTAGTACCTGGGGTCAAACTCAGGACCTTGCGCTTGAGAGGCAGGAGACAGAACCACTGAGCTAAATCCTCAGCCCTGTCATGCTGTATTTTAAAACTTGTGTTATTTTTATTGTTACATTATTTTTTTCTGAATATTTTCAATTATCGGAATTCTCAGATGCAAAACTTGCAGGTAAAGGAGGACTGACTATATTTAGATGGACAGCATTTGTAATGAATCAACTTATTTTGGTCTTTTTGAGACAGGGTTTTGCTATGTAATTCAAGCTGGCCTTGAACTCATTTTGTGGTCCAGGCTGCAGCGATCCTCCTGCCTCAGCCTCTCGAGTGCTGGGATTACAAGCATGTGCTGCCATATTTGGCATGTAATGAACCAACTTTGATCCTTTCAGTGTTAGACAAATTTATTTGAATTTTAAAACAACACCAACTGAACAATATAGGGCCAGACCTGAAGAGCTTAAAAAAAGTGTAAAATTATGTTAGTCCCTGATCAGGACTCAATAAAAAAGCATTTCAAAAAAGTATTTGGATGTTAAGTGCTTTTCAAAGAAAATGACTCAAAAAAATTCTGATGCACAAATTATAAATTGTGGCAAGTTTATGATGGTTCATAGAAAATACACTGCTAGAGCATTAACACCTTCAGATTCACATAATAAACCTGTGAAGGTAACTGTGTGGGTTTTATCCCATTAGCGGAGGGGAGGGGGTGCCGAAGCTAAATGAGTTGCCATGGTTACCAAGCTATTTGACATCAGCTCTGGAACTAAAACCTCAGGGTCACGCTCCCTGGGCTCCCACCCTCACCCCAACCCAATAATAGGCCATGCTGCCCCCTGCAGCAGTAACATCTCCACACTCTCCTCCACTACCAAGTGCCCCTGTGGCTGTAGTCAGGTGCCCCTTGTCTTGTTCTTTGTGCTGCCTTGACCTTCTCAATCCCTTCACCTCTTCAAAGCCCTACCCTGACTTTCAGGGACCCCATCATCACTGCTGGCCACCACCTCTCTCCTTGCCCTAACATCTTTTGCTTCTGGACAGCTCTGGTTCCTCACCTATCCCCCAAAACAGGCCTCCCCACAGTACCAGGCCAAGTCTACTGCTGGACCTTCCTTACCCTACTCCTCTCCCCTAGACCCTCTCACCCACCACCATAGACTCCCATAACCCACACGTAAGACACCTACCTCAATGGACCTGTATCTGCAGCTCACTGCCTCCACACCTTCCTTTACTGCTTTCCAAATCTCATCCCACCCACCATGAGTCATTTTATTTCTCACCTTTCATATAAAGCACACACACACACTTTAATTTTGTGCCATCCCTGCTTTGTGTTTGGGCCCTCAAGTTCTTCCCTTACAGATACAGATGACGTGGCCTAATTCAACAAATATCAACAAGCACCTACTAAACATAGGCAATGTTTAAAACAAAACAAAAAATGAAATTATATGGTCAACTGTTGTAAGGTTGGTAAGAGCAAGATAAAATATACCGCACAGAGAACAGGGAATGAGGCTAAGGCTGCACTGAACAGGGTGATCAGAGAAAGAAAGGAGGGTGATCACTCCAGCAGATGGGGGAGCTGGCACAAAGGTCAGAAGCAGGAGAACTAGTAAAAAGAGGGGAAAGGAGGTAGCAGAGGCAGGCAGGTCATCATCCTCTTAGGTGACAGATATATTTTGGCTGTGTTCTCAAGAAGACGGGACAACCAGAGTTGTCCAAACAGAGAAGCAACCTCCAGTAATTTGAGTTTTTAAAGAACCTCATCAGCTTCCTTCCAAGAACAGTTAGGGAAAGGGGGGGGGGGTTGGCAAACAGAAAGCAGAGTGCTGTAAGGGACTATAAAATGACCTAGGCCTCTGATCAGCCCAGCCTATTACCTCTCTGGCTCAAATTCATTTTCCTCAATGCAAACTTGACCGTAACATGTCACCCACCATATACTCTTCATGGCAAGAACTTCTGTGGGACCCAAAACTGGCAATTGAACCCAGGGCCTCCTGATGCTAGGCAAGCACTTGGTAGCACTGAGCTACATTTCCAGCCTTTTAAAAATTTTTTGTTGTTGTTTGAGACAGAGTCTCACTATATAGTTCAGGCTGGTCTTGAACTCACTATGTAGCTCAGGCTGGCCTTGAACTAGCAGTGATTCTTCTGCCTCAGCATCCTGAGTGCTGGGATTACAGATGTACACCACCACACCAACCCTTACATTTTATTTTGATAGGGGTTCTCTATGTTGCCCATCCTCCAGGCTCAGCCTCCCAAGTAGCTGGGATTACAGGAGTGTGCCATCCTACCCATCTGCAAGAACTTTTAATGGCTCCTAATTACTTCTGTAAAAATCATGTCTTTGCATGTCATGCATTGTGGCCCATTCCTTCCCCCACAGCAACCTGCACTCCAAACCTATAGGATCCTCTGCTGCTTCCACTGTAGACCTCTAAATCCTTTTATAGTATCTTCTATTTCTTTTAACCACCTAACTTCATTTCTCTGCTCCTGAAATGTCATTTGTTCATCTTTCAAAGCTAAGCCCAAATGCTACTTCCTCAGGAAGCCTTCTCTGGCTGCCCCCAACACTCACATTGCTCACACCCCTACTGAAACACTTCTACCAGTTCCTGGTTAGTGTCACCAGACTGCCAACTCCATCAAGATAAGAAGCAGAATTGCACTTGACCCATCTGCAAATACCTGGGGCAGAGCACAAGGCTAAGCACTGGGAGTTCAGTCAGTGCCTGCAGGCTACTGAACAAACAATTCACTCACCACCATCTTGGATTCAAGAACAGGATTCCCTCCCACCTGCTATAATCTAGAAGAAGTTCCACTGAAGGAGCCCAGAACTCCTGACAAAAGAGACAGCCATAAGGAGGGGCCAGAACGCGAATGGACTTCAATCTAGGCCTTCAAGACTTTGCCCTCTCGGCTAAGCAGGGCCACACACTGTTAAATCTGCCTAAAGTGACAGCCATGTGTTTTTCCCACAGTCATTCCATAAGCGTACAAATGGAGAAGACCACCTAGAAGGATCCAAACCTCATTGTTAGCAGTACAGTGTTATGACATGACAAGATTAATCTTAATTTACTTTACTTTATCTTATCGTGAACATTATTTCTAAATATATATAAGGAAAAACTTTTAAAAAGAATGACAAAGAGGTGTGGTGATGCATGCCTGTTAATCCCAGCACTTGGGAGGCTGAGGCAAGATAATCTCAGCAAGAGGCCAGCCTAGGCTACATAGTGAGTTCAAGGCCAGCCTGGACTGCATAGTGAGACCCTGTCTCTCCCTCAAAAAAAAAAAAAAGAAAAAAGGATCACTCAAGTTACATTTAAAGAATGACTCACCCCTTTCCAAAAAAGTATCAAACACGCTGGGAAGATGAGGCTATTGAATATGTAATACCACTTATAAAGAATACAAAAGCAGGGCCAGGGATTTAGCTCAGTGGTTTCACCGCCTGCAAGCGCAAGATCCCCGGTACCAAAAAAAAAAAAAAAAAAAAAATACAAAAGTTAAAAATGTTTTAAATTGTTTGTCTAAAGCATGCAATTAAAACAATTGGCTCTGTGCTTTTACTTCTGAAATAATCATTTAACAAAACAAAGCAGTAGATATCATTCTGAGCATCTGGGCACTTCCTGATGATTCTCATTTAAACTACTCTCCTGTGCACTTCAGAATTGAATGCAAGCCAGGGCTCATCACCGCACCCTTCTGTACACCAGCTCATATCACACAGGGACCAAACAGCTCTGTACAGGACATTTCAATGACAGTTATTAAACAGAAAAAAACAAAAAATAGTAAACCAGCCAGATGAGACCTTGTCTCAAATAAATAAATAAACAAATGGAAATCAGCTACCAACAAATACTACACAGTATCTTTAAGTTAAATGCCACAACAGCAAAGTGTCAAATCAACAAAATTAGTTTCTGACCTTCAATAAAAGATGTATTTTTATAATGACTAACACTTTTTTTTTGGTATCTGGGACTGAACTCAGGACCTAGCACTTGGAAGGCAGGCACAGCGCCACTGAACTAAATCCCTGGCTCGACTTGCACTTTTTGTTTGTCAGTTGGTTTTGTTTTGTTTTGTTTGAGACAGGATCTCACTGTGTAGCACAAGCTGGCCTTGAAGTAGCAGTGATCTTCTTGCCTCAGTCTCCTCAGTGCTGTGATTACAAGTGTAATACTACCCAGTTGAGAATAAAACATTTATACACAGATGATATTGTTACTTAGTTATCACCTTTTTAATGAAACAAAAGGGGGAAGAGAACCTGCACATCAAGCACAGCGTTAGGTATTTTACGTGTACATTCACACCAATCTTCCCAGCAAACCTATGATCTTTAGATGTAGGCTTTATCTCCTTCATTTTACATTGAAAAAACTGGGGTCTGGAGAGTGCACCTAACTTGTCCAGGGTAACATAGTGCGTGACAAAATAGAACTCAAATCTAGGTCTGTTTCACAAGAAACTACATACTGTATGATCCTGTGAGTCTACTCATACCAAGTTCGAGAACAAGCAAAATCAAGCTATGATGATGTGCCACATCTAGGATGATGCAAGAATCCTAGTTCCCTGTAGGGAGTCTGTACTGACTAGAAAGGAGCGCAAAACATTCCGGAGCAGTGAAAGTGTTTACTTCTAGACCTGGGAGGTAGAAACACATATATGAGCTCACTTAAGTTCACTTTGCAGTATACTGTATGCTATACCTTAATTTTATTTTATTTTTTGTTACTGGGGATCGAACTCCGGTCCTTGCGCGCTTGCCGGGCAGGTGTCGGAACCACTGAGCTAAATCCCCAGCCCTATACCTTAATTAAAAAAAAAATCCGTATCCAATCAATTAAGTCCATGTTCATAACCACTAAACTACACTGCCACTGACAGAACCTAGCCACACTCTAGAAGTGATTACTATAGATAATCTATTTTTAAAAACATTCTGGTAAGCCATGTACATACTAATCACATCAGAGTGGAGACAGCTTAACAATAAACCTTGTTTAAAATGCCACAGAATGAAAAGTAGAAAGTATCAATTTCCTGGTTACTGGGAATTTCCCCTCTGCAGAATAAAAAAGTTAAACGGTGCTATAAGGGAATGTTTATAGAGCACAAAAAATAATTTATAGCAAAGTCCTTACACTTCTCTACACATAGAATGAAAGCTAAAATAACGAAAAACAATCAACATTATTGATTCTTAAAAGTTTCAGTTTTGGAAAAAAAGTTTGGGTTTTGTTACAAAAATTAAGTCAACCCAAGACAACAAAGCTGATGAGCAAAGGGCATAAAACTCACAGTAGAGGAAAAAAAACACCCAAGTGCAAAAAACCCTCAAGTCAAAGTTGAAACAAACAGAAAACTCAATGCAAGTAAGTTTTTCTAGCAGTAAAGTAATTGGGAAACAAATTCTTCACCAAGTAACAACTTTTCACCTCACCTTTGTTAGACTGGCAACCTCATCACCAGCTACGGATGATGAAATCATTACATCAAATCTCTCACAGCCTTACCCCACACATACACACACCTCTTATCCAAACAGTAATTGTCTCTCCAGAGAGAGGAATGTATTTCTTCCTACAATGTGGAGACAAATTTGGCAAGGGCCTACCAACAATTAGTTACCCATCTTAGAAAAGATACCTAGGTCCATACCTGCTTGTGTTATTGTGTGGTCATCTTTCCTGGATGCTTTTGATTCTGCACCCAGTAAACATTTACCACTTTCAAATGACGAAAACTTAGTTTAATCCACGATTTAAACTTTGACACCCCCTCCCCCCCAAAACAAGGCAAATGATAGAAATAGCATTAGTTTACCCTAGGCATTCACGTGTAAGGCAGAAAATAGTTCAGTATTAGTAATTTATGTACCACTAGCAGGAGTGTTGCAATGGATTACGTAATCAAACATTATTCCAGTTGCAAGACTTCAGTATTCATAAAACCATTTGCATTTAGTAATTTTTGAAGTCTTAACACACTGTCTAGTAATAGTAAAACTGTCAGAAAATGAAAAATAAAACAGACCCCCCCCAGAACCTACAGTCAAGTACTGTGTCCATTAAGTTAGAAAAAATTAAAAGCACTGACCGTGAGTACTTCAGGAATGGGTCAGAATTCCTAACCATTTTTTAATTAAAAAAGAGCATTATTAGAAAACATCAAAAGCGAATGTTTTGAAAAACAAAGAATTTATCTTTTAATCCCTCCATTATCTGAAAAAGCCCCACACATTTCTATCTAGAACATCTTAGCTTTATCCAATAATTTATCATGTAAAGTATATACATATAGGTGATGTATGTGTTCGGATCCTCCTGCTTCCTAATGACTCTTTTTTTAAAGACACATTTGAGGAAAGAGTATAGTGAGAAAAAAAATCAACCATGAATTATCAATTCCACTTTCCTATTTTTAGCATAACACATTACAACTACAGAAACCTAAACCATGATTTTTTTAAAAAACAAGGAAATCTCGGGCCAGGGATTTAGCTCAGTGGTTTCGCCGTCGGCTGCGCAAGCACAAGGACCTGAGTTCCATCCCCGGTACCAAAAAAACAAAACAAAAAACCCCAAAAAAAACAAAAGACAAGGAAATCTCAAAACTATAAGCCACCTATATATCCTGTCCTTCTTCAGAAGCCTAGAAAAAAACCTCAATTTATAATTTTTACAACAAGCAAATTACATTCACTTTCCTCAAAAAACTACCTCATTCCTTGGATTTTAAAAAACTCACTATTGCATTTGCCAAATATGGGTGATTTAGGACTCAGACAAATTTAAAGGGGTTCCCACAGGGTTAGTTTCTGGGGAAGCTGGTGCCAGGAAGAATTCTATATTGATTACATCCATGATCAACCCTCATTAACCATTTCTTAACTTCCAGCAGTGCTAGGAGTTCGGCAGTCATCCAGTTTGTCCTCAAAACAATCTCATAAAGCAGACACTACCATCTCCAAAATCAGATATTAAAAAATGAGGCTCAGGTGAAAAATATGTTGCCTCAGGCTACTGAACAGTACGTGGCAGAATCAAGAGTGACGGGGGGGGGGCGCGACGCTTAAGAATTTAATGGGAGAGCTAGGCCATTCTTCTACACAAAAAACCAAACAGTAAGCCCTTGCTGCAGGCAGAGTCCCCGGGCAAGAAGCAATATTCCACACTGGGAAAAAAAAGTTTTAAACAGAAGATCTAATGATAAACATTTGTAAAGGCTGGGCAGGGCAGAAAAGGTTAACTAAGTTATTCAAGCAGAGTTCTTTCTACAGAAAGCCTGCACTTCTCTGGTCTTAAAATCTAATCTGGTTTAAGAGTGCCCCAATCCCCCAAATTCCACCAGGTTTAACCTCTATTCAAAAGAAACAGAACTGAGAGAGAGGATGGTAGTGTCTGCCCTCCCTCTGGGTCAGGTGTCAGATCCGCACGGATGAGACCGCAGAGACCAGAGAAGCCCCAGGACTAGGCTACACACCCGGGTCTCCGCCTTCCTACTCTAGGTCCCGGCCTTGTCACCGTGTTACCCATCCCTTTATCTCCCAAGGCACAAATAATTACACTGGGAGAATTTGTTATAACAAGTAGAAGCCCATATTCACCAACTGGCTCCGCAACCAGAAAGGCCAGACTCCCACAAGGGAGGGGCAAGAGAATATAGTTTAATTGTTCTACACAATCAGTCTACGAAGTTGAGGAAGCTGAAACGACCATGTGGAGAAGCAGGTTGTAAAGACAAACCATCCCTACGTTTTAGACGAGAGCCTACTCGCCAACCCAGGTTATAAATGTATGTGTCCTATTATTTTTAAAGGTGATCTTTCACGCTCTGGCACTTGTGGGGGAACCCACCCTGGGCTCCTCCACTTGACAAGGAGAAGGGGAGGGGGGCTCCAGCGGCTCCCTCGGCCAGAAAAATGTCGTGGCATGGAAATTTACAAGGTGACTCGGTTTCGTCGCCTGCAAAGGGGTCCTCTCGCCGTCCCGCAGTCTCCCGACCTGCGTGGCGGCCTCCGCGGCCCCCACGCCCACCGCCCCCGAGGTGTTTCGCGGGGACCCGCTCCACGCGCTCGCCGGCTTGGCTGCTCCCCACCCTCCCCCACGTCTCGGGCAAGCAGCCTGGTTAATCATTCAAAGCGGGCGGTGTGTAATATTTTTTAGAGGTCAAAGAGAAAGGTTCTCTCTAAGTTTCGTAGAAACCGATCTTTGGGGACTCAGAGGTGGCAGTGCGGGAGGTTGGGGGTGGGGAGCGGCTCGCAGAACACCTGATCTCCCCCTGCAGCACCAGAGCCCGGCGCAGTGCGAGGGGGGGTTGCGGGGATGCGGGCGGGTACTCGCACACGGCCCCCTCCCCCAAACGCCAGAGCGCCCCAGATTCCCCTTCCCAAAGCTCCTTCCTGCACCACCCGGGAACGAGATCCCCGGAAGTTGGGGTGCAGCAAAAAGGGGGACGTCCCCGGGCCCCAGGGAGTGGGTGTGGAGTGGGCTCAGAGGCCCCGGGGCCCGCGGCCGGGGTTTCGTTCTCACTCTCGGGAGTGCGGGGGAAGCGTGAATTCGTCGGGGGCCGCCGAGGAGCCGGCTCCACGCTGGCGCCAGGACTGAGCCGGAACTGGCGAGCGGGTCGGGATAACCTGGAGGTGCGGGGGGTGAGGGCAGGAAGGTGGAAGGTGTGGAGGGAGCGGGAGGTGTCCAACGCCACAGGGCCCTACCTTGTCCGGGGGCAGCTCCAGCTCGGCGGGGCGGGGACGTGAGATCGCGGCAGCATCCACGTCCCGGCCGCTCCGCGCGGCTCAGCCCGGCGACCAGCGCCGCTCACGCTCCATGCGCCGCGCCTGGGAGGGCGGCTCGCGGGGTCGGCGGCGGGCACGGCTGCGGCTGCGGCTGCTTCCCGCACTTGTTGCCGCCTCGGCAGCTGCGCCTCACTCCGGGTTCAGGCTCCCGGCGCCGCCGCTGCCTCCGGCCCCGCCCCCGCCCAACGCACCAATCAGGCCAGGCTCCCGCCGGACGTCACCGCCCCGCACGGCCGCGCGCCAGCCCCGCGCCCCAAGTTTTGGGACCCACAGGCTCGGGGCCCCAGGCCAGTGGGCTGCAGGGATCCACCCGTGCTCTGGTTCCCTTGGCTCCCCGGTACCTCTGGCCTCCTGCCTACACCTGGAAAGCAAGCGGTTAAATTGGGTGGGGACAGGGAACCCCTAGGAAGTAGACTCCAGAAAAATAGGGTAGCTTGAAAGTAAAAGACCGTCCTAACTTTGGTCCCCCCGACGTCCCTCCGGGACAGCAGGCCCCTCTGCAGTCCGTCCAGGGCTGGGGGACTCGCGCGTCGCTTAGGGAGGAGTCCAGGGACTTTTCTTGGCCGGAGCCACGGTGTGACGTGGCCGAGACAGGATACCACCGGCCGCCCCTCAGTGGTGGGACCGGGGTGAGAGGGTTGGAGGAGGGAAGGGGAAGCCAGGGCCGAGAGGGACCTGACCTCTGCTCCCTGCCTGCCCACCTGTAACCGACTCCTAGATGCCCAAGGCCACTGCCGCCAGATCCTCGGGTTTACGAAGCCGTGCAAAACACGGGATCAGGGAGCCTTGGTTCTCCTCGAGGCCCACCCGACTATCAGGAAGTCAGAAGTACAAGGTGCCAGCGCTGGAGGGCGAACACGCGCCTGCCCCAGGCTCGGCGCTGACACCTAGGCGCAGCCCAAAGGCTGAAGGCTGACCCCTCGCGACTCTGCCCGGCTCCACAGGCTGGGTGGGGCTGCGCCGACCACACCCGCCCGCCCGAGCTCCCGGAACCCCGCCAGCTTCCTCTCCCAGCACCCCTGCCAGCTCGCCGGAGCGCTGCTAGCCAAGATAAGTCCCAGCCGCTGACAGCACCACTTTGGGGCCCCTAGGTAAACCCGGCGCCACCGGATGGAGAAGTTGCCCAGGTTAGGCCCAGCTCAGCCACCAAAGCCAGCGAGCGCTCGGTGGTAGAGGAAGGTCCCACACAAGGCAGGCACCTGTAAACTAACCCTTTGCTTAGTTTTTATATTCCAGGCTTAAAAAAAAAAAAAAAAATCTCCTCTAGATAATTTACTGAGGAATTAACACCTCACCCCACTATTTGCTTTTTTTTTTTTTTAGAAGGCAGTCAGAAGTGGAGTTAGTCGAGGGGAAGGAATTGCTAGTATCAGAACTTGTGAGGGCTGGGGATTTAGCTCAGTGGTTCCGCAGCCTGCCTCAGCGCAAGGCCCAGAGTTCGATCCCCAGTAACAAACAAAAAAAAAGCTTGTGAGCTCAGTTCACAGGATCATCCACACTTGTTTTGTTTTGTTTTGAGACAGGATCTCACTATGTAGTTCAGGCTGCCCTTGAACTCTTTATGGAACTAGGCTGGGCTAGGACTTGAAGCGATCCTCCTGCTTCAGCCTCCTGCCTCAGCCTCCTAGAATTATAGGCATGCACCGTCATGCCCAGCTTTGTTTTCATTTTTTTTTTTTTTTAGTAGGAAGAATTTATTGAGAGAAAGGTAGCTTCTGTCTAATAGAGACCCAGCCCACTTCTCAAAGGTATTTTATGGGACAAAGCCACAAGGTGAGGTGGGGACAAAGTGGGGCAAAACTGTAAGATCCAGTGGAAAATCACAAGGTGGGCATGAGGTGGAACAAAACCATGATCAACCAGTAAGATTACAAGTATAGTTGCCTGGATAATATTGATTAAATGGAGACAATTTTGAAACAAAAGCCAGAATTTATGAAACGGAGGCCAGAATTTATGAAAGAAAAAAGAATCTAAAAAGACAAGAACCAGAATTTATGAAACAAAAAGTTAGAATCTGAAGCAAAAAACCTAGAAAGTTAGAACCTATGAAACAAAAGCAAACTCTTCGCTCTGTCCAATGATCTCAGTAGAAGACCTCCTAATGATATAGGGCACCAAGTAATCCAAATAATGTAAGGGAAATATTATAACTCCTAACCTGCTAGGTATCTGAAACACAAGTTCATGTTCTCTAAACTCAAAGAAGAAATTCTAGGTACAACGGGATTAAGAGGAAGAATTTATTGAGGGAAAGATAGCTTCTAACAGAGACAGAAGGGGGACCAGAAAGTGGGTTGCCCTTTCATCTTCACTTTTAAACTCGAGCAAAAGAAGAGCATGTTGTTGCTGGACAAACAGAGACACATAGGCATGGCCCTCTAGAAACAAATTCTGAGTCAGTGGACCTGGAAATGTTATGATTTGCAGTCTTAAGACCTTTCTGCTTTTTTGTTGATCACATGATTCTCCTAAAACTGTGATGTCATGTTCAAGAAACATGTTGGATTGTTCTTGTTTGTTTGTTTTGGTTTTATGAGACAGAATCTCGCTATGTAGCCCAGGTTGGCCTTGAACTTTCGGAGATCCTCCTGCCTCAGCCTCCAGAGTGCCGGAATTACAGGTGTGCCACCATGCTCTTTGGATTTTTATATATTTGTTGAAAAGACATCTGGAAGGATTCACACAGCCAGTTAACCAGTTAGTTACCTGGTTTTGGGATTGGGGTAGGAAAAGGAAGGGAGCTAAATTTTATATCCTTATTGACTTTGGGTTTTGTTTTCCCAGTTTGAGTTACTGTCATAATTTAGAAAGCTAATAAAACATTTTAAGGAAATAAATCAGAAATTAAGAACCCTACCAGAAAGTATAAATTAACCACTTACCAACCCAAATATTTAAATATAGGATGACCAAAAATTGCATATTTTTTCATTAATTTTTATAAGATAATATAACAGGAAATATAAAAACAATAATTTTATCAATTGATTCAATATAAGAATTGACTAGTTGAAATGACACCTGCCCAAGCAATGCTCAGGGTAGTATGTAAACAAACACACTTGCTCAAGTGATACTCAGGTGAATTGTTAAGTAGTTAATAGATAAATAAAGCCTGTTTCTTTCATTACATGTCAAAATAATCTTGAGTCCATGTCCTTTGGTTTAAATAGAGGTATCTGTAGGCTGCTGTTTTGATCTTTAAATGCTGTGAGGGGATAAAATTGGCATCATAAGATTCTTATGTGCCACCAGATTGATATTTTCTTACAGCATGTCTTCCCTTTAAGTGCACTACAAGTAGCCACAGGCATATTTTCAAGGCCTGCCAGCCAAGGAGTTTTTTAGCAAAGGAACTGCTACAATGTCAGCTGGCAACCAACAAGGAAATTAAGCTTTTGTCCTTCACAGCTGCCAAAGGCCACAAAGGACCTGAAATTTAAAAATAAGGGCATTCTCTCCATGGTGCCATTTATTAGTGAGGCTGCCAGTGTGTCAGCAACAGTTACACTGTAACTTTAGGGGAATAACTCAGTGCTACATTCCACACCCATTTGGCTGTAGTCCCAACTATTAGGTTAGGACCAGGGTTCATCATTAGTAGGCAGACATGTATTATTCATTGCGGACCACCTACTAAATGTGGGGCACAGGGCTTGGCACTGGAGTGGTGAACATGATAGATAGAGATTTCTCTCTTAGAGCCCGAAGTATATCTGGAGAGAGGGGTTCAGCGTTAAACATGAAATGACTGAATAACTTCTCCTGGGGTTTAATGAATTTGGTGTCAGTGGGACTTGTGGGCAGGACTGGCAAAGTGAAGGAGGGAACATAGACTGGAGTAGACAGAAAATTAGAGAGGTGAAGAAACAAAAGGCCCTGAGCTCAGGCAACTCCTGAAAGATTTGACTGTGTAGTGTAAGAGAAATGGAGGACTTATATCAGGACTGTTAAAATGGATTTGTTCATCCTACTTTACGTATTTTCAGTATTTCTTAAGATGGAATAACTTGAATGCATTTGAATGTGGAGGGGTAGTATCTGATGAGAAGAGGAAAATGAAGGTACAGCAGGGAGAGGACAATAGACAGTAAAGATTCCTGTTCCCAAGGGAGGGGATGGAACCAGCATATGAGTGGAAAGTCTGGCCTCTGGCCCTTTCTCTTATAACAGGAAAAAGGCGATTGCAGGATTGAACCATGCAAGTTTAGTGTGGGTAATTGAATCTTTCCACACGATGGCTTCTTACCCTCTGACCTGAGGAGGCCGGTGATGGGGTAAGGACCAATATGAGATTTGAAGAGAGTGGACAGTCATATAGCAAGGCAGCATGACAATGAGACTGGTGGGCTTCCTGTGTGTTTCCTCCTGGGGAGCTTAGCTCCCCACTCCGGCACAGGCTCAGGTGAGAGAATCACTAGGGCAGAAGAGCAAAGGAGTTAAGAGCCTTGACCAAAGTGAAGCTATTGTGATGCATGATCAGGAGAAAGGACAGAAGTCCAAGCACTAAAGAAGTCAAAGGGGGTCAAGTCTCAAGTCACTTGCAAAGGAGAGGATGTTGGGTCAGACATTTGAATGGTTAAGGAAGAGGTTTAGGAGGTAAGGTTTGGGGCCACGGCAAAGGTAAGATGTGATGAGAGAAGAGTAGAAGAGATAGGCATTGGAGAATATGAGGTCAAGGGATTAAGAGCTAGGGTATTAGATGGGTCATCCATGTGAGTAAAGCCACCCAGGATGTGGGTAGGAATTAGTGTTGTGGTTTGAAGGCCACAGAGTCAGGAGCTAAAGTTTTTTTGTTTGTTGTTATTTTGGTTTTTGGTTTTTGGTTTTTTTGGTACTGAGATTGAACTCGGGACCTTGCACTTTCAGGGCAGGCGGTGGAACCACTAAGCTAAATCCCCGACCCAGGAGCTAAATTTTAAGAGGGGGAGAAAGGAAGGGGGAGAGGGAATATGTCTGGGTACTAGTCTCCTCAAAGGAGGTGAAGAGATGATCAGGTAGAGAATGCACCTCCACCTCTGAGCCCTGAGGAACACAGGGGGGAGGTCAGCCACATCATCTCCCAGCACTGCAATGACAACAAAGTAGGAATCTAATTCTGAACAGAGATTGACGATGGATGGATGGATGGATGGATGGATGGATGGATGGATGGATGCAAGGACTGATGAAACCACCCTTGATTCAGTTTGTTTGTTGAAGTGTGAAGTTCCAGAGGATCATGTAGAAGAATTTGGGGGTAGCAGGGAAGTTGAAAAGGTAAATCAGTCCCAGGAAGAACAGAGCACTGTGGCATGACAGAGGACTAGAGGATCCACGAGGGAATGAAAATAAAAATGGCACAGTGGTTGCCTTTGTTGTCCCTTTATGAAGCCTAACCCAGTAGCTCGGCAAACTAGGGCCACATCACCTCACATTCTTTTCCTTCCCAAGATATCTTGGGAAAGATGGAAACATGCAACATGTGAAAGCCTCTCACTCTCCTCCTTCCTTCTCTAATGGGTGCTTTCTGGTCACCGAATAACCCGCTGGAGACCCCAAGTGGCAGTCAATCAGGAACTCCAGGCTTATTCTACATCTTCTACTCACCTCTCTTCCTCAGACAGTTTGTTGACCTTAGTCTCAGTTTCACTGTCTGAAAAATGGGGTTGCTAAAACACACCTACTTCTCAGGGCTGTTGCAAAGAGGAGAGGATATAACTTAAATACAAGTACTTTCTACCCTGTATAACCTTATAGGAATGAGCATAATTTCCTTTGTTTATAGCCCCTCTCCCCACCCCTATACACATGTCTCTCCCAGTAGCCCTCCAAAGAACACTGAGTCTCTGCTCCAGAAGAAGTTGTAATTTTGCCCCAGGGACAGGACAAATACTTGCAAAACAATTAGAGAGGAATGCACAGCTGGGTCTCATTAAGTGCTAAACTGTGAGGTGCAGACAAAGCTCTGAGATCAGAAAAAGGAACAATTAGCCAGGATTGGGGAAGTCTGGGAGTCTTCCTGGAGAAGGTTGGGTGGAAAGCACCCAGGTTGCACATTTAGCCTAAGAACATTTGCAAATATGCAATTCTGTTTTGGCTGCAAAGCCGTGATCTGACAGAGATCTGGGTCTACAAGAAGGTTCTAGGTCCTACGTTTCTCTTGGTATCCCTGTGTCTCAGTCCTTTGCTGCTCCTGGAGCCCTATCCCTCTCAGCCATGCTCCTGCTCCTCACAGGGAGACCTGCAGGATGGACCACACAGTGAATCTCTGTAATTTGCCCTGGGCTTCTCATTTAGGTTTCCCATGTCACCTATTTTTCTGGTGAGGAATCTGAGGCAGCCTGTTAGCAAGTTTCCTGGACCTTTTTGCTGCTAGCACCCATGTGGCATTTTTACCTACCCATACTACAAACCTTTTGAGCAAGCTGACCTGAATGCCCTTTCTTAGCTTTCAAGCTCTGTGGTTTGCCTCACTGCACCTGGCCAGCCTGCATTTCCACAGAGCCAAAGCCCTGAGCCATACCTGCCTTCTTTGTTCTTTACAGCCTCACTAGCCTGGAGCACCCACCAACCCACTGTTCAGACCCAAGCCCCACAGAGCAGGCAGTCCAGAGCTCAAGGACCTCCAAGCCCAGAGCTGGCTTCTACTTCCTGGCTGCTATTGGAACCAGCTCCTGCAACTGGTTAGACACAGTTCAGGATGAAGCCCTCCTTTCTCAGTGCAAGCCTCATAACCCCATGGCCTGGTTGGTACCTTAGCCCTGTATCTCCTTTCTTTGTCACCACAGCCTAGCAGGGGTCCAAGCATGCCTAAGGGGCATGCACAGAGATAGCATCAGGAGCAGGAATCCCTAGGCCTCTGTAAGCTGTGAACCTAGGTTGTTGGAGATGGATAGTAATGTTTTGCTAGTTTTTTAATCAGTCCCATGTGGGTCTATGAAAACAAGCACTTCTGTCAGTTGATAAAACGATAATTAATTGAGGGAAAGTGTAGAATCTTGGCACTTGAGTTCTTAGAATTATATTTCAAATCTCTTGGAACTGAAAAGAAGGCCCCAAAAGTAGCTTTCCAGAGGCCAAACACCTAATGCTAGAGATAATATTTTGAATGTTGGAAAATTGAGTCACAAATTTAAAATCACCTGGCTCCTAAAGCAGATGCTGTGCTCCGAAGGTTACTGTGACTTTGCAGCAGCAGAAAAACATAAAGCTCATTATCAGATGCAGATACTAGAAACAAATGTTATGATTCCTAGGGGACTCGCTCCATATCCCATAATCCTGATGCTTGAAGAACTCAGAATTCTCAGGTTAGTAAAGTCCAGTTTCCATATGACATTGTAGTGGAGATAAGGTCAGCCATTTGAAGGACACAAACAGCTGTCTCTGTTAGGGTCATATTTTGTTCCTGGAACTCTCATTAAAGAGAAATTCAAAATCATACTCTTAATTATCATCAAACTGCAAAATTACATTCAAGAGGAGAGACCCATAATTGCACTACCAAGCATGAGGCAGTGCTGTTAATATGATTATCCAGGCATAAGCCTATTAGAGAACTTAATGCCTCTTTGCTGGCATCATCCTCTGTAAAGCTTCCTATGGTCTAGAAACCATCTCAATTGTAAACACAACTGTTATAAAACTGATTTCCAAGGAGCATTACAAAAATCTACTGACCTTTATCAAAGGCCAAAACTGCCTGGCTAAGGAGAAAGAGAACATTTCTGGAGAATGGAAACTGGTTGGCTTTTATTAAGGAAAAAAGTATTTCTGGCTCTGAGTCCCAGGAAGCCTTGCAGCAATCTAGTTGTGGGTATAATTGTGAGGACTAACCACCGCCTGGAGAAATGCCAACTCAGAAAGACATAACAGCACCAGTTTTGGCTGCTGCCAGTGCAAAATCATTAAGTGAAAGTCTCCAAACCCAGGTTCAAATCCCACTCTGGGAAGAAGCTGAATGAAGTCCTCTTGGGGATAGTAATTCCTGTCTCAGAGAGTTCCCAGGAAGAGGAAATGAGGTCATTTATGACCAAGTGCTGGAGAAAGTGTATGGGGTATGATTGAAAACTACAATGAATGTTTAAATTTTTTAAAATGTATTGGAGTAAAAAAACACATTGCCGTTAATCCCTCTCAAAGTACTTCCTCTCCCTTTGTAAACACGTATCCCATCATTCTTGCCACTTTCTGAAGCAGTTCTGAAGTCTTCTCATGAGTGTCTTTAGTTGTGCTGTCATAGCTACCTCAATGTCCTCAATTGATTCAAAGCATTTATCTTTCATGGCCTGTCTTTTTTTTTTTTTGTACCAGGGATCGAACTCGGGACCTTGTGCTTGAGAGGTAGGCGCAGTGCAACTGAGCTAAACCCCGGCCCCATGGTCATCCTGTCTTTAGGGAAGGGCCAGAAGTTGCACAGTACCAGATGTGATGAATAATATGAATAAGGATACACTGTTTTTATAAGCCTCTCTGTTGGATGACACTGGGCAACAGCATTAACTGTATTTTGATGTTGTTGCTGTTGTTTGGTACTGGGGATCGAATTCTGGACCTTGACCTTGCGAGGCAGGCAAGGTGCCACTGAGCTAAATCCCTGGCCCTGTATTTTTCACTGTACCTTGTAAAGACAAAGAAGACTTACAGAACTTCTTCAGAAAGTGGCAAGAACAATGGGATAAGTGTGTTCAAAGTGAAGGGGATTAATGGCAATGTCTTTTACTGTAATAAATTTTTTCTTTTTGTACTGGAGATTGAACTCAAGACCTTGTGCTTGACAGGCAGGTGCAGTACCACTGAGCTATATCCCCAGCCCTGTAATAAAATTTTTTAAATGTAGGGCCTGGGATTTAGCTCAGTGGTTCTGCTGCCTGCCTCACAAGCACATGGTACCAAAAAAATTTTTTTTAAATGTAAACACTCTTGATAGTTTTTGATCAGCCCATGTACATTTCCCTCCTTGGCTTTGGCCATGGGACCAAGTTCTCATGAGGATGAGGGACAGGTGGTATCTCAGTGTAGAACACTAGCCAGTCTCAACATTTGTCCTGGGTCCACAGGAGTACCAATCTGTCCTCATTCCAAGGGTTCTGACTTAATCATCATCATACAGAACAACAACAACAACAAAAAACAATTGCTTTCTCCTGGAATTGTAGAAAATAGTTTCTTTAGTTAGTTTATGAGGTGGCTAGCTAGTGGAAGGGCCTGAGAGAGAGTGAGATGACCAGCCATGTTGATATAGATCAAGAATAGACAATGAACTGGGACTTTGGCCATAGAATGAATGTCCTCTGGCAGTATGGGATGCAGCCCACTCTCTACTAAAGGGAGGTGCAGCTACCCCCTACTAAGTTGCTGATTTTTGAGGAAATTATAATGCAAATTAACCAGTTTTTTTCTAAGATCCCAGATTCCTTTAAACCCTACATGTTTAAGAACTGGGTCATTTTAAATCCACAGAGCCACCTGTGATAGATGACCACTAAACAACTGAGCAATTTTTGTGTTCTGTTTAATCTATAATTAGCTCTAGATCAGAGAACCATGGAATCACCCCATTTGAGATCCCTCCTGGAAATCCAGGAGTTATTCTCCTTTGCTTTATTTCCAGTAAAAACTCTCCTAACTTCCTCTGTTGGTTCAAGACTTCATCATTCCTCAGCGTTTGTAGAATCATGAGCCCAGCATACATATGGTAACAGAAGGAGGCACTTCTTGGTCCTTAGGGCTCAAGGGCTTAAGAAATTCACATGTAAAGTTCATCCATCACATAGTAAAATCATCACCAGGAGGGGCAGAGCATCCTCCTCAAACAGGACAATCAATACTGAGGGAAATCAGGAGCAAGGATTAGTCTTAAAAAGGAAGCAGGATATACAGGCAGCATGTGTGAGTCACAAAACACTGAGCCAAAACAGTCATACACAAAGAGGTTCCAGAACAGGTAAGAGCTGGGCATGGTGGTACATGCCTATAATCCCAGCACTCGGGAGGCAGAGGCAGGAGGATCACTGTGAGGCCAGTGATCAAGGCCAGCCTGTTTATGTAGTACATTCAAGACCAGTCTGAATTAAACAAACAAACAAAAATAGGTAAAAGCTAATCTACGGTGGTAGAAATAAGAACACTAGTGGCTTGTGGGATAAGAAAATAATTACCTGGAAAGAGGCATGAGAAAATGTTCTGGGGTAAGAAAAATGTTCTCACATGGGAGCACACAATCGTCAAAACTCATCATATGGCATAATGGCATACTTCAGATTTATGCATTTTTTCTTTTTTTTTTTTTTTTTGGTACCAGGGATTGAACTCGGGTCCTTGTGCTTGCGCTGCAGGCAGCGAAACCACTGAGCTAAATCCTGGGCCCTGCATTTTTTTCTACACACGAAAAAGAATCCTTTATTAGTTAACTGCTTGACAAGGCATTTTATTGCAAATTATACTTCCAAAAAGAAAAGGAAGCTGTAGTCTTCAGGCAGAAGGAAGTATGGCAAGTAGGGGAAAAGGGCTTCCTTGCCCATCAATCTCACTGCCTTCTCAGGTGGTTTCCCCAGCACCAAACTAGGGTGATTTAAAACTGATTTTTAAAATAAACTAGAGGTAGGAAGGGATTTTTTTCCCCCTAAAAATCAACATCCTACTCTGGGCAAACCATTTCAGTTCAAGCCTTGGTCCTTCACTTTTCAAAGCCTTTTTTTCATCATCATTTCCTACATTTCTCATCTAAGGTCATCCTAGAAAGTGGTCTTTCAGAGTCAGAATCCTTTCATCCCTAGCACTACACACACACACAGCTGCATAACATTGGCTTTATAAACATATAATGCCCTTGTCTCTTTCTGAGACAGATTTCCCTTCTCATCTCATTGGTTGGGATGAAGTCTTATGACCCTCCCTAAGCCAGTCACTGGCAAAAGTGAATGATACCCTGAATCCCTTAGGCTAATTAAGGTTTACTCCTGAGTCTTCACATGAACAGAGTATGGGCCTGTAACACAGTCAAGGTTCTACTGGCCCAAGTAAATGGAGCGTTGCAGTAGGGCTTTTCAGTCCTGAGGCAGAGGTCTGCAAGTAGGACATTTGTTGGGGAGTATTAACAGTATCAACACCTACAGGAAGGGCTGGGGATTTAGCTCACTGGTGCCCCAGCTGCCTTGCAAGTGCAACGTCCTGAGTTTGATCCCCAGTATCAGAAAACAAAACACACCTACAGGGAAGTGAAGTAAGCAGGAACGGACAAAGAGAAATTAGACTGCAATGAATCTTAACAATGGCCTTGGCTGATCTTTCTGGAGGGCAGCTCTGGTGCTGCAATGTCTCAGAGTTATTCCAAATGAGGGTGAGAGGACTAGGCCTGTTTACACCTGCATCTGCCAGTCACTAGATGTAGGCTACCCTTAGTGTGAGGATGATCTTAGGCAAGGTGGCTCTTTTCAGCCAAGAGAGGAGTCTCAGAGAGGGACTCAGATAACAGTTGCTGCCATCAACACTGCCAGAAGTGCTTCAGCTTTGGAGGGTGGCTCTGGGTGTCACATGTCATACACTACAGGGGAGATGGATGTTGCAAGGCCATCTCTCAAGTCTCCTAGAAACCAAACTAGAGTCCACTGTTTTGTCTAGAGAAAACATTATGTGGCAGCCTTCCCAGGACTACCTTTGGAACCCATTTTCTCCTTACCCCTCAACTTGATTAGAGAAGAGGGAACAGAAGACCTCCAAGAGACAGCCACTACTCTGGTCTTTAAGAGGACAGCTGGAAGCTGGGTGTGGTGGCACACACGTGTAATCCTAGCACTCAGGAGGCTGAGGCAAGAGGATCATCACAAATTCAAGGCCAGGCTGGACTACCTAGTGAGTTCCAGGCCAGCCTGAACTACGTATCGAGATCTTGTCTCAAAAAAACAAACAAAAAGAGGACAGCTGGGGGTCTGAGGATATAGCTCAGCAGCACCATGCCTGCCTGGCAAGTGCAATGTCCTGAGTTTAATTCCCAGTACTCCCGCCCCTGCCTCCCCACCCCCGCCAAAAAAAAAAAAAAAAAAAAGAGGATAGCTGGGACATAGGCATGTAGACTGAGCTTAGGTGGAACCCAAGGCTTTAGATTTAAGGGGCATGATGCCCACAAGAATGAAAATCTACAGGATTAGTCTTGAACAAGCTAAGATCCTGCTAAGCCCTGTCATGTGCTGAACTTCCCAATTCACACACGTTAGACCATTTGATCCCACATTTCAATAGTGTGCTTCCTGCCAAGCTTCCCAACGTAGCTGACACAATAAGAAAATCAAAATGAGCAAGTATGGATATGCAGGTCAAATAAATAAGCTTGTATCTAGGGTTGAAACAGACATAGTTAACAAGAGTCTAATCCAAGACTGAACTGTGGAGAAAGAAAGGCTTTACAAAACTGAAAGAGGGAGTGGAGATATTTGCATAATTTTTTTCTGTCTTACTAAAAATACTAAAATAATATTCTGTCCAGCTTCTCCATGGTGCCCTGACCCCTATCTCCTTCCCTCTACCCCGTAAACATTTTCTAGCTGGATTACTAATTTGGCTGCAGGACTAACTTACAGGAAATATTATGATAGGGTATGAAAACAGTCATCATTGAAAGGAGCTGGGAAATTACTCTGTTCATTGTTACATAGCTTGTTAAACGCCTAAGAATTAAAGCCATGTACATGAGCACTCATGAATACATTCAGGAAGTACAGAGAGTCTGTGTTAGAGCAACCCGCACTTCAACACAATGAATAGGTAGAATGAGGAGCTTGAATCTGACACTGCAGGCTACTAACATCCAGAGGTGCCAGAACTTTATTAGTGTGTGTGTGTGTGTGTGTGTGTGTGTGTGTGGCAGGGGGCGGGTATGTGCATATGCTGGGGATTGAATCCAAGCCCTTGAGCATGGTAGGGAAGTACTGTACTACTGAGCAACACTTGCAGTTTCTATTTTTTAATTTTATGAAAAACAAAACATTTCATAATAAAATAAGAAAATAACAATAGTTAATACAGTGTATTGTTATCTTCAAAGTATTGCTCTGAGAATAAGACATCAACAAAAATGATTTGTACAAAGAAGAAACAGCATGGAACTTTTCTCAATGAAATAAAAGGAACTAGTAGTATGAAACAAATTAGCGTATACACTAAAATATTTTTTAAACAATGGAATAGGTAATTTGGGAAATTATCTGAATCTTTCCCCACTTCCTATTTATCTATCTTTCATTTCATTACTCATATGTATACTTTAGGTTTCTCGGTTTGTTTGGTTTTTTTTGGTACCAGGGATTGAACTTGGGACCTTGTGCTTGCAAGGCAGGTGGCAGAACCACAGAGCTAAATCCCCGGCCCTCTCATATTTTTTTTTTATAGTCAGTATGTCTTTTTATGTGGAAGCTACTTTTTTCATATCTGATTCAAAGGTATCAGATAATTAATATTTAGTAGCTAGATGACAGGAGAGCAAATCCTCCTGCAAAAAAGAACAAAACTCTCTTGACCACTGAGAACCAGAGCTGAAATCAATGAAAGTCTATCAAGTACTCAGGATAGATTTGATTGGCATCAAAAACCACAAAAACCTTTGGATTCCAGGTATCATCCACACAACTGTCATATAAATTCACATAGCTCCTGTCTTGGGAAGGGGGTCGCATGTATTTGGAGTCTCCGTTTATGTAACCTCCAATTAGCACCCAAGCAAGAAACATAGATTTGTACGTTCTAAACAGATGCCACTGTGGCAGGCTGATACCATGAATCTGCAATATGTTTCCGTGCTTTATGTCATCTATGCGGAAGCAGCTGGAATAAGCAGCATCTCTAGCAAAATAGATTCCTTTTCCAAAGAGAGTGCCATGTATACTGTTTATTCTCCAATCAAATTTATGAATGCAAATCGCTTCCACAAATTCACTGCTGGTACTGTGAAACAGCATTTGCTCATTAATCTGAAGGATGCCTCATTTTTTCTTGAGCTGAGCCTTTTTCCTGTAGAAGAACTCCCATAAATCTAAGTTTTGAATTCTCTGAATTCTTTTGATTCGGTTGTGATCCATTGTTTTCCCAAAAAGGCTGGTAACTTCATTATATTCATGTGTCTCACTGTGCAGAGAAACGAGCTGATAGGGCACTTCAGTGTTCACATACTCCCAGTGTGGTGGCACAGGTATAGCTCCATTTTCACAGATATAACTGAAAGCGGTGATAGAAAAGGGAGCCCTTTTTAGTAAGCGCTGCTTCCCAGTGGTGAGATTCGTTTGCTTCATTTCTGCAAAGTCTATCTTGTAGCTGAATTTGGAAGTAGTAATGCAATATTTAAGCTTGTGTGTCTGACTTACTTTACTTAACGTTACATTCTCAGTTGGGCATGGTGCCGCATGCACTCAGGAGGCTGAGGTAGAAGAGCATTGCAAGTTCAAGGCCAGCCTGAGCTACAAAGAAAGACTCTGTCTCAAAAAACCAAAAACAACAACAAAACTATGTTCTCAAGTTATATCCATTTACCTACAAATTCCTCCAGTTTATCTATCTTTATGGCAGAGCAAGTATTCCACTGTGTATAAATACCATATTTTCCTTATTAAAACAATGGTAAAATTCATATAGAATGAGAAGAGACCCAGAATAGCAAAAGCAATCCTGGGTAACAAAAGCAAAGCAGGTGGCATCACAATTAATGAATACTATAAAGCTACAGTGATTAAATCAGCATGGTAGGCTCCTCCTCCGTGTCAGTTGTTGGACTGTGATGGTGACTGGGCCACCGCTCCTGCCAAAAGACTCCCAGCAGGTGAGAGGGGCCAGAACTGCGCCAGAGAGAACTGCAGAGAACCATAGCTCAGGAGGTGGCTTTCCGCCTATCCTTCCTTCCCTGCGGACAGGTGGAATTCTGGGGGGGCCAAAACGAGGTGGGCACCAGTGCATCCTGAGCACAGGCAGGCCAGGCGGGCTGCTCTGGGGTGGCATCACTGCATCCTTGGCCAGGCCTGGGGATGCCGAGGGTGGACGCGACACTCTCAGGTAAGCTGGCAGGATGAGGAGCAATAAATCAAAAGAGGTGCCTTTATCACACCCAAGGAATTCTCAAAGCAAGGATACTGTTCAAGATATAACTACAACATGGGATGAACTTTCTCAGACCAAGGCTGCTCTGAGACACATTGAAAACAAATTAGAAGTAGCCCCTTCAAGTATAGCTGTGTTTGATTCTGTCATGGATGTCAAGAAGTCTTTTGCAAGTGGTACCCGAAAAATAAGCAGAAAAGATGGTGGATACCTGGATGATTCTTGGGTTAATGCTTCAACCTTCAAATCTAAATCAGGAAAAGAGAAATCTCATAGTCCTCTCAGAGGTACCACCTTGGAGAGTAATGTAAAGAAAAATAATATTGTGGGATTTCACAATCCTGTGGTTTCCTACAGGGAAATCCATGGTGCACCTTCTGACTTAAGTCCTAGCCCTCTGGAGTCAAAGTATGTATATTATGTAAAGTTAAGGAAGGAAAGCTGAGAGTGGAAACTGGATGATATGCAATGGAGAACAACAGGATATACGTTGCTGTGATTTTGAGAGGTCCCAGTCATCTGTAATCAATATAGCTGTTAGGTTTTTAAATGATCAACCAGCACTGGATGCATTGCACAATTCTGAATGTTTGATTAAGATGGGAGTTACTATGAGAATGGAGGGAGAAATGCCTAATAGACCAAAAGGAAATGAGGACTGATTCTTCTCCATCTTCCACTAGTGCTTCTAATTCCGAAAGATTAAATGTTTTAAAGCTGTGGCAACACGAAGTCAAACTGGAAAAACAAGGAGCAGATTAGAAAACAGTGGGGACACTCAGAAGAAATAAATGGCCAGGGGCAGAATCTGGGTCATATTGACCATTCCATAATGGTTGTTAATGCTGATAGTCAGTGACAGCAAAAGTCAGGAAAGTGGCAACAGCACTATCTACTCTTAAGATATAAAGGATCATCTATGTAAAGGTTTTACTGAAGAGTTGATTCCTTTATCAATTTAGTTTATGTTAGACTTTTGGCATTGAAACTTCTGCTATTGTAGCCTTTCTTCCATGGGTAATTTTTCCAAGTTCAGAATAAAATAATGTGAAATTGGTTTCTTCTATTAATTTTTTGTTTTTGGTACCAGGGATTTAACTCAGGACCTTGTGCTTGCAAGGCAGGCAGCAGCACCACTGAGCTGAATTCCCAGCCCTCTTCTATTTATTTTAAGATTTTAAAACACTTTTTGCTGTTGTCCATTTTGTTTGTATCTCCACTAAGTCTGATTTTTTTCTGACAAGTTTTGCAGTTTTTGTGGTCCTAACGTGTCTCTTATTGATTCTTTGGAACAAATCTCATTATGTATAATTTTGGCAACCATCAGTTTTATTTTGTGTTGCTTACTATGTTTTGCTAGTAATACACATTGAGAATTTTTTTTTTGGTACTGAGGATTGAACTTGGGACCTTGTGCTTTCCAGGCAGGTGGCACCACCACTGAGCCAAATCCCTGGCCCTAACATTGAGAATTTTATTCTAGCTAATCTGTGATAAACATGTCACCAAATTCACCAGAATACTGAAGAATTGCTCTGTTGTCTGTGATTGGCCTAATGTATTATTGATTAAAATTCTTTCATAGACCATGAAAAAAAAAACCCCAGCATGGTACCGGCACAAAAACAGGCATGTGAATCAATGGAACAGAATAGAAGAAGCAGAAACAATCCCAGGCACATTCGGTGATTTGATCTTTGACAAAGAGGCCAAAAACATACACTGGAGGAAAGATAGCCTCTTTAACAAATGGTGCTGGGAAAACTGGCTATACACAGAATGTTGAATCTGGACACATATATCTCACTATGTACTAAACTAAAATCAAAATAGATCAAAGATCTGCCAGGTATGGTGGTGCTTGCCTGTAATCCCAATACTTGGGAGGCCAAGGCATGAGGATCACTGTAAGTTAGAGGTCAGCCTCAGCTATATAGTGAGTTCAAGGCCAGCCTGAACTACATAGCAAGACCCTGTCTCAGAAAAAAAAAAAAAAGATCTAAATGATAAAACAGAAACAATCTGCTGGAAGATAAAGTAGGTACAACTTTTGTAGACATAGGCATAGGCAAGGAAGGCAAAGATTTGTCTGAGTAGAACCCCACTGGCACAAGAAGTAATACTGAGGATCAACAAATGGGATCATATAAAATTAAAAAGCTTCTACACTGTAAAGAAACAACAGAATGAAGAGATAATCTACAGAATGGGAAAATATTTTTGCTAGCTATTCCTCAGATAAAGTACTAACATCTAGAATATATAAAGAACTCAAAAAAATTAGACTCCCCAAAATAAAAGACCCAGCTAGGTGTGGTGCCACGTGCCTGTAATCCCAGCACTTGGGAGGCTGAAGTAGGAGGATTGCTCTGAGTTCAAAGCCAGCCTGGACTACATAGTAAGTTCAAGGCCAGTTTAAACTACAAAGGGAGACCCTGTTTTAAACAAACAAACAAAAACAAAACAAACAAAACAAAAAGACCCAATCAAAAAATGGGCAACTGGCCAGGCATAGTGGTACACACATATAATTCCAGCACTTGGGAGGCTGAGCAGGAGGATCTCCTTGGCTATATAGTGAGTTCAAGCCCAGACTGAACTACACAGTAAGACCCTGTCTCAAAAAACAAAAAACAAAATAAAACAAAAAGGTGGGGGAAACTGAAATTAATAGACACTTCTCAGAAGAAGTATAAATGGCCAATAAATACATGAAAAAATGTTCAATATGGCTAGCCATTACAGAAATGCAAATTAAAATTACTTTGAGATACCATCTGACCCCAGAGAGAATGATCATCAGCAAGAAATCAAATAATAATCAGTGCTAGTAAGGATGTGGGAATAAAGGAACCCTTCTACATTGTTGGTGGGAATGTAAACTAGTACAACCACTATGGAAATCAGTGTAGAGATTCCTCAAAAAACTAAAAATAGAAACTCCATTTGACCTAGGTATTTCCCTTCTAGGTATTTTACCAAAAGAGTTAAAATTATCATATTGCAGGGATACGTACATACCCATGTTTATAGCAGCACTATTTTATTTATCTATTTATTTATTTATTTATTTTTGTTAACAAGAAAAACTTCTTATAAGTTTCTCTTCTCATTGTAGGAGCCTAGAGATGTCCAGTTTCCTTGATTGGGAAGGCCCTTGGACCACGTAGCTATAAGGCCAATGTGTATTTATTGTTCCTGAGAAAAGGAAATAGAAAACAGTTTTATTTTCTTTATCTTTTTACCCGCTAGAAAAACCTGATAAAGGTTTTTATCTTTTTACCCCCATCTCCATCTCCAACACCCAATGCAGGCTCACAGTCTTCTCTGCAATTCTCTGTATTTTTATATTTTGGGAGTGGGGATTGAACCCAACATCTTTGTACCACTGAGCTACACCTCTAGTCCTTCTCTGCAACTCTGAAGCCCATGAAACTCTGAAAAATGAAAGTCTTTCATAAGATGGCACTCTCACAGGAATTTGTGGGAAGGTGGTTGTAGTTTTTATCTGTACCATTTTACTTGTTCCATGTTTCATTACAAATACGTTAGTGTGCTTGATCACAGGTGCTGCTTGGAACACATTAAATATCTGTAGCAAAACCTGATGATATTATATAGTATATAGTATATGTACCCTATTACTTCTCTAAAATCTAGAAGATTCTAATTCTTGACTAAGGATTGTGGGTCTGTATCAGAAATTGATGATGGAAAGAGATAACCCCAGTTGAGGTCAGTGTGCAAGAGAGAATATTGGGTCACCTGGACTAATGATCAAGGTTTAGTTCCTAGGGCTTTGTTGGTGGGGAGGGAACAGGCAATGTGTATTCCCACTTGTGGGCATAGAGAGTAGCTCATGAGGAGCCACTCAATGTTGGGATAGGAACAAAATCAGGCACCCAGGCCATGGTATGTTTTGGTAGACAGAAGCACCCATTTCTGTTGGGTATAATATCCACATGTTGAATATCTGGCATATACAGTATATGTTTAGTTTTAGTTATAGGCACACAGATTTCTAACATTTTACCAATTCACACACTCTCATCATTATAAGAATTTTAGGTTTTTTTAAAGTTTAGCTGTTTCAGTGGAGCTGTAGTGGTGCCTCACTGTATTTCCCTGATAATGACAGAATGCATTCTTCCATATGCATATCAGTTATTCGCATATCTTCTTTTGTGAACTGCCTGTTCAAGTATTTTAGCCATCTGAAGTTGGACTGTCTTGTTCTGACTTATAGGTATTTTCTATGTATTCTGGATGAGTCCTTTGTTGAGTACATGTATAGTCTTTTCCCAGTCTCTAGCTTGACCCTTCTTTTTTTTCTTTTTTTTTTTTTTGGTAGCAGGGATGGAACTCAGGACCTTGTGCTTTTGAGGCAGGTGGCGGAAACACTGAGCTAAATCCCCGGCCCTTGACCCTTCTTTTAAAGTTAAAATATCCCAGCACTGGGAGATGAACATGTCAGTTCTCTGATCATTCCATTATAAAGCTGGAGCAATCAGGTAAACCAGAAAGTTTCCACTTAACAGGGAGGCAGTGAGCCCGAATGTTGGAGTAGATTTTGGAAAGTCCCCAGTGATTATATGTCATCTTTGTCCAATGACAGAAGGAAGATGTTCATCTCTCCCAAATAGTCTCTTTTAAAGTCTTAAAAAATTTGCATCAGATGTATCAAGGAACATGACAGGAAGGAGCAAGGCTGCATAGGAGACCAGTTGGAAGGCTAAGAGGGTAGAACAAGTAAGAGATGATGCCGCTTTGGGCTACTGTAGAGGCAGTGGGGGTAGGGTGAAGCAGACATTTTCAGATATTCATGGGGCAATTTGTTTGGTTTTTTTTTTTTGGTACCAGGGATTGAACTCTGGACCTTGTGCTTTCGAGGCACTCAGCTGCACCACTGAGCTAAATCCCTGGCACTCACAGGGCAATATGATTGGATATTGGGAATAGGGAAAAAAAGACTGTGGAAGAGAGAAAGAGCTCCAGGTTGCTGCATTGAATAACTAGGTAAATGACAACAATGCCATTTCCAGAGTTTGGGGACTCTGGGAGAGAGAAGCAGAATGACAGGGAGGGTGATAAACTTGGTGGTGACTATGGGGATGTGAGGTGCCTGTGTAACCCTAAGTGGAGAGGTAGTGGGGCAGCTGGTTAAGCTTTGGAGACCAGAAGAGAAACCAGGAATGCAGCCACATCCACAGCTACATCTGCATACAGACTGTAAAGAAGGTCAAGGGGATGGCAGGAATAGTCCAGAGAATGAAGTGACTGAGAGGAGAAAAGGGCTGATAATGCCTCTGAGGATCAAATTTAGGGAATGAGCTCAGAGGGAAAATGTAGCAAAAGGAAGCTGGGGAGATGTAAGAGAAAGAAAACCCAGAGTGTTGAGGCCCTGCAGGCCCAAGAAGAGCTTGTTTCAGTATGGAAGTATGGTTATTGGTGTTGGCTTGTGAAGGCAGCTAAGGGATTTGCAGCCCCAGTTCCTTTACTCATCTCCTCAAGGCTAAAAATGATATAGGGTGTATGATCTATGGATGATATATGGGCCTCCAAAAAATGTAAGGGAACTATTATAACTCCCAACCTGGTAGATGTCTGAAACACCGAGTTCGTGTTCTCTAAAATCAAAGAATGAATTCTAGGAACAGCAGAGGTTAACAGTAGGAAGAATTTATTGAGAGAAAGATAGCTTCTGTCTAAGAGAGACAGAAGGGGGTCCTGAAAGTGGTTACCCTGCCCACCCTGCTTCTCAAAGGTGTTTTATTGAGCAAAGCCATGAGGTGAGGTGGGTACACTGTGGGACAAAACTACAGCCAACTAGTAAGATTACAAGTATAGTCCCTTAGGAAATACTGATTCAATGGGAAATCATGAGGTGGGACAAAACTATGATCAACCAATAAGATTACAAGTGTAGTTGCTTAGGTAATATTGATTAAATGGGGATCAAAAGGGGACGCAAGTCACGTAGCAAGCATACATGGATCCAACAAGGATTTCCCAGAAGAAATGGGCTAGGGAGGTTTTGGTCCCTACCCAAGGTGATTGATGCCTATTTAAAATATCAATCACTGCTGTTCATCCCTAGGGGAAGTATATGAGTGTAGTTACTTCCTTTTTTTTTTTTCAGTACGAGAATCAAACTCAGGACTTTGTGCTTGCCAGGCAGGTACAGAACCACTGAGCTAAATCCCCAGCCAGTTCCTCTTTTTTTGAATCCTGGCCTTCAGTAAATGGGCCTCAATGGCCTTCTGTATTGATTCCCTCTAACTGCCTATAATATATCCAACTAATTTAGCTGTCTACAATAAGAACATATTTTAAACTTATTCTTTAACAGCACTTACTGTAGTTGTGTCTTGTTCGTTATAGATGCCAATAAAGACTTTCATTCATTGAATACGTGAATTAGAGCCATAGATCAGAGGGAAACTTGCTTATGTGAGACCTCATTTGGGATAACAGTCTGGGAAGACAACAGAAAGAACAAAGAGAAAGAGCATGAGAATGACCGAGAAGTGAGAGGAGTTTGCTCACTGCCATAAAGAGCTGGAAAGAACATGTTTCTTCTTACCAAATTAAAGAGTGGCAGGGCTGGATAATGAGAAACAATGAAAACTTTGAGGTGAAAAGAAGAACTATGGCAGGGGAAGAGATAGATTAACCAAATAAACATTTTTTTCTTCCTCTTTTTTTAGTTTTTTTGAGACAGGGTCTTGCTATATAGTTCAGGCTGTCCTTCAACTCACTATGTAGCCCAGATTGGCCTTGAACTTGAAGTGATTTTCCTGCCTCAGGAAAGTGCTAGGATTAGAGGCAGGTACCATGACACTATTCTTAAACTCTATAAATCAGGCAATTTATAAAAGATTAGCAATAATAAAATCAACTTATAATTTCACAAGTGAAAACGAATGAGAAATACACAGAGAAAGTTGAGAAAATTGCTTAAAGGAGCTAGTTACTGCAAAGCATGGACTCAAATGGAGAGTTCAGCCCTCAGTCTGGTGCATTTCCACTCCAAACATAAAATCTCACTACTGGACCCCTCTCTCCATTTCCTGCCCATTTCTTTCACTTTTTATTTTTATTTTTTTGGTACCGGGGATCAAACTCGGGTCCTTGCGCTTGTGCAGCAGGCAGCGAAACCACTGAGCTAAATCCCCGGCCCAATTAATTAATTTTAAAAAGTGAAAGAGGGCCAGGGATTTAGCTCAATGGTTTCGCTGCCTGCTGCACAAGCGCAAGGACCGGAGTTCGATCCCCGGTACCAAAAAAATAAAAATAATTAATTATTTTGAGACAAGGTCTTACTATGTAGTTCAGGCTGGGCTTGAGCTCATGATGATCCTCCTGCTTCAGGCTCTGGAGTGCTGAGATTACAGGCATGCACCACCATGCCTGGCTCGTTCACATTTATATGAGTGAAATTTGGTTAAAGGAACACCCAGGCTGCTATGATAATATGCATGGAATCACAGATGCTGGGACTGAAGCACTCTCAGTTGTCAATGGTGTCAGGATGGAATTGGGGTCAGAGAGGAAGATCTATTCACTCATCAGTCTCCTCTGGAAATCCCCTAGAAGGGAGGGCCAGGCATGGCTTCACAAAGTCACCCTGGGAAGAATTCATGTTTAAAATAATGTGGGAGGGCCGGGGTTTTAGCTCAGTGGTTCCACTGCCTGCCTCGCAGGCGCAAGGGCCCGAGTTCGATCCCTGGTACCAAAATAAATAAATAAATTAAAATAATGTGGGAGTCCGGGTGCAGTGCCATCCCAGCACTTGCAAGGCTGAGGCAGGAGGATCTCTTTAAGTTTGAGGCCATCCTGAGCTACATAGTGAGTTCAAGGCCAGTCTGAACTACATAGTGAGACCCTGTCTCAAAAAACAAAACAAAACAAAAAAGAGTATGGGAGAGGACAGTGTGCTCTCTCCAACTGACATTTATTATTTTTTATAATTAGAAAACACACTGTATTTGTTTTTAAATGAGAGAGTGAGCAGTTGAAGAAAAGTTAAATCTCTCTTTGCCAGTGTTTCCAGCAACCACTTAGAATCAGGATGTGCCAGATAAGAACAAGGCAGGGCTCACTAGGAAACCAGTTCTACTCCCCCTTCTTGTTTTCTTTTCATTTCTAGATTGTTGGTTTGGTCTAAAGATGAGTTTCTGGACAAGGCAGCAGCTTGCATAGAGAAGATACAGTACTGTACTTTTCTTAATTTGGAGAGGTAGGAAAGGAGGCAAAGGAGGGAAGAGGGTAAAAAATGGACACTGGAGAATGGGTGGAGCCATGTGACTTTGAGAACATTTAATGAAGTATTACTCCAGTACCTGTTCTGAGCAAGACAAAGAGGAATTAAACATAGTCCTTGCCCTTGAAATATGTGCTGTTCAGTCCATTGTGCTATCTCCCACACCCAGCATGGTGCCTGATAAACAGCTCACTCCATCTTCCCAGAAAGGAAGAATAGGATGTCCATTCTTGAAAAGATACAGCACATCCTTTCCACTGGCAGTTCCCACACCCTTTTCCTCAACATTTAAAAAAACCATTAGTCCCAACAGGTCTCCCATGTTCTGAGGTATCAGGCGTCAGGGTACTAAAGGGCTATTTCCCCTTTGCTGCTATGCAACACTGCACAGCTGGCCATTATGGAAGTGACTGTCCTTCAAGTTCTCAGGATTTGGGAGAAGACCTGCCCCAAGTAGACAGCCAACAACCAAGCAAGCAGACTTGCATTCTTCTTCAAGACTGCCAAATCCTCATACCAAAGGTCAAACATGCTAATCTGGCCAACTGGCCCAGAGATAGTTCCTCCCAATTTAGTGGCAAGATCCAGGCCTGGCTGGTGTACTGTACTTTCAGGGTCCAAAAGCTATTACTATTCGCTCCCAAAAGTAACATTTGGGTCCCAGAAAGAGGAAGTTACAACCTCTACAGTTTGAAACACATCATTCCAAAACAGCTGAAAAGGCCTTGGAAACTTTTCAGATGAAGTTAATCCAAATATTCCCCAATGGTTAGTTCCTGCTGTTCACAGAGAAACTGCAAGTTGGTATGCCACTGAGTCTCTGGGTGAATGAGTCTTCCAAGAACCTGAGGATTTGGTCTGGGAAACTGTCTTGTGGGAAGTGCCAGTTGTCCCTACAAGGGAAACAGTTTTTTTCCTGCCTCAGAGGTTGTAAGCCACAAGAAATCCTAGAGGCCTTTCTGCTAGTAGATTTTTCTATGGCTTACAGATCTAATTTTTAGCCAAAGGAATTGTATCCCCCAAATCCACTCAGGAAGAAAATATCTCTATGGCACCCAGCACAGAAGCACCAGGCTGGCTTGCTCCAGGATGAATCTGTGGTATCATTCTCTTGGTATCAGACAAGCTTATGTCAATAAGCTTGTATCACTGACACAGAATGAGAGGGTCAGCGCAACACAGAAGCAGTGTCTTACTTACTCTCTTGCTACTGCAGATTTCTTACTGCATGGAATTGAGCCACACAGTGCCGGGAGGCATTTCAGGAAAAAAAGGACCCATTGTGCCCAACAAGACGCATGCCTTTCCAGCCTGTCTCACCAGCTGAAAGACAGGTTGGCTTCTCTGCCTATGGAGCAACAACATCCTTCTCACCAAATGCCATGTGTCTTTGTGTTTAAAAAGAACCCTATAGTGCTTGCTTCAGCAGCACATATACTAAAATTGGAATGATACAGAGATTAGCATGGCTCCTGTGCAAGGATGACATGCAAATTCGTGAAGCGTCCCATATTTTTTAATAGATACTGTGAAATAGGAAGAAAAGGGGCAAAGGGGAGGGGGAAGTGGGAGGGTTAGGGGAAAGGAAAGAAGGGAATGGAATTAACATGAGAAAATGAAAAAATGGAAACAAAGCTTTTTAAATAGGGAGGGATGGAGGGGTTGAGGGGAGGGCAGGGGAAGGGGGAAAAATAATAACTAAGAGAGTATGTAAAGGTGCATGTCTCCGGTGATGAATGTCATTATATTGTACACCTAAAATGTACCAATAAAAGGATATACAAAAAAACCCATATAAATGGGATCTACCTGTAATTAGGTCTAATTATAATTTAGGGGTTGTTTTTGCCAGTCTAATTCAATAAATATTGCCTGTGTGGTTAGCTTATATAAATGATGCCATGTGCTATTGGAAAACCAATGCAAGACCCAGGTTCTTGGCCTTAAGAAGCTCATCATCTAGTAGTAGGGAGACTGGGTCATGTCAACTACAGGCTCTGGCACAGCTACTCTGCTTCACAGGCTAGACAATGATCTAGTATACTTTTTGCTCCCTGGTTTTCTCTATGAACTGACACATTCTGCTCAATTCCATCAGCAATAGGGCTGGGAAGATGTTTGCTCAAAGTGGCTTAGGAAGTAAAGGAGGAGTGAAGGAAAACAGACTCTGCCCCCTCAACCCCAATAAATACATTGTTAAGAGCTAAGTGAGAAGACCCTTAACTTAGTGGCTACCTTTCCCCAGAATGAAGTCTTAGTTCAAACCTCTATTAAGCAAGAAAATTTTCCTTTCTGGACAAAATTAGCTTCTATAGCTGGGTGTGGACATGAATGACAACATTTGGGAGGCTGAGGCAGAAGGATCCCGAGTTCAAGGCCAATTTGGGCTATATAGTGAGTTCAAGGGCAGCTTGAACTACATAGCAAGTCTCTGTCTCAAAAACAACAAAATTAGCTTCTATAGCTAAAAATTCTTTGTTTTGGATGATGCTTTGCACATTGACAAAACTTTGGTCACAAAATAATACAAAAGTTTCTCTTGGTGAGAAGGACCATTTCTCTGCTCTAACCACACAGTTAATTTATTCAAATCAATGCAACAGAAGCAGGATGGGGGTGGAATCGTCTTTTCATTCCTATTTTTGCCCTTTTAATACTAATAAGCTCTTAGAAAGCAAGGATTATTGGGTATCTCAAGCTGTGCTCTTATAGCCATTAGTATGAGGTTAAAGAGTAGAAGTGGTAGAATTATTTTTATATTTACAACAATTTGCCCTCAGTGAACAAACTAATGGGGAAAAGTGCATTTTAGATCTTCTAAAAAGGACATTAAGAGAGTCTCAAATGATCCTAAGCTATCTCTTGTCTCTAAAAATAAAAAAATAAAAACCTTTTCTCAGCTCTCTCGTGCATATTGTCTTGTCTGCCTGGGATCTGCTTTTAAAGCATGTTTCCCACCAGGCCAATTCAACAGCAGTCTAAGATAGAAACATCAGATTTCCTACCTAAGATGCAAGTGGAAAAACACAGGATCTGAATTCACTTGTTCTCTCTTTTTTCCCCTTCTCTCATGCATTTTAAATAAAGGCTTTATTTGTTTCTTTAGTCAAAGACTTTTGTCAATAGTCATTTACAAGAATCATATGGTAATTATTAATTTTGCATGGGATCAACTCTGGCCTCAGCTGTCATTTGAGATGCAGTTACATGAAAAACAGACTGTGTTAATTTCATCCCCTTTGGAGTTACTTGGCAACAAGGCCTTACCTTATTCCAGGCCATCTCTTTGGGGGTGTTGCTCACATTATGGCAATCATCATCCTATTGCTGTCCCTTTTGAATGCATGTCCTTGGCCTCCGGTAGCTTTGTTCCCATCATACTGGATGGGGTGTGTGTAAGTCCTACACATGTCATCACAGAAAATGAACTATGCTTGGAGAATTTGAGATTTGAGCAATCCAGGTTAGACAGGAAAGATGGGGAGCACGAGAAATGTCTAAGGTGATACCAGAGGGCAGGAGGGGCTCAGATGCCATAGGTATTAAAGATCTTAGAAAAAGATTACTATGTTTTATTTTGAAAATATTTCTAAGCTACATTGCTAAATATTAATTGCAAGGTCCTAGACAGTATGTATAGGAGGTATGTGTGCAGAGAGAGGAGGAATTTTTAAATATTTTGTTAATATTTACATAAAGAAAAACTTAGATGGTCCATGTTTGGGAGGGGCAAGGTGATCTATAAGGAAGAGGCAAGAAAAGATTTTCCACCTATGAATCTCTGTGTTTTGTTTTATAAACTAAAAGTGTGTTACATAGTCCAGAATGTTTTAAAATAAATATAAAAATGTTAGCAATCCAGTGCAAGTTGTTAACATTTGGGGGGAGTTGGGAAAGTTGGCTGAAAGGTATATGGGAGTTCTTTGTACTGTTTCTGCAGTTTTTTTGATGTGTCTGAAATTATTTCAAAATGAAAATTTAAAAGATATATTTTCAGTATTAGCAACATGAACAGATTTTTTAAAAACACAAACAGATTTTGTAGTTTTTCTCTTGCTGTTTAACTGCTATTCTTGCCATCTTTTGTAAAGGAAGCCAGTCTGCACATTTTGAGCATTTTGAGTGGCTTAGTGAGAGATGGGATATTAGTGAACTTTTTGAGCTACAGAAAAAAGCCCTTAGCTAGAAAAATTAACCTCAATCATAGTGTGATTACATCAATGTAGAAAATGGCATCAGCTGTGTTCCCCAAAGATCTGAAGAGAAATAAATGACAGCCTCCTTAGGGCCTGCCTCTCTGAGTGGTCATACATCTTTCTTAAGTTTTTTATTTGGAAATATAGAGTCACATGAATTTGCAAACAATATCCTTTGGGCATATTCTGCATTCCATCCTAAAATTCCTTGACCTCCAAAATGATTCCCCCTCACCTTTTTTTTTTTGGTACCAGGGATTGAACCAGGATCCTTCTGCTTTCAAGGCAGGAAGCGGAACCACTGAGCTAAATCCACAGCCCTTTTTTTTTTCCATTTTTGAGATAGGGTCTCACTTTGTAGTTTAGGCTCACCTTGAACTCACTATGAAGCCCAAGCTCGCCTCAACTCACAGTGATCCTCCTGCCTCAGCCTCCCAAGTTCTAGGATCACATGTGTGTGCCACTATACCTGGCTATAGATGTTAATTTTATCTGAAAAAGACAACTTTATTGCTTAACAGAGGTTTGGATCAAGACTTCATTCTGGAGAAAAGTAGCCACCAAATTAAGTGTCTCCTTACTTAGCTCTTATGCAATGTTTTTGTTTTTTGTTTTTTTGTTTTGTTTTGGTTTGAGACAGGGTCTCTTTTGTAGAACAGGCTGGCCTCAAACTTGTGATGATCCTCCCTCTTCAGCTTCCCTTGTGCTGGGATTCCAGGTGTGCACCACCACACCCGGCCTTATTTTTCTTTTTTATGTAGCATAATTTCCTTGAGCCCCATCCAACTTGTTCTGTATATCGATAGTTCATTCCTTTTTATTGCTGCATAACATTCTATGATATAGAAGAATCAAAGTTTGTTAACCCTTTACCTATTGAAGGACACCTGGATTGTTTCAGTATCTTGGTGGTTATGGAAAAAACTGCTATGAACATTCATGTGCGGTATAGTTTTTGTGTGAGCATAGTTTTATTTCTCAGGAGCACAATTACTGGATCATATGGTAAGTGTATATTGGGTTTATAAGATATTGCCAATCTGTTTTACAGAGTGGGCATATCATACTTTACGTTCAGCAATATTTGAGTCACCTGGTGTTTCTGTACCCTTGCTAACATTTAGTATTATCATTAGTTTCATTTCAATCAACCTGATAGATGTATCTATACTTTCTTTTTGGAAAGTTATATACATTTCAAAGCAATTGAGGGGTGTGCTATCTTTCAGTTACTATAACAAACACCCAAGACAAAAAACTTATAAAGAGAAAAGGGTTATATTGGCTCACAGTTTTAGAGGTTTCAGTTCATGATTGGTTGGTCCCATTGCTTCGGGACTGTGGCAGTACACATCAGAAGCACATGGTAGAGCAAAACTGTTCACCTGGTGGCCAAAAAACAAAAGAGAGGAAGGAAGGACCCACAGTCCCCTTTGAGGGCACCCCCCGCCCTCCTGTGACCTAAAGACCTCCCACTCAACCCCATATCTTAATTTCCACAACCTCCCAAAGGCCCTCCCTAAAGATAAGCCCAAAGACAAGGACCTTTTAGGGATATTTACTATCCAAAGTATAGCAAGCCAGTCCTAAAAAGCTAATACTTCCTGTATGCCTGGTTTGAAGTTAGGCTCTTAAGAATGTGGAAGAGACCCCGCTTCTGTATGTGAGGGACTGGAGAGGAAGACAGTTCTTCTAAAGTCAACTATAAGGACCCTATAGGCTCAGTAGTAATGATATATGTTGGATGACGAACTCTAAAACTCCTTAGAAAAACCTGTGTAACCTATGTTGGGGACAGCTTCTCTATGGACCACCCAGCTCAGAGAAGAAAACAAACAAAGGCAATTCTGTGTAAGAGTAAAGAAGGAAATAATTTTTTTGATCCAGTAGAATCTCAAGTTGGCTGTTTGAAAGTCCAGGGGAAAGGAATGATAATTTTTACTGTTTGGGTCTCCAAAAAGTAGTTCAGATTCTCTGTGTTTTGTAAAGAAATGTAACAAAGCAGGCCTGGAGCCGTGGCACTCGGAACTCTGAGGCAGGAGGATCGCTGCGAGTTCAAGGCCAGCCTGAACCACATAGTGAGACTGTGTCTCAAAAAAAGAAAAGAAAGAAAGAAAGGAAGGAAGGAAGGAAGGAAGGAAGGAAGGAAGGAAGGAAGGAAGGGAGACAAAGAACTAGAACAAAGCTAAATGTTTCTGCCTATGTGTGGCAAAATCAGGATGATTTTTTTTTTTAATCTCAAAGAGTGCCTTATCCCTTCCCAGTGGATTCTGTTAAAGAAGATTCCTAGGATACTTTCCAAGTCCAACTCTAGCTCTCTCATTTTCTCCAACTTCTGTCTACTTTATTAAATGTAAGGCATTAAGATCTATTAACTGACAGTCATAAATATAGAAAAAGCTGGGTGTGGTGGCCCACACCTATAATCC
This sequence comes from Heterocephalus glaber, assembly GCF_053883595.1. Lineage (NCBI taxonomy): Eukaryota > Metazoa > Chordata > Mammalia > Rodentia > Bathyergidae > Heterocephalus > Heterocephalus glaber. Next base: position 7,429,287 of record NW_028258305.1, read on the forward strand.
CAGCACTCAGGAGGCAGAGGAAGGAGGATTGCAGCGAGTTGGAGGCCAGCCTGGTCTACATAGGCTCTGTCTGAAAAAAAAAATATATGGACAAAACCATGTCACTGTACAATTACTAAATCTGAGTTATTTAAGGAGCAGATGGTCTTTATGTATCAAAAATAAATGGCTTTTTTAAAAAAACCCAGCTTTTTAAAAAACCCTTAAAATTAACAAAATAAAAATTAAAAACAACTCTTTAAACAAAGATCAGTTTTGTTTGGAAGGATACAGAACACTGTGGTCAGGACTTCATAGAGGAGTAAGACCATCAGGGAACTTTCTGTCCCTCCTGGAATACCTATCTCCACCCCGACCCTTCCTGCCCTTCACCCCAGGGAATATCTATTGTCCTCAATCTAGTCAGATTTTGAAAAAGTATTTATTTACACCCCACACTACTTCAAAAAAGTTTTGAAGAAATTTAAAAATTAAAATACTTTCCTCTATGAAAATGGAACAAAAAGGAATAGAATCAAAACTAGTTAAAAGGAGCAGAATAAATAGATATGGCTGAATGAGCATTTATCATCCATAATGATCACATTTTGTTTTAAGGAATACTGGGCTACTAATACTCCAGTGCAACAACATGCATTTAAAAAGCCATCATTTGGCTTTTTTCATGATTTCAAAGCTCAATGAACACTCCTGTATTTTCTGTTTCACTGTTTTGTTTCTCAATTACTGAGCTATTAGTGGCTTATCAACTTAAATAAACATTTTAAGAAGGAATTTCCAGTAGGCTGACTCCAGTTGATGGCCATTATCCCTTGCAGAAAACAATACAGATGGCTTTTCTGTTGCTCCTATGGACAAACATTCATCTTCAAAACTTTCTGATGATAACCTGCAAAGATGTGAATAAAGCAAATGGTATGAACTGAACTGTGTCCCCTTCAAAATTCAAAACTTGAAGCCCTAATCCCCAATATGATTTAGAAGTGGGGGCCTTAGGAGATTAGCTCCTATCAGGCTTGAGGTAATTCACATACCAAACTATTCACCTTTTTTTTTTTTTTTTTTGGTACTAGGGATCAAACTCAGGACCTTGCACTTCTGGGGCAGGTGCGATGCCACTGAGCTAAATCCTTGGCCCCTATTCACCTATTTATTGTTGTTGTTTTGTTTTGGGGTTTTATTGAGATAGGGTCTGCCTTTGTAGTTCAGGCTGGCCTTGAACTTGCAGCAACCCTCTTGCCTCAGCCTCCCAAGTGCTGGGAACTATTTACCCATTTTAAAGGTCAATTTAAAGTAAATGTTCTTAAAGTTCACTTTAACATTCCACTCACAGGACTGTGCAAACATCACCATAATGTAGATCTTCATTTACCCTAAAAGAAATCCCATACTCATCAGTAGTCAGGTTGCCGCTAGGCAACCACTAATCCACTTTATCTCCACAGGTTGGCTTATTCCGGACATAGATGTCAGGTAAAAGGGCCAAAAACCAAGACCAGACCAGGCCACAACAAGCCTTTATTAGGGAACAGATCTGCCGGGCTGTCTCTGAACAAAGGAGAGGCAAAAGCAATATGGCTGGGGCAGGGAGAGTCTTTTATAGAGACTGGGGTGGTGTTTGTAAGGGCTGAGGTGGAGTTGAGTGAGGTAGTGACTAGGGAATGGAGGAGCCAATGATGTCACTAGTGGTAGGAGGTGAGCAAGTATTAGGTTACTTTCTAGGCGGGAACAGGGGCATGCTGGGAAGAAGGGTTTATTCTTTGGTGGGAGCAACCATCTTGGCATGATGTCACAAAGGGGAAGGGGCAAGGCATGATAGGAAGAGGGCAGCTACTATACATAATAGCTGCTGAGGTAGTGGGAGACCTATCAATAGGCAAATGTAATTACACATTATGATCTGATCCAGATGTGGTGGCGTATGCCCATAATTCCAGCACTCAGCCAGTGGAAGCAGGAGTACAGCCATGAGTTCGAGGCCAGCCTCAGCTACATAGGGAGTTCAAGGCCAACCTGAATTACATAGTGAGACGCTATTTAAAAAAAAAAAAAAGTTGGTATGGCTTCGTTCACTCGGAATAATGTTTTCAAGGTTTATCCATGTTGTGGCATGTATTGGTACTTCATGCCTATTTATTGCTGAAAAATATTTTTTTGTGAATGTATGTTTTCATTTCTCTTGGGTATATGTGTAGGAGTAGAATTACTGAGTCATATAGTAACTCTATATTTATGATTTTGAGGAACTGCCAAACTGTTTTTTCAAAGCAAGTGTCCCATTTTATTTCCCACCAGAAAAGTATAAGGGTTTCAATTTCTCTGTTTTCTGCCCAGTACCTATAATCTAGCTTTTTGGTTATAGCCATCTATCTCGTGGCTTTGATTTGCATTTCTCTAATGACTAATGATCTTGAGTACAGTATACCCCCATAAAGTTGTGGTTTAGAGTTTGCAGCCTCAGTCATTCGTGGATTTTTTTCCTTAGAACCTAACTAATAACTATTTGCTGAAACCCTCCCAATTTTGCAGAAACGACAAACATTCTCCGCAATTGTTTTTTGGTGGTAGGTTTGCAAGTAGCCAATCCACATTATTCAGTTCTTGCTGCTGATTGGCTGCTGCCCTGTAACCCATGGCAGATGCACCAGCTTTGCCGCATCATAATTGATTGTTGTATCATGTGTAGCTATCTCGAGTATTATTGGTTTTATTCTTTTTTTTTTTTTGGTACCAGGGATTGAACTCGGGACCTTGCACTTGCAAGGCAGGAGCTGGAACCACTGAGCTAAATCCCCAGCCTGGTTTTATTCTTCTTAAAGCCCTAAGATCCCTAAGGTGGTGCCCAAATGCCCTGCACCTTCTAAGGCTTTATTAACACAGTATTTTATTAAATTAATTACATCATTGTGAGAGACATAGCATATTTAAGGTTTAAACTGTAAAAATGGGCATTTGTAGGCATTTTTCTGACCATATCTGAAATTCGTGGTTTTTCACAATTTGCGGACACTGTAGGAACCTAACCCCCACGAATTTCAGGAAAAACTGTAGCTTTTCACATCTTTATGGAGCATCTGTATATCTTCTTTGGACAAAGGTCTATTCAAATCCTTTCCCTTTTTAAAAATTAAGCTTTTTTATTTTGAAGTAATTATAGTATCCTTTGAAGTAATTATAATATGCAGTATCCTTTACTTTGTGTATCTTTTTCCGATGGTAACATCTTATACAGCTATAGTACAATATAACAACCAGTCAGGATATAGAACAATGCTGTCATCATAAAGATCCCCATGTTGTCCTTGTACAGTCAGAATCACTTCCCTGCTGCCTCCTGTCCTCCTTACCCTTGGCACCCAGTAATCTCTGACCTCTATGTTTCTGTCATTTCAAGAATCTTACATAGGGGGCCCGGAGATTTAGCTCAGTGGTTCCGCCGCCTGCCTCGCAAGCACAGGTCCTGAGTGTGACCTCTGGTACCAAAAAAAAAACCACTTACATAAATAGGATAATACAATAAGCAATCTTTTTTTTTTTTTTTCTGGTACCAGGAATCAAACTTAGGACCTTGCACTTGCCAGGCAGGCATGGCACCACTGAGCTACATCCCCAGCCCACAATAAGCAATATTTTGGGATTTTTTTTCACTTAGCATAATTCAATTTTCTAGATACTCATCCATGCTGTTACACGATAGTTCTTTCGTTTTATTGCTAAATAGACACTATTTTATCCCAGAAAAACACCAATTTATTTATCTGTTGAAAGACATCTGAGTTGTTTATAGCTTTTTTTTTTTTGAGACAGGGTCTGTGTACTCAAGGATGACCTTGAACTTATGATCCTATGTCAGCCCCCCAAGTACTGGCATTACAGGTGTGTGCCACCACACTTGGGTGTTTTATGTTTTCAGGTATTACAAATAAAGCTATCATAAACATGTATACAGGTTTTGGTTTGGACATATCTTTATTCCTCCAGGATAAATGCCTGTGATTAAAATTGCTGGCTTGTATATAAAGAATAAAATAGAAGGTAGATAAATAGGAAGCAGAGAGATTTTTTTTCAAATGGATGGGGGAACAGGAGAGAGGGAGGGAGAAGAGAGAAAGGGTATGGAAAAAATTGAAGGAAAAAATGAAAATGGAACTTTTGCAAATGGGAAGGGGACTAAGATTTGGAAGAAACAGGCAGGGAGAAGAGGGTAGGAGACAAAAAAAAGATATATTATGTACATGTACCAACTCAAGGTATATGTAATCATTATGTACTGCAAACATGTACTAATAAAACAAAACAAAGAAATTGCTAGATTATATATTTAAGTTTTTAAAGAAATTGCCAAACTGATTTCCAGGGTATCTGTGCCATGTTACATTCCCTCCTGCAATGTATGAGTGATTTGGGTTTCTTTCTGCACAAGAGTAGAGCATCTATCATTTGTGTCAGGTTGTGTGGGTAATAGGGGACCTGGTCCTCTTTGGTCTCTCATAGAAGGGCAAAGAAGAAAGGAGCTTGTTTGTGTCTTAAATCTCATAGAATCTCCCTGTCCTGGCTGAGATTCAATACATTTTCTTGAATGAATGTTTCCTCACTTGCTGTATGCCCTTATGACAATTTCTACAGGCTTTAAAAATCTCCTGAGGCTGGAGTGGTAGCACAAGCCTATAATCCTGCTATTCAGGATACTGAGCCAAGAGGATCACAAGTTCAACCCTAGCCTCGGCAATTTATAGAGACACCATTTTGGAAGTCCCAGCTCTTCAAGCTTGTTTTTGTTGTTGTTGTTGTGTTGCTGTGGTTGTTTTTAAGAGCCAGGATCTCACTATATTATTCAGGCTGGAGTGGTATGTCCATTCACAGGTGTGATCCCACTACTGATTAGCAAGTATAACTTGGTGGTCACCAGCTCCTGGGGAGGCACAGGGAAACTCTACTACAGTTAAAATACATAAAATAGTTAAAATAGACATAAAATAGGGTCTTATTGGTTTGCAAGAAAAAAGCTATAGGAAGCCAGTGATACACATAAATTACTATGGGGGTGGTTGGAGAATCTTTCCATCTATCACCCATGTACTGACAGCATCTGGCAGGGTTCAAGGGTATCTGTAGCCCTGACAAAGAAAGGAACCTTCTCCCAGGAGGAAGACCACTTAGCACTATCGACAATATTGAGTTTAACCCAAATTAGACAAGCAAATTGGGGTCTTCCCAAGGTGACCCAGAAGGGCCTATTCCAACTACTTTATGACAGGACTAACCTAGGAGATCTGACATAGGTTCAAGCCAGGAAACTAAGACCCAAACTGAGTTAAGCATATATAGTTTCGAACAGTCTCCATTTTGGCAGAATGAATATAGCAGCATGGAAAATAAGTGAAATGACAGGAGCATTGGCAAAGAGTCAAAAATTGTTTTCTGGGCCCAGGGATTTAGCTCAGTGGTTCTGGCACCTGCCTCGCAAGCGCAAGGTCTTGAGTTCAATCCCCAGTACCACAAAAAAAAAAAAACCAACCCACAAAAATTGTTTTCTATCTGGGACACTACCCTGGAAATGCCCTGCAGGGAGCCTGTCCTAGGCTCTCATTTCTTTAAAACAGCTTCAAAGGATCATACAGGTGATGGAGTGAGGGAGATTACAACATCCTCAGAAACAGATGCAATAGTAAATCTGCCTGGGAGAAATGGAGAGGAGTTATGGCTTGTATCTAGATGTCCCCCCAAAGCCTTATGTGGTCATTGGTGGGGCTTTTCAGAGGTGGCTGGATCCAGAGTATGTGATACTAGGATTAAGGATGTGATTCTGGGATTAAGGGTGTCCCATCCTGGATGTGAATGGGGCAGGTAGCCTGGATAGAATATAAGGGATAGAAAGAGGGCTGCCTGAGGCCAGTATGGGCAACATATCAAGGCCTGGTCTCTATAAAAACTAAACAAAGAGTTGAATCAAAAACAGTTAAAGTCTTTAAAAGTGTCCAGGCATGGTGGCACATGTCTATAACCCAGCATTTGGGACGCTGAGACAGGAGGATTGCTGTAAGTTCAAAGCCAGTCTGAACTATACAGTGAGATCTTGTCTCAAAAAACCAAAAAAGAATAACAATAAAAAGTTTAAAAGTGACTCCATCTGGGGTGGACTAACAGGTGAAAAGAGCATGATTAGAGGATAGAAAAAATAGTTATCTCAGCCTTCTTTGTGGGGTGCATGCGTGTGTGTGTGTGTGTGTGTGTGTGTGTGTGTGCTACTAGGGATTGAATCCAGGCCCTTGCAAGTGGTGGGCAAGCACTCTACCATTGAGGTACACCTCCAGCCCCAGACTTTTCTTCTCTTTGCATTATGAAAAATTTCAGATCCATAGAAAAGGTAGAAATCACATACAATGAAATATCATCAAAAGAAATAGCCATAGAGATAAATTGATAAGTTAGACTTTATTAAAATTAAAAAGCTTCATACTGTGATAAAATCAGCACGGTACTGGCAAAGGAACAGATCTGAGGATCAGTGGAATAGATTAGAAGATGCAGAAACAACTCCAGACATACTCAGCCACCTCATCTTTGACAAAGGAGTCAACCACCATCATTGGAGGAAAGATAGCCTATTTAATAAATGGTGTTGGAAAAACTGGATTTCAACCTGCCAAAGATTAAAACAAGACCCATACCTATCACCATGCACTAAACTGAGATCGAAGTGGATTAAAGCTCTAAATATTAAGAAGAAACACTAAACTTGCTAGAAGATAAGTTAGGTAGAACTCTTGAAGACATTGGCATAGGAAAAGACTTCATGAACAAAACCTCAGTAGCACAACTAGCAGAAAGAATCAACAACTGGGATCTCATCTTATTAAAAAGCTTCTGAAAAATAAATAAATAAAAAATAAAAAGCTTCTGCACTGCAAAAGAAACCACCAACAGAGCTAACAGACAATCTACAATATGGGAAAAATTTTTTAGCAGGTGTACCTCAGACAAAGGACTACTATCTAGAATATATAAAGAATTGAAAAAAAATGAGACCCCCCCCCAAATTCAAAGACCCAGTTCAAAAATGGGCATCTGAAATGAACAAACATTTCTCAGACAAAGAAGTAAAAGCAGCAAACAAATATATGAAAAAAATGTTCAAAATCACTGGTCATTCCAGAGATGCAGATGAAAGCAACACTGAGATTCCACCTCACCCCAGAAAGAATGGGTGCTATCAAGAAATCAGACAATAACAAATGCTGGCGGGGGTGTGGGGAGAAAGGAACCCTTCTCCATTGCTGGTGGGAGTGCAGACTGGTGCAACCACTGTGGAAATCAGTATGGAGATACCTCAAAGAACTAGGGCTAGAGGTCCCATTTGACCCAGCTATTCCCCTGCTGGGTATCTTCCCCAAAGAATTAAAAGAATCATACCACAGCGATATATGTGCACCCATGTTTATAGCGGCACAGTTTTTAACAGCTAAAGCTTGGAAACAGCCCAAGTGCCCATCAACTGTAAACTGGATAAAGAAAATGTGTTTTTTTAATAAAATGGAGTACTACTCAGCCATAAAGAATGAAAAACTAGAGTCATTTATAGCTAAATGGATGCATATCGAGGCCATACTCTTAAGTGAAATAAATAGGACACACGTGTAAATACCGAATAGTTTCTCTAATGTGAGAAACTGATACTGTAAACAAGGGTTAAAATGATTAAAATGAATAATTGATAATTTGAAATAGGAAAAAAGGTCCAAAGATGAAGGGGTGATGGGAGGGGAAGGGGAAAGGAAAAGAGGGAAAGGAAAAACTATGAGAAAAGAAAAAAAAAATGGAAATGATGTGTGTGTAAATAGGGAAGGGTGAAGGGGGTGAAGGGTGCACAGGTAATGGGGAAAAAATAAGAACCAAGATATACCATGTACAGGTATAAACACCCAATGATAAATGTAAACGAATTGTATACCTAAAATGAACCAATAAAAGAACTAAAAAAAAAATAAATTAGAAAGCTTCAGCTTTGGGAGAGGGAGTACAGTGACTGAACCCAGGGTCCTGTGCACGCTAGGCAAGAGGTCTACCACTGAACTACAGCCCCAGCCCTAGCTGCTGCTTCTTAAAAGACACTGTTAAGGCCGGGCATAGTGGTGCACGACTGTAGTCCAAGAACTCAGGAGGCTGACAGGAGGATCACTGAGTTCCAAGCCAGCCTGGGCTACATAGTGAGTCCAAGGCCAGCCTGAACTACTAGCAAGAAGCTGTCTCAAAACAAACAAAACAAAGCAAACAACAAAAAAGACACTTAAGAAAAAGAAAAAACAAGCCACAGACTGAGAAGAAGATTAAGAACATAAATCTGATAAAGGACTTACATCCAAAATACACACATACACACACATGGATCTCACAATACACAATAAGAATACAAATAACATAGTAAAAATGGGCATAAAGAGCCAGGCATGATAGCATATGTTTGTAATCCCAGCACTCAAGAGGCCAAGAAGCAGGAGGACTCCAAATTCAAAGACAACTTGGACAATGTAAGACTTTGTCTCAAAAAAAACAAACAAATGCAAAGCAATGGGGAGATTTGATCAGACATTTCACCAAATAAGATAAAAATAAGTATATAAAAAGAAGCTGAGTCAGGGGTGGTGGTACACATCTGTAATCCAAGCACTTGGGAGGCTGAGGCAGGAAGATCACCGTGAGTTCAAGGCCAGCCTGGGCTATTTAGTGAGCTCAAGGCCAGTCTAAAACTACATAGCTAAGACCTTGTCTCAAAAACAAACAAACAAAAAACCCACACATATGAGTTTTTATAGTGGCTTTGTTGATAATTGCCTAACATTGGAAACAGCCCATATTTATCCATCAGATAATAAATGGATAAACAGAGATCAGTACACTCAAACAATGTGAGACAGAAATACTATCAGATTCCATTTATGTGAGATGCTGGAAAACGCAAAATAACAGGGATGGAGAAACATCACTGGTGTCAAGGGTTGGGGTACAGCGGGATGACTACAAAGAAAAAGGGAAAATTTAGGGGGTGATGGACCACTCTGTTTCTGTGTCTTTATTATCATGGTAGTTATATGACTGTATGTATTTGTCAAGATTTTAAAACTAGGGCTGGGGTATAGCTCAGTAGAGTAGGGACCATGCATGAGGCCAGGGTTGATCCTCAGCTTCACCACCTCATCATAAAACTGTACACTTCAATGCATAAATTTTTATGCTATTATATTATACTTTAATAACTCTGACATGCCCCAATCTAAAAATGAAAAATAGGGGATTTATCTCAGTGGTTCCAGCACCTGGCTCGAAAGTGCAAGGTCCTGAGCTCGATATCCAGTACCCCCCACCAAAATAAACTTATAAAAATGAAAAATATCTTGCATACCATCTATCAAACTCAATGGCTATTCATATTTGACCATTTGCTTTATGTGCTTTTGGCTGAATCACCTAAAAATAAGTTGCAGACATCTGGGCACCTTATCACACATCTTCTAAGAATAAAGACATTTTTCTTCATTAGATATTTAAGAATAGTAATAATAACATCAATTATCTAATTTACAATCTATACTCCAAACTTTCCCATTATATTAAAAAGGTCTTTTGAGCTGAGAGTGATGGCACATGCCTGTAATCTAAGCACTTGGGAAGCTGAAGAAGGAGGATCGCTATGAGTTCAAGCCAAGCCTGGGCTACAAAGTGAGTTCAAGCAAGTCCAGCCTGAACTACATAGTAATGCTGTCTTAACCTCCCCTCCCTCCCAAAAAAATGCCTTTTGTAATTGTCTTTTTCTCACTAGGATCCAGTCAAGGATCATAACATGCATTTGGATGTTGAATCTCTTCAATCTTTTTTTTTTTTTTTTTAGACAGGGTCTTGCTATGTAGTTCAGACTGGCTTTGAACTCACTGGGTAGCCCAGGCTGCCTTCTAACTCAGTGACGCTCCTGCCTCAGCCTCCCAAGTGCTGGAATTATAGGCAGGCACCACCATGCCCAACCTGGATCTTTTTCTTTTGATGACCTTTTTTCAAAGACCGGTGTCTTGTTGACTTCCTGACCTTCTGGATTTGTCTAATGCTTCTTCATGGTGTTATCAAATGTTCCTCTATTTACTCTAAACCAGAGGTTAGGCCTAAAGATTAGATTCAAGTTAAACACTTTTTGGCAAGAATTATTCACAGGTGATACTTGTTTTCCTGCCTTTTTCTCTCTCATTCTATAAGGGCCTGTGTATCTATCTAACCAAATCTTGGGGAGGTGACTGTTGTACCAGCTGGATACTAAGGCCACAGATATCAATAAATCAGTTCCTGTCCTAAAGGAGATGAATAAATGAACCAGTATCCTTTATCACCCAATAAATATTTAATAACTGCTACAAGGGACCAAGTACCATGCTGAGCACTGGAAACACAGCATCAAGAAAATGCAAATATGTTCCTCTCCCCTAAGGAGTTTATGGTTTAATGTGCAAAATAGACATTCATAAATAAGAAAATCAAATATAACTTGTGATAAGTGCCATAGCGTGTTAGTGCTCAATAGAAAAACAGATATATAATATAATATAATATATATGGATTTACAAGGGAGACTTACAGTGGGCACCTGCAGAGTCAAGTGTGGAAGAGCACAAAAGGTCTCTCTGCATGTTGGAGATCAGAAGGATCCAGTCAAAAGTCAAAGGCCTTTTGCACTCAATATAGAGTCCCATGGGAGTCCGTATCAGAAAGCTGAAGGATCAGCAATGGAAAGCTGAAGAATCTGCATTGGGAGCCAGAAGACAGACCTCCAAGACAATGGCAAATACTGGAGCTCCTCTGAAGAAATAGAAGCAGGACTTCCTTCTTGTCTCTCTTTTATCCCATTTCAGGTACAAGCCTATTAGTTTGTGCCACTCATACCCAGGGTGGGTCTTCTGTCTTCAGTAAATCCATTCAGCCACACCCAGAACTATGCTAAGCCAATAAACTGGGCATTTCTTACTCAAGTTGACACAACAGTTAACTGTCACACATAGTGGGAAAAAAAGCATTTTTGGGAAGCTGATCTCGGAGGTGTGTTGAGGTAAGGTCAAGCACATGAAAGGCACCAAAGGACAGTGTGTGGTAAGATGGAAGATTACTGAGAGATAGGAGATTAGGGCATAGTAAAGCTGACTAGGGTAGTAGGCAGGATCTGTTAATTACAAAATCTCAGAACACATGCTCAGAACTGTTCCCAAACCCCTGCACATGGACTTCTGGTGAGAACTCGAGCAGGTTTTCAATAGGATGGCCTAGATCTGACATCAGCCTGAGGCTTGGGATCACAGAACCGCCTCTCAGGACCCTTATGTAGGTGTTCTTGCTGGTTTCCCTGAGATTTGGACAGTATAAAAGGACACAGATGCCAAGAAGAGCTTGCTATTGAGGCTTTCCTCACCATAGCCTGCCCTCCTTTCTCCAGGATGTACTTTTATCTTACTTTTTCCTCTTTTACTCAGCCCACACTTGCTCTGCAGAGCCAGTTTCTCCCTCACTCTACTTTTACTTTTTCAAATAAACTTTGTCACTGATTTTTGGTTGTTTCATTCAATTCTTTGCTCAAGACAAGAACCTGGAATCTAACTCCAGAAAGACAGCCAAGCAACCCAAACTCAGTAACATTTAATTGGTGAGACACTTTTAGAAGCAGCTACCCAATGACAAGAGGGAATCAGGAGATGAGCTACAGGAAGTTCCCTGATGGCCAAAGAGGTGTTTACAATCCCTTGTGATGAGTCCATGAAAGGAAACTTGGAGGTCAGAGCAGCATGGCTGAGAAGGCAATAGCTAAAGTGAGCCCTAAAGAGTGATCAAGTCAGTGAAGAGCACAAGGAGGAGGGGAAGTCAGGACAGGCAAGTCGCTATTATTAAATCTGTGTAGCAACTTAGTTTAGGAAAACTACAAAGCATTCTTTTTTTTTTTTTTTTTGTACTGGGGATCGAACTTGGGTCCTTGTGCTTGCAAGGAAGGCTGCACTACAAAGTATTCTTGCTGAAATTTTAATCTGAACTAATAAAGATCCTAGACCTGACTTCTGGTTTATAGGAAATACTGGGAATAGAGGGATTTTAAATTACACTGACTTGAATTAAAAAAACCCTAACCAGAAAATAAAAGAAAATTTAAAAAAATAAAACCCTAACCAGAGATATTCCTGTTCAGAATCACAGTCAGACTATTTTCCTGCCAGTGAGCTGAGCTGTCATCTAAAAGAACTGTGGATCCTGTGGGGAAAAAGATGGCTTCTTAAAGTCTTTTACTCCATTCTACTTTCCCAGATGTTCAGGTTAAATGGCTCAAACCCATTTTCCATTAGAATAAATAGTCCTACTAATATAGATACTGCTGGGGACCAGCTTGAAACTGTGCTGAGCAGACTATAAAATATTATTGAATTGGCTATTGATTAAATTGTGAGTCTGTCCTAGGCCTAGGTGACTTGCTAGATGAGCCTTCAGCTGGCATGCTTTAGAAACAGATCTCCCTATGCCAACAGTCATAGTTCAGGCCTCAATGGTCGGTGACACTGTGGCACCTCTGATAGCAAGATAACACTGCAACTGAGGACTTCATGAGTCTTATGCAGCCATTCTCCCAGAACAAACATTAGCTAAGAAAACAAACAAGTTACTTGTTAATCATGACCTGTCTTTTGCAGGACTGCATCGTTCCTCCTTTTATAGGCTTAGCTCACATCAGTGCCTTAGCCCCACTGTTGCCTGCATCTGCCTTTAGGTCCCCTACAATGTTTTATGATCAATAATTAGTGGCAAGTCCAGAGCCTTGGGGTCTTAGCCTTGTAAGAACTTTGACCACCCTGACCCCGTTTATGCAATAAACCTTTGTCTTGTCTTATTCTTTATTCTCACCATACCCTCAGCCAGGTGGTCACACAGCCCCCCTCCATAGATAGTATAAGGGGCTTTGGGGCCATTCCTCTCCCCTCAACTGAACATGGGCAATGCCTTAGGGCCAACCTCTCTCACCTTTGTCCTAAGACCCAGTACCTATGGGCAGAGGTAAGAATAATAAAGACTTCTGGAAAAATTCCTGAAACTCCAAACTAGGATTCACACATGCTAGGCCTGCTATGATCCACAATAACCTTTTTTTACTTGGAGCTTATTAAAGGTTCATACATATGGACTGCATCTCACACATCCAATTATAACAGTGAATTATGGGAAAGCACATGTACAGTAGACACAGCTGACAGGACTCAGCACCCTGTCCATTATGCTGTCAATCAGGCTCTGAAAGACCCAACAGGAGGTGCCCTAGGCCCAGCACAACTTTTCAAATCCTTAGGTCCAACATATTCAGTGCTCCTGCCATTTCCCTTTCTACTGGCATGAGTCTGCTTGCTCTGAGTGGTGTTATTACCTAGTCAAACTTCATTAAACTTAGCTGTTTTTCCCTTACCATTGCATGCCACATTCAGTTCTTTGGTGTGCACAAGAATCTGGAAATCTGTATTGAGACGCCATTATCCACGGTAAAACTACTATTATTGCTTCTAATAAAAATTAATCAGAATTTACCAGGTGTGGTAGAACATACCCGTAATACCAGCACTCAGGAGATTTAAGCAGGAGGATTCCCATGAGTTTAAAGCCAGCCTGAGCTACTCAGTGAGTTCAAGGCCAGCTGGACTATGTAGCAAGACCCTATCTCAAAAACCAAAAGAAAGAAAGAAAGAAACTTAAAAAACAAAAAAAAATCAGAATTTTTAAAATATTAAGCCACAAGTGGCAGAGTCAGAGTCCAGCCCAAAGTTGCTGGCTCCAAACCTCCTATATTTATCACACAACACAGTTCCCAGTAATAATAGTAATGGTACCTAAACGAGGTGAAAGTCTTTTTATAAAGTAAGTTCAAAGAAGAAATAGACACAGGAGTGATGCCAGCAGGAGACTAACTGGCCGGTATGAATGGTCTGGTTATTTTTAGGTGCCTGCACAGGAAGTCAGACCAGTGGCCAGCACCTCCCATCCTCACCTTTCTCACCCTCCATCAGGGACAGAAAATGATTGCGCCTGAGCACAAGGTCCTAAATTAAATCCCTGGTACCAAACAACAAAACAAAACAACAGTGGGAACCTTTAGGGAAAGGCACAATGGGATATGAAAGAAAAACAATCCATAGGGAAGGGGAATGTGAGAAGGGGCAGAAAGGAGAGACTGTAGGCTAGAGTCTGCTAACCAGAGGATGGTCCTGTGGTGCCACAGACAGCAAGCCCCCTTGTTCAAGCCCCCTTGTTCAAGCCCCCTTGTTCAAGCTCCCTTGTTGAACTCTGAGCTGAACAGTTTAGAGAGGCTGCTCAAAACTCTGTCATCCAATGCACTCTGGGTGCCTGAGCCTGACTAAGAAGATTAACTTATTGCCCTCCAGGATTCTGTGTTTTCTTTAACAGATAATTGAAAGATAACTGTGTTAGGAATTGCTGGAACATGATGAGCTTCCAATAAGTTCTATCAATGTTAGGTACAGTGCTGAGTGGTTCAGATGTATTCATTATCTCTAATCTCAAAACCCACCAGAAGAAGTCACTCAACAGTCATTTACCTCAGATTACAAAGTTACCAAACCAATGTTAAAAGATAAACTTAGCCACATTACAATTTTAAAGGGTTTATTTGAATAGTGATTCATGAAATGGGAAAACCACAATGACAAAACTTTAATAAGGTGTCTGCAAAAGCCAGACAAGATATCTGATTGGTTGAAGTACAAAGTCCCCAGTTAGTGGTTGGGATTCTGGATCAGTAAAGCCTCTAGTTATAAGTTAGTTGGAGTCACCCCGCTGCAGACAGGCAGGTCTGCCCATGCCCTGCCGAGGTCCTGAGTCGCACAGAACACGCCGAATCAGCCCGCTGCACCCAGGAAGGTCTGTGCACGACCTACCGAGGTCCTGAGTCGCGCAGAAGACACGGAATTACCCTGCTGCAGACAGGCAGCCACCTGGTTCCACACTACAAAGACGCAGAAGACACCAGACCACTAGACTAAGGTACTGAGTCCCGCTGTTCCTGGCCCAGAGGTAGGGGCTTCTGAGCCGTCGTCCCACTACTCCTGCTCCGGAGGACGGGGCTTCCTGGTCACCATCCCTCCCGCTGCTCCCAGCCCAGAGGAAAGGGCTTTTGGGCCACCTTCTGTCCTGTTGCTCCTGGCCCAGAGGAAGGGGCTTCCAGGCCACCATCCTTCCCACCCCTCTCGGCCCAGAGGGAGGGGCTTCTGAGCCGCCATCCAACTGCTCCTGGTCCAGAGGAAGGAGCTTCACGGCCACCATCACTCCCGCTGCTCCCAGCCCACAGGAAAGGGCTTTTGGGCCACCATCCCTACCGCTGCTCCCGGCCCCTGTCCTACCTCTCCCAGCTCAGAGGAGGTAATCCGTGCAGGCGCTAACAGCCCCCTGGCCCAGTCGAAATGAGAAAACATGTAAATAAGTCTCAAAACCAGACTTCCAGATCACCTACAGCAACCCCAAAGGGAAATGACATGGAACACTCTGATACTCAACCGCCTGGACCCCGTGAACTGGCAACAAAAGGGGATCTGGAAAAAATGAAATCAGAAATAATTTCTCAGATAACAGGAGAAATTGTGCCCCTAGTGCAAGACATGATTAATAAATCTAGAGAGGAGCTCAGGAACATGATGGAATCCCAACACAAGAAACAAATGGAATCCATAAAACAGATGCAAATAGATTTCTAGGACATGAAAAACTCCACTGAAAGTCTACACAGCAGAATGAGCCAATGTGAGGACAGAATTTCAGATATAGAAGATAAGATTGCAATTAGTGACCAGGAAAAGGAAAATTGCTTCAAAATTATAAGGGAACATGAGAAATCAATCCAGCAGCTGCTAGATGATGCAAAGAAGAATAACATAAGACTGATTGGGCTCAATGAAGAAACAGGAGAGAGTGGAGATGACATAAAAAATATCTTCACAGAAATAATGGCAGAAAACTTACCAAGCATGGGAAAAGAGCTTGACATACAGATAAGTGAGGCATATAGGACTCCAAATAGCCTTGATCAAAAAAAATCTACACATAGGCATATAATTGTTAAGATTCCAGAAACACAACAGAAGAACAAAGTTCTCCAAGCAGTCAGAGAAGAGAAACAAATCACATACAAAGGAAAGCCCATCAGAATCACAGCAGACTTCTTAACACAAACCCTCAAGGCAAGAAGAGCTTGGAGTGACATATTCCAAGCCCTAAAAGAAAACAGCCTCCAACCCAGATTGATGTACCCTGCAAAACTATCTTTCAAAATTGATGGAAAAATAAGATACTTTCATGACAAAGAGTACCTTAGGAACTTTGTGAATACCAAACCAGCACTCCAAAGAATTTTACACAATAGCCTAGAAACAGACATTGAGGATCACAACCCCAGGAAGCAAAGCAGAATGAACCCATCTGGCATGACAAGAAATTAAATGTAAAGGGGGAGAACCTAACAAAAAGAAAAAGTCATGGAATGACAAGTCAATATGTTTCAGTTATAACCATCAACGTTAATGGTCTCAATTCACCAATCAAAAGAAATAGACTGGCAGAATGGGTCAAGAAGCAAAATCCAACAATATGCTGCATACAAGAAACACACTTAATTCAAAAGGAAACTCACAGACTGAAAGTTAAAGGGTGGAAAACAATACTGCATGCGACAGGAACCTGAAAAAAAGCAGGAGTAGCTGTCCTCTTTGCAGATCAAGTAGATTTCAAACCAACACTGATTGAGATGAAGAAGGACATTACATCCTTGTAAAGGGAAGAATCCAAGAGGAAGAGATGACAATCATAAATATCTATGCACCAAACACTAGTGCACCCAACTATATAAAACAAATACTAACGGACATGAAAAGTCAGATATGCACTAATACAATTGTAGTGGGGGACCTCAACACCCCACTGTCACAAATAGATAGATTAACTAGACAAAAAATAAGTAATGAAATACAGGAACTCAATCGAACTCTTGAACAAATGAACTTAACAGATGTTTACAGAGTCTTCCACCCCACAAAATCAGAATACACATTCTTCTCAGCTGCACATGGGTCATTCTCCAAAATAGACCACATACTCACACATAGAACATGTTTAAGTAAGTGCAAAGGAACTGAAGTTATCCCCTGTACATTATCAGACCATAGTGAGATGAAATTGGAGATCCACAGCAAAAGAAACTCAAAAACTTTCATAAACACGTAGAAATCGAACAACACACTTCTGAATAACCAATGGGTCACAGAGGACATTAAAGAAGAAATCAGACAGTTCCTTCAATTAAATGACAATGACAATACAACATATCAGAATCTATGGGACAAAACGAAAGCTGTCTTACAAGGGAAATTCATAGCAGTGAATATGCATATTAGGAAAACAGAATGAGCCCAATTAAACAACCTGATGCTGAACCTCAAGCTTCTAGAAAAAGAAGAGCAGGAGAACCCCAAATCTCATACAAGGGAGGAAATTATAAAGATCAGAGGAGAAATCAATGCAATGGAGACTAAGAGAGTGATACAAAAAAATCAATGAAGCCAAGAGTTGGTTCTTCGAAAGAATCAACAAAATTGACAAACGTTTAGCCAACCTTGTCAGAAAAAGGAAAGAAAAGGCCCAAATCCATGCAATTAGGAATGAAAAGGGTGAAATTACAACAGACCCAGCAGAAATCCAGAGGATCATCAATACCTACTTCCAGAACCTATACGCCAATAAGATGGACAACACAGAAGAAATGGACAGATTCCTAGATACATATGAATTACCAAAGTTGAACGAAGAAGACCTAAAAATTCCGAACAACCCAATATCAACCAATGAGATTGAAAATGTAACTAAAAACTTATCAACTAAGAAAAGCCCAGGCCCTGATGGCTTCACCGCTGAATTCTACAAGACATTTAGAGAGGAACTGCTGCCACTACTGTTTAAACTCTTCAGTGAAATTGAAAGGGAAGCAATACTCCCAAATTCATTCCTGGAAGCAAGCATCACCTTGATCCCCAAAGCAGAGAAGGACCCAACCAAAAAAGAGAACTATAGGCCAATCTCCCTAATGAACATAGATGCAAAAATCCTTAATAAGATAATGGCAAACAGAATGCAGAAGATCATCAAGAAGATCATACACACTGATCAAGTGGGATTCATCCCAGGGATGCAGGGATGGTTCAATATACAAAAATCAATCAATGTAATACACTATATCAATAGAGCCAAGGACAAAAACCATATGATTATCTCCATAGATGCAGAAAAAGCATTTGACAAAATCCAACATGTATTTATGATAAAAACCCTACAAAAAATTGGAATAGATGGTCTCTACCTCAAACTGATAGAAGCCATCTATGAAAAACCAACAGCCAATATCATACTAAACGGTCAAAAACTGAAATCCTTCACACTAAAATCAGGAACAAGACAAGGATGTCCACTATCACCACTCCTGTTCAATATAGTTCTGGAAGCATTAGCCATGGCAATTAGACAAGAGAAGGAAACAAAAGGAATAAAAATAGGTAATGAAGAAGTCAAATTGTCACTATTTGCAGATGACATGATACTCTATATAGAAGACCCCAAGAACTCCACCAAAAGTCTTCTAGACTTAATAACCAAATTCAGTCAAGTAGCTGGTTACAAGGTCAACACACAAAAATCAATAGGTTTCCTCTACACCAATGACAGACTCACTGAGAGAGAAATAGAGCAAATAATTCCTTTCATAATAGCATCCAAAAAACTGAAATACCTAGGAATCATCCTAACAAAAGAAATCAAAGACCTCTTCTCTGAAAACTATGGCACTCTGAAAAGAGAGATTGGATATCAGAAAATGGACAGACATCCCCTGCTCCTGGGTAGGAAGGATTAATATAGTGAAAATGGCCACACTTCCAAAACTGCTACATAGATTCAGTGCAATTCCAATTGAGATCCCAGCAGCATACTTCGTAGACCTCGAGAAAACAATCCAAAAGTTCATTTGGGACAAGAGACCCAGAATAGCAAAAGCAATTCTCGGTAACAGAGACATGGCAGGGGATGTCACAACCCCCAACCTGCAACTATATTACAAAGCTACTGTGATAAAAACAGCATGGTACTGGCAAAGAAACAGATTTGAGGACCAGTGGAACAGATTAGAAGATGCAGAAACAATGCCAGACACACTCAGCCATCTCATCTTTGACAAAGGAGCCAAACACCTTCACTGGAGGAAAGATAGCCTCTTTAATAAATGGTGGTGGAAAAATTGGGCCTCAACTTGCCAAAGATTAAAACTACACCTATATCTCTCACCATGCACTAAACTAAAATCAAAATGGATTAAAGATCTAAATATTAAAATAGAAACTCTGAACCAGTTGGAACAGAGGTTAGGTAGAACCCTTGAAGACATCGGTGTAGGAAAAGATTTTATGAACAAAACCTCAGTTGCCCGTGAACTAGCACAAACAATCAACAAATGGGATCTCTTCTTATTAAAAGGCTTCTGCACAGCAAGAGAAACCACCAGCAGTGTGAAAAGACAACCCACAATGTGGGAAAATATCTTCACCTTCTCTTCCTCAGACAAAGGTCTACTATCTCGAATCTATAAAGAACTTAAAAAGATCAGACCTCCCAAATTTAAAGACCCAATCCAAAACTGGGCATCTGAAATGAACAGACATTTCTCAGATAAAGAAGTAGAAATAGCAAATAAATACATGAAAAAATGTTCAACATCACTGGTCATTCAAGAAATGCAAATGAAAACAACACTGAGATTCTACTTCACTCCAGAAAGAATGGCTGCTATCATGAAATCAACCAATAACAAATGCTGGTAGGGCTGTGGGGAAAGAGGAACCCTGCTCCACTGCTGGTGGGAGTGTTGACTGGTGCAAGCACTGTGGAAATCAGTATGGAGATACCTCAAAGAACTAGGACTGGAAGTCCCATTTGACCCCGCTATTCCACTGCTGGGGATCTTCCCCAAAGAATTAAAAGAATCATACCACAGTGATATATGTGCACCCATGCTCATAGCAGCACAGTTTGTAATAGCTAAAACTTGGAAACAGCCCAAATGCCCATCAACTGGAGACTGGATAAAGAAAATGTGGTTTTTTTATAAAATGGGAGTACTACTTAGCCATAAAAAAATGAGAAATTAGAGACATTTATAGCTAAGTGGATGCACATTGAGGCGATACTCTTAAGTGAAATAAATAGGACACACGTGTAAATATCGAATAGTTTCTCTGGTGTGAGAAACTGAAAGTGTAAATAAGGACTAAATGTATAATAGGTAATGTGAAATAGGAAGAAAAAGGGCAAAGGGGAAGGAAGTGGGAGGGCTAGGGGAAAGGATAGAAAGGAATGGGATTAATACGAGAAAATGGAAAAATAGGAACAAAATCTTTGTAAACAGGGAGGAATGGAGGGCTAATGTAAAATAGGAAGAAAAGGTCCAAAGGGGTAGTTGTAGTGAGAGGGGCAGGGGAAAGGAAAGAAGGGAAAGGAAAAAATGATGAGAAATGAAAAAAATGGAAATAAAGTCTTTGTAAATAGGGAAGGGTGGAGGGCGTGAAGGAAGGGCTAGGAATGGGGAAAAAATAAGAACCAAGATGCATGATATAAAGGTCCAGTTCCCAATGAGAAATGTAATTGTGTTGTATACCTACAATGTACCAATAAAATAATTTAATACAAAAAATAAATAAATAAATAAATAAATGTTCCATTGATTAGAATGAATAATCGATAGTGCAAAATAGGAAGAAAAGGTCCAAAGGGGTAGGGGTAGTGGGAGGGGCAGGGGAAAGGAAAGAAGGGAAAGGAAAAATGATGAGAAATGGAAAAAATGGAAATAAAGTCTTTGTAAATAGGGAAGGGTGGAGGGCGTGAAGGGAGGGCTAGGAATGGGGAAAAAATAAGAACCAAGATGCATTATGTGAAGGTACAGTTCCCAATGATAAATGTAATTGTGTTGTATACCTACAATGTACCAATAAAAGAATTTAATCCAAAAAAAAAAAAAAAAGAAGAAGTTAGTTGGCAGGTTTTGATTTGTTGTGCTTAAATTTTATTTTCCTAGGCTGTGACTATTCACTCTGGGTTTTGTTTTGTTTTGTTTTGTTTTTGTATTGGGGATCAAATTCAGGATCTTGGCTTTCGAGGCAGGCATGGCACCACCAAGTTAAATCCCTGGCCCTGACTATAAACTCTGAGTTGTGTTTTGATTTGCTGAAAGAGGAACCTAAGGCACTGGGGCCATCTTGGCCAGCTGACCTATAAATTATTTTGTAACCAGAAAAATTTTATTTGTGCCTTTAAAACAACCAAACTAGCCCTGAAAAATGCTTCTCAAACTCTGTAAGAACCAAATTTTAAAATTTCCAATCCATCACAGATGGTTGATTTTATAAAATATAAAATAAAAATGGCATGCAAAAGAGAAGCTCAAAATTATTTTTCATTCTTAGATATATCCTGGTATAGATATTTCTAAACAACTCACTTTGAATGCTTCCACTGATGGCACTAGAATAGAGTTCCTACTCAGGAGGGGAATGCTGTCATCTCCAGAGCTTTCCCCGAATCTGTGTCCCTTCCCTCCAGCCCAGACACTTATTAAGCAGGCTTGGAATGTCTAATACATACTCCTCAGGAGACTCTGATATCCATCCCTGGTTAAGAATTACTCATTGCTCTAACATACATACTGTCAAAGTTACTGTCCATCGTGGTGCAAGTTCAGAGAATGGAGGTGCCCTTTCAGAACTCACAAAATCAGTGATTAGACAAGGAGTTGAGGGTTGGGAGATTGGGGGAAGAATGTCAGGGAATTGAGGAAAGGATTCAAGAATTGTACTCTCTAACATCTGCATTACCATCTGATGCTATTTCAAATAACTTTTCACCTTAAAAATTTTGATGTTTGGTTCAGTTTAAGGATGAAACCTATCTGTGCAGAAAATCAGAAGTAGTCAAAGCTGCATTTTGCAGAAAATGACTCCCATCTAACATGACACATATTTCCTTCTACACAGCTCTGCCTTTGTAAGAACTGGTCACCATTGCCAGGCACAGTGAAGCAGGCCTGTAATCCTAGCACTCCGGAGCTAAGGCAGGAGGATCGCTAGAGTTTGAGGCTAGCCTTCTTTCAAAACAAACAAACAAACAAACAAAGAACTGGCTACCTCCTACATCCTGCATCTGAGGGATTCTGGGGACAGTCTACACCACAGAAAAACTCTACATCCATTAACTCATGCTGGATGGGAAAAGACCAGTCTTTTTAAAGGAGAAACAGCCTAGGAAGAAAAACCACTCCACCTCTTAAGATCAGGACCAACAATGAGGGACAGGAAGATAAAGGATGAAGCCTCATAGAAGATTCACTTAAGACCATGGTGCGCTGGGAGTACAGCTCAGTGATAAGAGTACTTGCCTAGCATGTGTAAATCTCATGGCAATCCCCCTCCTTCTGCCTCCTGAGTGCTGGGATTATAAGCATGCATCGCCACTCCCAGTTTAGTCTCAGTTCTTAATGGGTATGTTCATATAAGGGGCACTTAATCCAATTTCATGCTGTAGAATAGATTGAGAACTTTTTTTTTTTTGCTACTGGGGATTAAACCTGGGTGCAAGAGTGCTAGGCTAGTACTCTACCACTGATCTATTTCCCCACTTTCATTTTGAGACAGGGTATTGCTTAAATTGCCTATGGTGAGTTCAAATTTAAGATTTTCCTACCTCAGCTTCCTGAGTAGCTGGGATTAAAGGTGTGTGCCATTATGCCCTGGGTAGACTGAAAATTTCTTGACATACAATTGTTTTCAGACTATATCAAAGATGTCTACAAATCAATAAAAGATAAATAATAGAGGCAAAAGACCATTTCTTTTTTCTTTCTTTCTTTCTTTTTTTTTTTTTTTTTTGTACCAGGGATCGAACTCGGGACCTTGCACTTTTGAGGCAGGTGGCAGAAACACTGAGCTAAATCCCCGGCTCAGCAAAAGACCATTTCACAAGGAGAAAAAGTAGTAAAAGATGTGAAAAGATGTTTATACTCACTGGGAAAATGAATATTGGCAAAAATGTATAATAAAATATCATCAAACATTAACAAAAGTAAAGGAAATAGATGCTTTCACATACTACTTGTGATAGTGGAAATTGATAGGCTACTTTAGAGAGCTTTTGCTAATATCTATTTGCATCCCAAGTTTGGGGGGCCATTTCATACCAGTTTCCTACAGCTGTTTGTGCATTAATATAACATTAGTAGCTTGAAATTGGACATTGTAGGATAATCCACACCATGGAAATCTGCAGTGCTACAAATCTGACCCTACCACCATCCTCTCCTTTTTTGAAGACTCGTTGTTAAACATTTATTAGCCCTCCACAAATATCCCATACTACCAGCATACTATAGCTTGGACCTGAAATGTTCCCCAAAGACCTGTGTGTTAAAGTCTTTGTCTCTATCTTGGGGCTATTGAGAAGTGATGAAATCCTTAAGATACTGGGCATGGTGGTGCATGCCTGAAATCCCAGCACTAGGGAGGCTGAAGCAGGAGAATTGCCACCAAGTTTGAGGCCAGTCTGGGCTACATAGTGAGTTCAAGGATAGCCTGAACTGCATAGCAAGACCCTGTCTCAAAAATCTTTCAGAGGTGGAGCTTAGTGGGAGGAAGTTACAACTCTGGGGACATGCTCTTGAAGGAGATTGTGATCCCAGTGTGTTAAGTGTGTGACAGCTTTCTGTCACTGTGACAAAATACTTGAGATAATCAAATTCTAAGGAAAAAAGGATTATTTTGGCTCTGAGTTTCAGAGGTCTCAGTCCATGGTTACGTACCCCTGTTGCCTTTGGCCCTATGGTAAAGTAGAACATCAGACTGGAAGCACGTGGCAGAAGAAACTGCTCACCCCATGGCAACTGGGAAGGAGAAAAAGACAGGAAGGTACTGGGATCTGAATATTCCCTTCATGGAATACCCCCAATGACCTAACTTCTTTCCAGTAGGTCAAATTTCCTAAAAGTTCCACAGCCTGGGGACCAAACCTTCCAATACATGGGCCTTTAGGGGAACATTCAATATCCAAACTATCGTACCTAGTTAAATATAATCCTTGGCTCTCACAAACAAGAACCTTAGATATGAAACTTTGGGAGCGTGTCAGAAATAACCTTTGGACGGCTCAACAAAGAAGAAAAGTAATCTCCCCTGAGACTTTAGCTGAGATCTTGACAACCTGGAGCCTGTGCGCTCCATGGGGTCCTTACAACTGGACCCAGGAGCCTCTCAAGCTTCTGCTCCATGGCAATCAGCTGCTGGCAAGAACTGCTTGGTTTTGGTACTGCTTGCCAAATCTGCTCTCTCTCACATGGCATGTTTGCCTTTCTCAGAAAAAATAACACTGTTCCAGACAAATCTCTGTGCTCCCCCCTCTGGAGGAGGACGAGCAGCCTCCTTCTCTGCTTGAGTTGCTAAGAGGTGGGGGTGAAAGCATGAGAACTGCTTGGCTTTAGTGCACTGGGATGTTCAGGCAGGGTGCTGGGATCAGACTCAGGAAAAGTCAAACAAAACCCACACCCAGGTTGAAAAGACCTGAAATAAGAAAATAAGTAAATGGAATGAAATCAGCTAGGAAAGCTCTGGAGAGCACAGAACAAAACAGTGAGAAAAACAATCCTGGCTTTGGGAGCTCCAAGGCCAGCACTTGATCAATGTAATCAGCCTGTACTCCTTACGGCCCACTTTGGGCATAATCAATAGGGTGGTCCCCCACAAGTCATGGACTGAAATCTCCAAAACTATGAGGCAGAATACCCCTTTCTTCTTTATAAGTTGATTATCTCAGGTAATTTATTACAGTAAAGGAAAGCTGCCTAACACAAAGCAATTCTTATTTTCTAGTATATATTTGAACATGCACACAAGGAAGTATGTACAAGAATGTTCACTGTAGCACTGTTTGCTATGGAGAAAAACTGGAGACAATCTAAAAACTCATTTGTCAGAGAATGCAAAAACAAATAATTTGAACCTATTGTGTCTATGGAATACAATGGAGCAGACGAAATTCATAAGGTAAATTTATATTAATAATTGGGAGGAAAAGCTTTACCAACT
The DNA here is from genome assembly GCF_053883595.1 of Heterocephalus glaber. Lineage (NCBI taxonomy): Eukaryota > Metazoa > Chordata > Mammalia > Rodentia > Bathyergidae > Heterocephalus > Heterocephalus glaber. The sequence continues at coordinate 7,454,513 of NW_028258305.1, forward strand.
TGGCAGTACCTGAGAATTAACTGAAAAAAGACAAATTAATAGGAGAAAAATGTACCATGCACACAGGAGTACCTTAAAGAGAGTAACTCCCAGAATAGCCAAGATTGAAAAAAAATTAGCAATAATAAGGGTCAAGGAATTTAGGGTCCAAATAAGGCTTGTTTACATTTTTGGAATATACTGGTGCCCAACATCAGCTGCCATCCTGGCTGGAAACCTTCCTGGGGGACAGGTCATTTGGGGCAGCTGACTCTAGTAAAGCTCTGCTTTCCCCAAATAAGACAGTTCAGATAAGATGTACTTCTGCATTTTCTGTAGCTCAAATGTTTCTACTTTGGAGTGTTCTCCATGCCAGTTTGCTGAGTTGTCTGTCTTTTGTCTAAGGCAGGAAAATCTCAAGACATACTGTTGGGGTACAAAAGCAATTTGCAAGACAGTTCACGGATTACTGCACTTATGTTACACAGCACTGAAAACAATACTGTAAATATGGGCATAATATAGACAGCACAACTAAGGCTAAGGAACCACTTGCTGGAACCTGAGCAATGCATCAGGTCCAGCCTCCTGACCTTTGTCCTAAGGTCTGTTACCCAGAGGCAGAGATAGGAATAACAAAGAGGGGCCCAGGATCTAGCTCAGTGGTTCCGGTGCCTGCCTCACAAGCGCAAGGTTCTGAGTTCGATCCCTGGTACCAAAAAATAAAAAAAAAGAATAACGAAGATCCCCTGGAAAACTCTGAAATTCCAAGCCAGGATACCTGAGTGCCAGACCTGTTGGCATGACCTACAATAACCTTTCTTTACTTGGAGCTTATTAAAGGTTCATACATATGGACTACTTCTCATACTTCCAATTATAAGAGAGTGAATTATAAGAGAGGGAAGGCACATGTACAGTAGATACAGCTGACAGGACTCAGCACCCTGTCAATCACATTGTCAATCATGCTCTGAAAGATCTAGTGGGAGGTGCCCTAGGCATGGCACAACTTTTCAAATCCCAGCATGAGCCCACTGACTCTGAGCTTATATTACCTGTCTTTTTTCTCTTGCTGAGACAAAATACCCAACATCCAAAGTTAAAGGAGGAAAGGTTTATTGAAGCTCATAATTTGTAGAGGTTTCAGTTCATAGTTGGTTGGCTCTGAGGCAGGGTAGCATGGCAGAGGGGCATCAAAAAGGAGAAATAGTCCACGGCAAAGCAGGCCAGACAGAAGGCAGCCAGCATGAAGTAGCAAGCAGCTACAGAAGCCCTCTTTCAGTCCTTTATAGTCTATCCAGGGTACATGGCCTTAGGACAGGTAGCACTCACACCCAGGGTGGGGTTTCCCATTATTCACACCCAGAATGATGCCAAACCAATCAGTGGACTAATTTAGTAATCACACACTCTTGATGCCAGCATCACACACCCTAGATCCAGCCACCTCTGAAAAGCCCCAACTATGACCGCATGAGGCTTTGGGAGGACATCTAGACACAAGCTATAACACTGCCAAATTAAACTTCATTAAACTTTGCTGTTTCTTCCTTACCATAGCCTGCCATGTCCAATTCTTTGTTCATTGCATACAGAACCTGGAAACCTGTCCCGGGACCCATGGCAACAGGCATATATGTAAGCAGGAAGAAAATACACAAAACCTGGAAGGAGATACTCATATAGACAGTGCTATCCCACCCGAAATCTTTTGTGGGGGTGTGTGTGGTGGTACTAGGGATTGAACCAAGGGCCTTTACACTGAGGTACATTCCCAGCCTGTTTTTATTTTTTAAGACAGGATCTTACTAAATTGCTGAATTCCCCAGGCTGGGGTCAAACTTGCTATCCTCAGAGTCCTGGAATTACAAGTGTACACTACCATGACCAGCTTCTGACCTCAATCTTATACTGCCTACTTGACCTAAATTTCAATCCCATCCTAATCTTATTTATCTCTGAGGAGAGAATGCCTTTTAAGGCAGACGTATCTCTTCAGGGAGGCTAGCTTAACTCAACTGGTTGGATCTAAGATGGCTGCCCTAGTGATGACAGTGTCTAACTTCATTATATCCTGTATGCTAAATGACACCCCCTCATCTCAATGGCAGTTGCCAGTTGCTATGAGGACCACTGGACAAAATCATAAAAGGAGCAAAAAGAGGTGGCACCTGAATTCCCAGAAATATCTCTGCCCATTCCCAGAAAAGACATTAATATTCCTGCCCTTTATTAGCCTCTATCCCATCCCTTATTTCTTTTACACTATAGCTATAAAATCCAAACCCCTACAGGCAGGGAAGTTGACTTTTGGATTTATCTTCCACTTCTCTTTTTCTTGTCCAAGAATAAAAATCCCCTTTACTGCTGCTTGTTTGGTCCTCAGTCATGTTACTGATTTCATAATTTTAAGAGGGTAAAAAGGACCCAGTTTAGGGTCAGAAATTGGTAACAATAGCAGAGTTTACTGCTGGGGAAGAGGAAGCCAGGATTAATGGTATTGGTCAAAAGGGACTTTAGCTTTAGTTATAAAGTTTAAATGCTTTTCAAAGACAAGATATACATTATCATTTGTATAAAGTTTAAATCAAACCAAAATAGCTCCTTAAAGGCAAAATGCTCCTAAGCTTCTAATATAGTTAGAAACAATGGAATTGAGGAATAACTTCCTTCATTTAATTTTATTATTTTTTTTTTGGTACCGGGGATAGAACTCGGGACCTTGCGCTTGCGAGGCAGGCACTGGAACCACTGAGCTAAATCCCTGGGCCCATTTAATCTTAAATAGCACCCTAGGACCATTCCTCCTTCCATTGTCCTTAGAGAGGTAAAAATTAACAATAACTCAGGAGAAAGCCTGTTGTGTTGGCCCATGCCCACAAACCCAGCACTCAGGAGGCTGAGGCAGGAAGATTTCTGTCAGTTCAAGGCCAGCCTGGACTAGTGAGTTAAGGCCAGCCTAAACTGCAGAGTGAGACCCTCTCAAAAAAAAAAAGTAAAATAAAATAACTCAGGAGGTCTCTGATACTCTAGGGGAGAGCATCTAGGCTGGATCTCCTAGCCTGACTTTTAGTCAGCTTCACCGTGCACCAACCTCATTAAGGGATCATAAAAATGTACTACATGTCACACATGTTACTAAGATTAGAGTGAATTCTGGGACAAGCAGAGCTCCTGAGATGGCACATTATCCTGTCAATCATACCTAGAGATTAAGGGGGAAGCACCTGAGCTGAGGTGCATATCCTTTAAATTCCAAAAGCCCATTTACTGGGGGCTGCTGTGTTCTGTGATGAGTGTGCAGTGCTTCTGCTTTCCTGTCACCTCAGCCCCATTTTTCTGATTGTGCATATCTTTTGTTGGAACAGACTTACCCTGAACACAACTTCCTGTGATCTTCAATAAATGCTTTTACTTGCCATTCAGATTGTAAACTTGCAATTCTGTGTTTGTCATACAAAAGAGCCTGGAATTACTCTGCTAAATCCATCATATAGTAACACATACAAAAGGCCAAGAAAACTAGGTTCCGAGCTCCTGGAAGGGAGGCTACCTTATTTGTAGAATACAATCCCTATAGCAGCGCTATACTCCTTCCCCAGGGCACTCTGGAAACTAGGGTATCAAGCTCGATTAAGAGCCCTAAAAGCCCCTTAAAAGTACTAGCGTGATTATGATACTCCTCCCTCCTCTATATTTTTAAGTCAAAAACTAATTCTACAAAGTTCTGATTTTTCCTCTTATGACTGTAGTGAAGTTTTTGACATTTGAAATAGTTTTTGGCTTAGCTGGAGGCACATGCTTAATTCTGACTTTCTAGGTCATTTAACACCTGGTAATATAAGGATGAGAAATGGCTGCAGCAATTTTCAGCCACTTCCCTAAAGAGAAGGATAAAAGAATGGAAGGAAAGGGGAGTTTAATCATTACTAGCTTCTTCAAACCAGCACCTTAACAAACAAGCACACAGTTAATTGGCTAAACTTCCAGGTGCAAAACTAGGCATGGCATTTGAGCTGCAAAGAATGGCACAAGCTGTGGTTACTATAGTAACCAGGGCTCTCAGCAGGCTCACTCAAAGCAATAGGGACTTGCTGGATCTTGCCCCTTCAGCAATGGTTCCAGAGCTGCCTGCCCTAAGGGGCTTTAAATTGATTCTCCCAGGGTTGAGTTCCCAGGTAGGAGATTCCTCCAGCACTTTTGGGACCTTCAGAAGCAAATTCCCTTAGCTTTTTATTCAACTCTTCCTCTTGTATGTACAGGGAAAGAGAAGAGTACAGTTTGTTAAAATTTTGTATTGCCTTTCCCTATTTATTGAAATTACTCCATAACCACTAATGAAAAGGGCAGCTTTTTCTACTTGGTTTAGCAAGTAAATTGGGTCATACTGATAACTTTCCCACTGATGTGCCTAGCTCCAGATTATTTGGTTATTTATTTTTAACTATCTGATTCTTAAGGAAAAGATTTTTCTTTAAATTCTTTATAGACCATATTCAGCAGGTGTGGTGGTATATTTTTGTAATCCCAGCATCTGGGAGCCTGATGCAGGAGGATCACCAGGAGTTCAGTTCAAGGCCTGCCTGGGCCACATAGTGAGCTCAAGACTAACCTGAACTGGGCCAGGGATTTAGCTCAGTGGTTTCACCACCTGCTGCACAAGCACAAGGACCAGAGTTCAATCCCCGGTACCCCCCGCCCCCCCAAAAAAGAAGACGACGACTAACCTGAACTATAGTAAGATTCTTTCTCTCAAAAACAACCAACCAAACTCTGTAGACTATATTTGAAGTGATGGTACACTACCCAGTAAATGGCTGTATCTATGGTTTACATGGATCATACATTAACTTATGAGGTAATTTGTTTACTTCCAGCTCACACAGGAAAGACACTTTTTTTTTGTACCAGGAATCGAACTCAGGACCATGCACTTGCCAGGCAGGCGTGGTGCCACTGAGCTAAATTCCCGGCCCCTGCACTTCCTTGATCAATGTGATCCAACAGCAAAAAAGATTTGGAGCCTTATCTCTAGCTCCACCAGGCCTGCTGACCTAGGTTGGCCTAGAGCTCTGGAGAAGAATGAAATGTTACATGGCTAGCATGCCTTCTTGTGCTATTATTAGGCTGGGATAGGGGAACTGCCATGAGTTTGAGGCCAGCCTGGGCCACAATAGTGATTTCAAGGCCAGCCTTAACTACACAGCAAGGCCCTGTCTCAAAACAACAACAACAACAACAACAACAACAACATTTAGGTTTAAAGCCTTTCCTGATGTCTCCAGTTCCTCTGACCTCTTTACTGACACAGCAATTCTAGTGTGTACCACTCAATTTAGCATTTAATTGGCTTCAGATTGGTATTACTTGTAAGTTGCTTCATGGTTAATGGCTTCAGCTTCCTGCAGCAACAAACTTGTTTTTATCTTTATTTTTTGCAGGAGTACGGATGGGACTCCAAGCATTCACCCTGAAGTACATCCCCAGCCAGTTATTTTGAGACAGGGTTTTGCTAAGTCATTAAATTGCCCAGACTGGGTTCAAACTTGAGATCCTCCTGCCTCAGCCTCCCAGAATGCTGGGATTATAGGTGTGAGTCACCACACCCAGCTCAAACATTTGCATGTTGACTCCATGCCAGATATTTCTCCAAGAATTGGAAATATATTACTTAGTTTATTCCCTCAATATGCCTACAGAGATCCTGCTGCGTTATCGAGTCATTTTTTTTAAACAAATACAGAAAAAAGGCACAGAGCTGTTAAGTTGTTCAAGGTTATACAACTAGTAAGTAGCAATTAGTAAGTAAAACAGCCAGTGCCTGCCTGGCAAGCACAAGGCCCTGAGTTCAATTCCCATACCAAAAAAAAGAAAAGTAAGTAAAACAGCCAGGATTTGACCCAGCTATTTGGTCAAATTTGGTCCTCAGGTTTTAAAAGATGCACTTTAGACTATTCCTGAATCCCATTTACTCCACAGTACAGTAACTAATCCTATGAATTAGATTTACCATAGTGAGTTCATGGCCACCCTGAACTACATAGTAAGAACCTGTCTCAAAAAAAAAAAAAACTTTGGTTTAAAGCCTTTCCTGAGGTCTCTAGTTCCTCTGACCTCCCTTCACTGACACAGCAATTTTAGTGTGTACCACTCAATTTGTTTTCAAATGAGAAAATTAACCATGGCCAAGGTCAAAGACCAAAAGCAGAGTTGTGATTCAAACCTTGGTCTATCAGACTCTAATGTTTTCTTTTTTCTCACTAAATGGAAGCTATGAATTTGATGCTCATTCATCTCATGCACATTTTTAGAGTGGGGATACAAAGATGTGTAGTAAAGGGTAACTGCCCTTAACAAATTCACACCCTGGGAGAGACAGATTGATGTGAAGACAAGGAGGCCTACTAAATATTGGTGCTGAAATGGTCTCTAGGAAAGCTCAGCAGCCAGAGAGGAAGCTGGAGTAGCTGGGATGGTCACAAAGGAAAGTACATTCAATTCACAATTTGTATTTTAATTCAAGGCTTTGTGATAAAAAAGAGATTCTGAGGCCTGGGATTTAGCTCAGTGGTGCCACTGCCTGCCTCGCAAGTACAAGGTCCCAAGTTCCAGACCCAGTACCAAAAAAAAAAAAGATTCTGTGATATTCTGTTGACCAGAAAATCCAACCAAGAGCAACCTGAATATTCTGGTTCTTAGGTTTGTGCTATACATAATAATCCTCTCCAAATCTACTATGAATAGTTGCTGTTTTCTACATTGCCAGGAAACCTTGGGGAGTGGGATAGAGTTGGCTGCATTCTGGGATTTCTTGAAACTGCTGACACCGAATGAAAAATTTTGACTGTGAATATGTGTGTGCCCCGCCCCTCCCTGCGGAGAATTCATAGCTTTTACTGGATTCTTGAAGATACGAAGTATCATTCAAATGAATCGCTAAAACAAAGCTTTGAAGGTATATCTACACATATTCAGTATATATAAATAGACTCTTAAATACATATACACATGCAAACACACGTTTTCATAGGCAAAGAGAGTGTCTGAGAGGAAACATATCAAACTGTTAAGGTTACTTCTAAGGAGTTTTTGTTTTTTCAAAGTAAAAAGGGACTCACTTTTTGCTTCATACAATTCTATGCTGACTTAATTAATTTTTAATGAGCATGTATTACTTTTACAATTAAAACTTTTAAAACATGATCTCTGGGGGGAAAAAATCATCTCTGTTCTACTGCACTATGTATAGACCACGTTGAAAAAAGTCCTAATAGGAGTAAAGCTGCTACAGAGTTCATTACCAATTCTGTTATGGCCAAGAGTTACACTGTATTTAGGAAGCTTGGTCAGTGGTTGTCTTGCTAGGATGAGGATAATCTGCTGCCTATTTGGGTCCGGTGGACAGCTAGGAAGCTCCACGTGGCACAAGACTCACTCATCCTGCACAATGCACCCAGAGATGGGTGACACTGAGAGGAAAGTAAGGCCAAGACCATCTCAAGCAGCATCAGGTCCTAAAAGAGCAACAGCAGCTCCAAGCACAGAAAGGTCTAATATGACTGTAGGATGCAAATGACACAGGGCCTGGCCTAATTATGTTACAAACAAAAATCTTCACTATAGGAAATGTCATCAGTTAAACACAATGAACAAGGATATAGATATTATTATAAGCTATATATATATTTTGTTTTTGTTTTTGTTTTTGAAGTCTGGCCAGTAGAACATACAGATGGAAAACAGTGGCCCTGAAATTTCTTCCTGACCATGCCCTTGAACAAGTCCTCTGCCCTATAGTACAACTGTCTCTTCATTTTTGACAAGATGGTAGAATAGCTTCTACTAGGCCTTCGAATCATTATTATAAGGTCTGTGCCAATTTATAGCATGGTTCTAAACTAGAATACAAAGCCAAGCACAGTGGCACATACCTGTAATCCCAGCACGCAAGAGGCTGAGGCAGGAGGATTGCTGTGAGTTTGAGTTCAGCCTGAGCTATACAGTAAGACCCGGTCTCAAACAACAATAACAACAAAAAAAGAACACAAACAATATACCCCTCCCCCATTTTAAAATTTTTTCTTTAGTGTAAAAACAGCACAACAGTGGACTGGGGATACAGTGCTTGTCTAGCATGCATGAAGTCCTGGGTTCAATCCTTAGCACCATAAAAACAAACCAAAAAACAATATAATAGCATTAAAGGAAAGAAATTCCATTTCTTTTTTCTTTTCATTGAGGAGGGGTACTGGATTGAATCCAGGGCCTTCATACTGAGCTATATCAAGTCCTTTTATTTTCATTTTTTGGGGGGTATCGGGGATCAAACTCAGGCTTTCGAGGCAGGCACACTGCCACTGAGCTAAATTCCAACTCCAAGCCCTTTTATTTTTGGGAGGCAGGCGGCAGCATCACTGAGCTAAATCGCTGGCCCTTTTTCTTTTTCTTTTTTTTTGGTACCAGGGATCAAACTCAGGACCTTCTACTAAGCCCTTTTATTTTTGAGTCAGGGTCTTGCTATGACGCCAATGTGGAACTCAAACTTGCAATTTCCCTGCTTCAGCCTCCCAAATGCTAGGATGGCAGGTGTGTGTCACCACTTCTAGCTTTGGAGTGCTTTTTTAAAAAAACGTTTTACCCCAAAATTCTTTTTTTTTTTCCATTAAGTTTATTGGTACACTTTAGGTATATAATAGTTACATTCATCATTGGAAACTTGGACCTTTACATGATGTATCTTGGTTCTTATTTTTTCCCTATTCCCCTCCCCTCCCTATTTACCCCAAACTCTTTTAAACTAAGAGTGTCATCTTCTTCAATTTGAGCAATCAAATTCATATTTTCCCTCATCTGCATCCTGTGAATCAAGGAACCTGAAACTGGTACTAGCAAGAAACAGTCAAGAGCAGATCAGAGAGAAACAAAAGGCCTAAGTATAGTCTTTTGTGAATAAAGTTGTTCTTGTTTGTTTTGAAAATCAATTATTTTTATTCGGTTATGTAACAGATGCCAATAATATTTTTAAAATAAATTTTATTTTATTTTATTCCATTCCCCAGCTGTAGTATTCTGATAATTTGTGTGCTGAACTTGTATGCTAAGCCAGCTGGCACACTTACCTCACAGGGAAGGCAGGCTCCTTTGCAACCAAGGCTAGCACAATGCTGCAAACAGTTGTGATGCTATATGAGACAACTATGGTCATCCCTATGGAGGGACAAATGGATCATACTTACATAAAAATTGCTAGTTCTGAGCTGGGCATGGCAGGGCACACCTGTTAATCCCAGAACTCCCCAGGCTGAAGTAGGAGAATTACCACAGATCCCAGGCCAGCCTGGGTTAAACAGTGAAAACTTGTCTCAAAAAAAAATTGCTATTTCTCAAAGTTAAAAATTATATACAACTAGAGTTAAGATTAAGCTAATTATCTTCTATTTAGGTTTCCTCTTCTGTGGGCAAAAATCACCATCTAAGGGCCAGGGATTTAGCTCAGTGGTGGTGCCGCCTGCCTCACAAGCACAAGGTCCTGAGTTTGATCCCTGGTGCAAAAAAAAAAAAAAAAAATCACTATCTAAAATATCTGAATACCTTGGCTGTAAAAGTAGAGCTAAGCAGACATAGTGACAGAGCTGAGCCAGAAGGATCTGTGAGTTCAAGGCCAGCCTGGGCTACACAGTGAGTTCAAGGCCAGCCTGAACTACATAGTAAGACCGTACCTAAAAAAAAGAAAGTAGAGCTAAGAATTATAGGTAGCAGTTGTCCCATGAAGGACAGCATCCTGCTCTTTTAAGTATTCAATTATTTCTCAGCTGACTAAGATTCCTTCTATATCTCTGTCCCTTTCACTGGTCTATGTATTTACTGTGTACTTCAGAAACTATTTTTGAATATCTATGCAACATTTAATTTCTACTTACATTGTTTTAAAATTTTTCACCCAAGTCTAAAAAAGGAACTTCAATAATTTACAGCTTGACAAGATGTCAGCTATTTAAGATTTCAGATACTAAATGTCATCTTTTGCTTTTCACCACCTTCTTACATTGGGGGAGAATAGTTAAAACTAAATTTTTTAAATGCTGTAAAATAAGACTGAGAAAAGACAGATTATAAAAAGAAAAGAAGAGGCTATTATTTTGGAATTTAGTCCTTCCTGACAAATCAGAACCAAAGCAATGAAAGACAGACCTGAGAATAAGGCCAAATTCTTTGCTCATTGGCAACATGAAACTTCTGAAGTCTAGTTACTTTCTGATTTTTTACTTTGAAAAGTAACCTTTGGCTTGGTTGACTGCTTCTAACAGACTAAAGTCTGTTTCTAACAGACTGCTTATTGTTGAAACAGGGATAATTTCCATAAGGCCAGATTTAGGCTAAAGATTATTTTTATTTTGTCCTACATTTCCTGAACTCAAGGTATTGTTTAAACCTAGGATCATTAAGGTAAAAACTTAGTTGGGTCTCTGGGACTCTTATTCTAGTTTTTTCTTCTCTAGTCCTTTCTCCACACTTGCATCATTACCAAGGAGATGTCCTAGTTTATATGTGTTCCTTACAAAAATTAATAAAACAGTACTAGGTGGGATGGGGATGGGGGAATCTAAGCAAGAAAGGAGTGATTTACTATCAGTTTTTTTTTTCTTTCTTTCTTTTAGCTTTTGGAGACAGGGTTGTACTAAGCCATCCAGGCTGGTCTTGAACTTGCTATTAAGTTAGAAATATTATAGGCAGTCAAATAAGGCTGGACCCTAGACAGAGTCAGCACTAAAGATGAAAGAACATTAGAACCATGGCCAGAGACGCAGCTGTTGGAGACCAGGCCTCAACATAAAGACAAAATGACCAGGCCTGCATACATCCCAGCAGACAAAATAAGCGGAAACACCTAGCCTAATGAAGTCTAGATAGACATCAGTCACCCCAGTGGGTGACCAAGACCTCCAGACCTCAGACCCATCACTTTCTAGAAAAAGCCTTCATTCTCTTCATGCACACTTGTTATATGACTTGTTTCCCCACTGGATTACTATTACCTAAATGACTACACTTGTAACCTTATTAGTTGATCATAGCTTTAATTCACGTTGTATCCATGTAGCTTTTTTTCTATAAAACTTTCCCTAAAAAGTGGGGTCCTCAGCTATCCATTCGGGATACCTTCTGCCTCTCAGGAACTGTCCTTTCAGTAAACATTTTCTACTCTTAACCTCCAATGTTCCTAGAATTCATTCTTTGATTTTAGAGACCACAAACTTGGCATATCAGACATCTAACAGGTAGGAATTATAATACTTCCCTTATATATTTGGAGGTCCTACTTCATCTCCTATATCATCTCTGTATCACTATGTAATCCAGCTAGCCTGGAAATTGTCATCCTCCTCTCAGCCTCCAAAGTGCTGGGATTACAGGCCTGCATTACCATGTTTAGTTTACTCTCATGGTTTCTGAGAGAATGCAAACTGATAGAACCTTTCTGAAAAGCAATTTGTACAGTTTATCAGCCTTACAAAACATGCATTCCACTTCCAGGGATTTATTCAAAGAAACCTCTCCCTACTTCTTTTTCTCTCTACATTAGGTTAATGGGTCATGTAACTGTTTTTAGTATGTTTCTGTACTTTTACAAAAGACTGTAATAAACATATATACTTCTTTTTTTATTCTTTTATTGGTACATTTTAGGTACACAACACAATTACATTTCTCATTGGGAACTTGTACTTTTATATGATGCATCTTGTTTCTCATTATTTCCCCATTCTTAGCCCTCCCTTCCCCCCCCCCACCCTTCCCTATTTATAAAGACTTTATTTCCATTTCTCATCATTTTTCCTTTCCCTTCTTTCCTTTCCCCTGCCCCTCCCACTACCCCTACCCCTTTGGACCTTTTCTTCCTATTTTGCATTATCGATTATTCATTCTAATCATTGGTACATTTTAGGTATACAATATAATGACATTCATCGCTGGAAATTTGCATCTTTACAAAATCTCTCTTGGTTCCCATCTTTCACCCTTGCCCAGTCCTCCCTTCAACCCCTCCATTCCTCTCTATTTACAAAGATTTTGTTCCTATTTTTCCATTTTCTCATATTAATCCCATTCCCTTCTATCCTTTCCCCTACCCCTCCCACCTCCTTCCCCTTTGCCCCTCTAAATCCTATTTCACATTACCTATCATACATTTTAGTCCCCATTTACACTTTCAGTTTCTCACACTAGAGAAACTATTTGGGATTTACACATGTGTGTTCATTTCACTTAAGAGTATGGCCTCAATATGCATCCATTTATCTATAAATGTCTCTAGTTTCTCATTCTTTATCGCTGAGTAGTACTCCATTTTACTAAAAACCCACATTTTCTTTATCCAGGCTCCAGTTCATGGACATTTGGGCTGTTTCCAAGTTTTAGCTATCACAAATGGTGGTGCTATGAACATGGGCACACATGTATCACTGTGGTGTGATTCTTTTAATTCTTTGGGGAAGATCCCCAGCAGTGGAATAGCAGGATCAAATGGGACTTCCAGTCCTAGTTCTTTGAGGTATCTCCATACTGATTTCCACAGTGCTTGCACCAGTCTACATTCCCACCAGCAGTGGAGCAGGGTTCCTCTTTCCCCACAGCCCCACCAGTATTTGTTACTGGTTGATTTCATGACAGCAGCCATTCTTTCTGAGGTGAGGTGGAATCTCAGCGTTGTTTTCATTTGCATTTCTCAAATAACCAGTGATGTTGAACATTTTTTCATGTATTTATTTCCTATTTCTACTTCTTTATCTGAGAAATGTCTGTTCATCTCAGATGCCCATTTTCGGACTGGGTCTTTAAATTTGGGAGGTCTGATCTTTTTAAGTTCTTTATAGATTCGAGATAGTAGACCTTTGTCTGAGGAAGAGCAGGTGAAGATTTTTTCCCACATTGTGGGTTGTCTCTTCACACTGCTGGTGGTTTCTCTTGCTGTGCAGAAGCTTTTTAATAAGAAGAGATCCCACTTGTTGCTTGTTTGTGCTAGTTCATGGGCAACTGAGGTTTTGTTCATAAAATCTTTTCCTATACCAGTGTCTTCAACAGTTCTACCTAACCTCTGTTCCACCTGGTTCAGAGTTTCTATTTTAATATTTAGATCTTTAATCCATTTTGATTTTAGTTTAGTGCATGGTGAGAGATATAGGTCTAGTTTTAATCTTTGGCAAGTTGAAGCCCAATTTCTCCAGCACCATTTATTAAAGAGGCTATCTTTCCTCCAGTGAGGGTGTTTGGCTCCTCTATCAAAGATGAGATGGCTGAGTGTGTCTGGTGTTGTTTCTGCATCTTCTAATCTGTTCCACTGGTCCTCAGGTCTGTTTCTTTGCCAGTACCATGCTGTTTTTATCACAGTAGCTTTGTAGTATAGTTTCAGGTTGGGGATTGTGATACCCCCTGCCATGTCTCTGTTACCTAGAATTGCTTTTGCTATTCTGGGTCTCTTCTTGTTCCAAATGAATTTTTGGATTGTTTTCTCAAGGTCCATGAAGTATGCTGCTGGGATCTCAATTGGAATTGCACTGAATCTATGTAGCAGTTTTGGAAGTATGGCCATTTTCACTATATTAATCCTTCCTACCCAGGAGCAGGGGATGTCTCATATATGCACTAATACAATTGTAGTGGGGGACCTCAACAACCCACTGTCACAAATAGATCAACTAGACAAAAAATAAGTAATGAAATACTAGAACTCAATCAAACTCTTGAACAAATGAACTTAACAGATGTTTACAGAGTCTTCCACCCCACAAAAACATATATACTCTTTTGATAATAAAATTTAAAAACACAGTAAATAAAAAATACACTCTACCTTGGGGCCGGGGATTTAGCTCAGTGGTTTCGCTGCCTGCTGCACAAGCACAAGGACCCGAGTTCGATCCTCGGTACCAAAAAAAAAAAAAAAATACACTGTACCAAAACAATTTTTATTCTAAAGTATTTGGTATTAAATGTGGGGGCCATCTTCAGTGTTTTGTTTTGTTTTTTGTCATTACTATTCTGGAAAACTCAGTATATATTCACAGCAGTTTTGCTAACAAGCTAGGGTCTGAGTATTCAATAAAAATCCCCATGTCCACTTTTGTGGCTGTTACTTCTATGAGATGGCTTAAGTAGAGGCTCAAACCACAACATTGAGTAGCATGGACCATTCCTTCATGCTTCCAGGAACTGATGGGCTGTGTGAGTCAATACTAATGTGGTAGGCTCAATTCCCAGTACTACCTCCACCAAAAGGAAAAGAGAGAGAGAGAGAGAGAGAGAGAGAGAGAGAGAGAGAAAGAGAATATGAGAGAGACAGAGGAGGTGGCTGGCTGGAGGGCTGGGTGTGGTGGTGCACACCTGTAATCCTAACACTGAGTACAGTCACAACAAGTTGAGGCCAGTCTGGCTGAACAGTGAGTTCAAGGACAGCCTAACTACATAGCCAGACCCTGTCTCCAAAAAAAGAAAAAAAAGGAGGAGGAGGAGGGAGGAGGGATACTAAGGCTTTGGTCCTTGGTGAACAAGTTTGTCATCTGTTACTAGATATATTTACAAACTCAGTTCCCATCATTTAATGAAATATTCTTTTCCTTCTTTTTATAGACGCTATCTAAATTCTCCTGGTCATATGGTGAAAGTCCCAGTGATAGAAAGTAAGTTTTAAGGGTGTGGTGGGGTGTTTTTGCCCCTTTTTTTGGTTTTTGAGACAGGGTCTCGCTCTGTAAGCCAGGCTGGCCTTGAACTCTCAGCAGTCCTGCCTCAGCTTCCTGAGTGTTGGGCTTACAGGCGTGTACCACCATGCCCATCCCTGATGTGTTCTTTCAAGATGTTTTTCTGATGGGTCCACAGACTTACATTTAAAACCTTCTGGTCATTGTTTGCTAACTGTTGGGATGGTTTTATCACATTCACAAGGGGCAATATATTCATAACTGTCCCACTGGCAGCTTGTACCACCCTGAAAGTACTGTCACATGATGCCCCATGTACCACCACTATTTTCAGCTTGAGTTTTGGAAGAACTCCTCAAATGTCTCCAAAATGATACAGGAGAAACTACTTAACAGAAGAGGACTTATTCCTGTCCTTGAATAAACTCTTAGAACTGACATAGGCTGCAACCACAAAGAGAACCACATATTTTGAAAGCTTTATGTCCAAAGGCAACTAAGGTTTCTAAATATCATTGAGAATCAGATGCCAAACCAATTCAACAAAGACCACAGCCTTGTATTGTGGATGTGTGTGTGTGTGTGTGTGTGTGTGTGTGTGTGTGTGTGTGTGTGTGTGTGTGTGTGTGTGTGTGTGTGTGTGTGTGTTACTGGGGACTGAACTCAAGGCCTTCATACTGACCTAATCCCCAGCTTAAATTTTTAGATGGAGTCTAAGTCACCTAGGCTGGGTTCAGAATTGTGATCCTTCTGCCTCGGGCTCCCAGAGTGCTATGATTTCAGGCAGGCACCATACCACCTAGCTTAGCTCTCTTCTTTTGGAATATTCTTGGTGTTGGTAACTTCTCCTTGTGGTCGGGAGGTGGAGATATTAAACATCCCCCAAAGGATATGTGTTGAGGACTTAGTCAGCAGCCTATAGTGCTACTGGGAGGCAGAGAAATCTTTAGGAGGTGGGGCCTATGGGGAGAAAGTTAGGTCCCTGGGGGCCATGCCTTTGAAGGGGATACTAGGATCCTGGTTCTTCCACGTCTCTCTGTTTCTTGGTCATTCTAAGGTGAGTTGCTTTGCTCCACCATGTGCTCCCCACCATGATCTACCTTTCCAAAGGCCCCAAACTGATGGAGCCAAGTGATCATGGATGGAAACCTCTGAAATCATGAACCAAAATAAGTCTTTCCTCCTTTTAAGTTGATTATTTCAGGTATCCTGTCTCAATAATGGAAAGCTAACATACTTCTCCTTTAGAACCTAGTTTTCATTACACTAATTTTTCTCACAGATATTTTCTTGAAGTTTTATTTGATGACTCAAGTAAAATTTTCTGAGGTAAAAGATTTCACATCAACTCAGTAGATGTTTTCCTTACCATAATCCTGACTTGAGCAAGGAAAGACATAGAGTCCCTTTGTTATAAGACCAACTTAGTTTTAGGCTCCAGAAAAGCCTGAGTCTCTCAGTAGCTCAGATCAAACCAGGCTCCAACAAATTTAGGCATAAGTATCCCAACTATTCAAATTAATTTCAAAAATATCTTCCTAGGGTCAGGTAAATTCTTCTAGTTTACAAGGCTCTTTTATGCCTCACCTTGGGGCACATGACACTTTGATGAGCACTGCATTTGTATGACTAAGATATCTTCTTGTTCCTTTTCAAATTCTTACATGATTTATCATGTATAAATTTTAGAAATCTCTCCCTGGAACAAAGGACCACAGGAAGGATTTCCAAGGCTGACCCTGCCCCCCATGTCCCAATCCTACTAAATTAACTCCCTATTAAAGTTTTTTTGTTGTTGTTTTGTTTGTTTTTTGAGACAGGGTCTTGCTATGTAGTTCATGCTGGCCTAGAACTCATTATGTAGCCCAGGCTGGCCTCGAACTTGTGGTAACACTCCTGTCTCAGCTTCCTGAGTCCTGGGATTATAGGCATGTGCTAGCATGCCTGACCTAAATTTTTAAATTTAAATATTTTTACAAGTTGGCCTCTTATAGTCCTTATGCATGCTGAAGTATGAGAACCTCTGCACTGGTGCAAATGTAAGAGGGAACAAGGGCTGAAAATGTAGCTCAGTGGTACAGCATTTGCCTGGAAGGAGTGAGGCCCAGGTTCCATCTCTAGCACCCTCCTCCTCCACACACACAAAAAATAAACAAAAGGGAAAAAGAGAGTGAAAAAATCCTAGCAAGCAGAAGAAGGTAAAATTTGACTTTGAGGATTTATTACCAATGGGGGAACAGGACTGTAAAAAGTGGGGAGGGATTACAAACACCTTTGTTTTATAATTCCAACTCTTTCCTACATCATCTTCAGTTAGGCTGGTTGCATCAGTGTGTTGATACTTTCTTCTACTTCTGAGAGCTTCTTCAGTATTTGGTTGACCTTGACCTCATCAAATTCCAAACATAGAAATTCAGATTCCTGTGAAACATAACAAGATGCTTTAGAAGGGACCCCTAAGAGACAAAAGACTCTTCATATGGCATGATCAAGCTCCAAAGACCTAGGGATTGAACTCAGGGCCTTTGCACTGAGCTATATTCCCAGACTTTTTTTTTTCTATTATCTGCTTTGAGACAGCATCTCACTAAGTTGCCAGGCTGGGTTTGATTTTACAATCCTCCTGCCCTAGCCTGCCAGTGCTGGGATTACAGCCATGTATCACCACACCTAGCTGGTCTCTTTTTTGAGATCAACTTTTTAGCTTCCACATATAAATGAGAATATTTGGAGTTGGTATTTGTTTTTCTGTACCCAACTTATTTCACACAACATATTGTGTTTCAGTTCTGTGCATGATGCTCCAAATGACAGAATTTCTTTCTTTCCCTTGCTCCTCTAATCCCCCCACCTTGGGCCAGAGTAGGGATCAAATCCAGGACCTCAAGCATGCTAGGAAAGCATCCCTGAGCTATACCCCACCTCCCATTACCAGAATTTTTTTTATGGCTGAACAACATTCCACTTGTTTGTTTTTTTGTACCAGGGATTGAACTTGGGACCTTGTGCTTGTGAGGCAGGCGGTGGAACCACTGAGCTGAAATCCCCGGCCCAACATTCCACTTGTATGTATACCACATTTTCTTTATCCATTTATCCACTGATGGACACAGGTTGATTTGCTATCTTGGCTATTATGAATAGTGCTACAAAAAATATGAATGCTGATATCTTTTTGGCATACTCATTTCTATACCATATCCTCCTGCCTCAACCTCTCAAGTGCTGGGATTACGTGTGTCACCATGTCTAGCTTACACTTAAAAATGTATTTAGAAACACAGGAGATTCTTATCAAGGCAGAAGCTGAAAATATCAAAGCCATCTGTATAAAAAGTAGGTCCAGGGCCGGGGATTTTAGCTCAGTGGTTCTGGCGCCTGCCTTGAAAGTGCAAGGTCCCGAGTTTGATCCCTGGCAAAAAAAACAAAGGTATGTCCAATAAATTTGAAAATATATTTTAAAATGCTTCAAGTAAAAAGCAGAAAGTACCAAAGCAATATGAAATACTGTACTGCATTGTCTTTTCAAAGTCATTTTTCTTTATTGGGGTCTATTTGGTAGTAACAATGAGAAATGACAAGACTAAAATAGAGTGTATTTAAGTATATGGATCAAAAGTTAGAACTCGTTTCCTTTTTGTATAAGATGCAGTATGAGATAGACAGAAAGTTGTCAAAATAAGAAGCAAGCACATCATCTTCAAGAACATGTATTGTGCCAAGTGTGGTGGTGCACACCTGTAACCCAACACTTGGAAGGCTGAAGCAAAAAGGATCACCATGCATTTGAGGCCAGCCTGGATTACATAGTGTGTTCAAGGCCACCCTGAACTACAAAGCAAGACCCTTTCTCAAAAAATAATAAATAAAATGTACTATGTAATCATGGCAGTGTACTAAATTCAAGAGCTTAAATAACTATCCCAAATTAGAATTTTTAAAAAGGCAAAATATTCAAATTTTTGTCTCTCCAAATACAAAACTGCTGTCCTAAAATCCTCGGAAGAGATCCTTGACAGGCCACACTCCAAATCAACAAAAATCCAAGCCAGTTTTAACAACTTCCAGGGAGGGAAGGTCATCTCACAAATTCCTTAGAACTCTTTTTCTGGTAGTCAATCTATACTCTGGAAACTTTTACATATCAATCCTAAATCCTTAAACTCTTTTCCTAGCAAGATCAGAGACTATAACTGATTATTCACCTATAGGATAATGGGAAGCTGCTATTAGGCAAATATTTGTTCCATATACACATTAAACTATTTCTTTGTACACATAAAACTTCCACTTAAATGATTTCCTTAGCTAGACCCAATAAGTATACCAGAGTGATTCTTCCATAAAACATTATAGTGATAGAATGGTAAAATAGAAAATAAAAGACAACTTATTAAATACATAAGTGAAACCATTTAGGAAAAGTTCAACATAAATAAAATAAAAATCCTATAATTTACTATGATATTACTATTTCCCAGGCAAAATTTCAATTTTATCAATTTATTGGCTGCATTAAATATTCTAACACAAATTTGGCAAGCTCCAATGTATTGTGATTTCTTTTACAAATGATAAAGTGGGGTCTCTTTGGGCCATTACAGGGAGTAGAAGGTAAAGTTTGGGATCTGGAGTCAGAATGATCTGGCCTTGCCACATAAAAACTGTGAGCTCCAGGGGCAGGGATTTAGCTCAGTGGCACCACTCCTGCCTCGCAAGTGCAAGATCGTGAGTTCGATCTCTGGTACCAAAAAAAATACAACAATAATAAAACTGTGAGCTCAGGCCAGGGATTGAGCTCAGTGGCACCGTGCCTGCCTTGCAAGCACAACACCTGAGTTTGATCCCCTGTAAAAGCAGTGGAGGGTGCGGCAGTGGCTGTGAACTCAGTCAAACACAGTGGTATATACCTGTAATCACAGCACTCTGAGAAGCTGAGGCAGAAAGATCACAAGTTCAAGCCCAGACTGGGCAATTTACCAACTTATTGAAATCATGTCTCCAAAATAAATAAGTGATTAAAAAAAAAAAAAAGAATGGAAGAGGGAGGTGAATCTCTGGGACTCAAGAAAGATCTGAAGGGAAAATTAAATCTCACAGGGAAAGTGAAAAGACAGACCTCAATGAAGAAAAAGGGGGGAACAATCTGTACTTTCTCCTCAGCTCTGGCTTGCAGCATGAGAGAAGATTGAATCTAAAGTCACAGTGAGAGTGGGTGACTCCAGAGGGCTCCAGGGAGAAACACACCAGGGGAAAAGAGCAGTGGATGCTGGGTACTACAACAGCTGGTGAGTGACTCCAGTTCAAGCTACTTCTGTGTCTCCTGGAGAGGGTATTTGATTGAACATGAGTTTTGGAGAGGGACCAACTGAACCCAGGACTAAGAGCAGCTGTGGGTTGCCTTCATCTCAGGTCTCCCAGTGTTGAAATCCCACAGTGACTAGGTGAGGGACAACTGCAGGAGACATCCAGGGTCAGAGAGCTGTTGTGAGGCCAGCAAGAGACATCCAGAGTTTGTAGGCTGAACAAGTCAGGGTCCAACCCCCAAACCAGAGGTCAGAATCAGCCTGAACTTCTGGGGATTTGAAAGTACCAGAACCAGCACCCTGCTGTAATCCTACTGCAGGCTTACTGAGATTATCCAGTGGGGATCTCTTGTCTACCAGCAACAGCAGAGTCATACCCTGAACTGGATACTACCACAAAACTGTAGACCCTAGAAGATAACCACAGGCTTGAAATCACAGAAATTTCTTTGGTTTTGGGGTTTTTTCCCAATTGTTTTTTTCTTGAGTATGAACAATGTTTTTAGTTTTTTCATTTTGTTTTATTCTTATTTTTGTTTTTTTTTGCTTTCTTTCCCTCTTGTCTTCTTTACCAGTTTCCTGAGGCTTGGGTAATCATCATTGTCTTTCAGCCTTGCTTCTAATCTCTTTCTCTTCTCTTACTGATCTATTCTTTCTTTGGATCCCTTTTAAGTTTTCTCCTTAGGATAAAATCACTCTATTAAGTGGGCATTTACTATATATAATTGTCTTGATTTATCTTAGGTCTTGTTACATAGCTATAAATCTTGTATCTATGCTTAAAGTTGGCAAATTAATAGTTATCACAGTTTGTCATTTTGTAGTCTGTGGTTGATACTATTGTTATTACTGACTGTATTACTTTGGCCAAGGTGACACAGTTGTGATCAATTGATCTTCCTTACATGTAAACACCTAGACAGTCTGAAGGTCATAAACAATATCATAGTCCAGTACAAAGAACTTGGTGCTAGGCCAAACAGGCAGCAACATTTCATCCCTAATAAACTGGGTCAGACTCAAAAGCCAAAAGCCAGCTCTGCCTAGAAGACATCTCTGAAACGTAGTCATTTCGTAAAAAGGTCTTGATACTAGTAACAAAGCTACCCACCATAAGCAATTTACAAGCCTTAACACAGGAGGGAGGGAGAGAGGGAGAGAGGGAGAGAGAGAGGGAGAGAGGGAGAGAGGAAGAGAGGAAGAGACAGAGAGAGAGAGGAGAGAGAGAGGGGAGGGAGAGAGGGAGAGAGGGAGAGAGGGAGAGAGGGAGAGAGGAAGAGAGGAAGAGAGAGAGAGAGAGAGAGAGGAGAGAGAGAGGGGAGGGAGAGAGAGAGAGAGAGAGAAACAGTGAAGCAAGATGCAACCCATAATCTCCAACTTGTCCACAGCAAATCAAAGGGGTATTAAGGTGGAAGAAATAAAAAACCTCCGAGCCAAATTTTATAAAATGGTGTTTGAAGAAGTAACAAAACAGATCAGTAAGGCTCTTGACAAAAAACAAAACAGAGATAATTAAAGAGATGACGACCATAATGAAGGAAATGGTTACTGAATCTAGAGTAGATACAGGTTTTTAAAAATAGAGCTTAGAATACAGACATGGTGAGCAGAATGAAAGACATGATTAGAAGCTCTAGAGCAGAAACAGATAAGAAAATAGATGAGATCAGAAACATGCTGGAAGCCATGAATGCCTAGCATAAGAAAGAAATGGAAAACATGATCATCCAACATAAGAAAGAAATGGAATCCATGAAACAGATTCAAACAGATAATCAGGAGATTAAAAACTCCAATGAAAGCATGCAGAGCAGACTAAGAGAATCTGAAGACAGAATATCAGATATAGAAGACAGGATAGCAGTTAAGGACCATGAAAACAGAGATTTCTTAAAGATAGTAAGGGACCATGAGAAATCAATCCAACAGCTGCTAGATGATGCAAAGAAGAGTAACATAAGATTCATAGGAGTCCATGAAAAAACAGGAGAAAGTACAATTGACATAAAAAACTGTTCACAGAAGTAATAGTAGAAAACTTCCCAGACAGAGGTAGAGAATTGGATGTACAGATAAGTGAGGCATATAGAACTCCAACCAGCCATGACCAAAAAAAATCTACACCTGCACATATAATAGTCAAGATCCCAGAAACCCAACAGAAGAACAAAATTCTACAGGCAGTTAGAGAAAAGAAACAAATCACCTACAAAGGAAAGCCAGTCAGGATCATGGCAGATTTCTCAACACAAACCCTCAAATCAAGGAGAGCCTGGGGTGAAGTATTTCAAGCCCTAAAAGAAAATAACTTCCAATCTAGACTGTTGTATCTGGAAAAATTATCTTTCATAATCGATGGGGAAATTAGATACTTTCATGACAAAGAACACCTGAGAAACTTCATGAGCACCAAACCAGCACTCCAAACAATTTTAAGCAATATCCTAGAAAAAGACAATGAAGGTCACAACTCCATGAGGCCCAACAGAGAGAAGGCACCACACAAGGTAAGACACTAAAGTGAAAGGGGGTAAAATAAGAAATAAAAGAGCCAACAACAGTAAAACATCATGACAAGGATGAATCAATATCTCTCAATTATAACTATCAATGTTAATGGCCTCAATTCACTAATCAAAAGAAATAGACTGACACAATGGATTAAGAAGCAAAACCCAGCAATATGCTGTATACAAGAAACACACCTAACTCAAAAGGAAATCAATACACTGAGAGTAAAAGGATGGAAAACAGTTCTCCACATGACAAGAACACAGAAAAAAGCAGGCGTAGCAATCTTATTTGCAGACAAAGTAGATTTCAAATCAAAACTAATTAAGAGAGACAAAGATGGTCACTACATCCTTGGGAAGGGAACAATCCAAGAGGAAGAGATGACAATCCTAAATATATATATGCACCAAATACGAATGCCCCCAACTATAGAAAACAAATATTAATAGACATGAAAAACCAAATAAGCACTAATACAGTTGTAGTGGGGGACCTCAACACCCCTCTATCACAAATAGACAGATCAACTAGAAAAACAATCAAAAATGAAATTCTGGAACTGAACCAAGCTACTGAACAAATGGACTTAATAGATGTTTACAGAGTGTTCCACCCCACAAAATCAGAATACACATTCTTTTCAGCTATACAAGGTCGTTCTCCAAAATAGATCCCATGGTAGCTCATAGGACATGTCTAAGTAAATGCAAAAGAATTGAAGTTATCCCCTGTATATATATCAGACCATAGTGCAATACAATTGGAGATCAATAACATAAGAAACCACAAAACTCCCACAAATACATGGAAATTGAACAATACCTCTGGAACAACCAATGAGTCACAGAGGAAATTAAAGAAGAAATTAGACAGTTTCTACAAGTAAATGATAATGCCAGTACAACATACAGGAATCTGTAGGACATAATGAAAGCAGTTCTACGTGGGAAATTCATAGCAGTGAATGCCCATATTAGGAAAACAGAGAGAACTCAGTTAAATAACCTAATGCAGAACCTCAAGCTCCTAGAAAAAGAAGAGCATAATAAACCCAAAGCTCCTACAAGAAAGGAAATTATAAAGATCAGAGCAGAAATCACTGCAATGGAGACTAAGAGAATGATACAAAAAATCAATGAATCAGAGTTGGTTTTTTGAAAGAATAAATAAAATTGATAAACCTTTAGCCAACCTTATCAAAAAAAGGAAAAAGGCTCAAATCCATGCAATTAAGAATGAAAAAAGGTGAAGCCACAACAAATCCAGCAGAAATTCAGAGAATCATCAATACCTACTTCGAGAACCTGTACTCTAATAAAATGGAAAACACAGAAGAAATGGACAGACTCCTAGATACATATGAATTGCCAAAATTAAATGAAGAAGATATAGAAATTCTAAACACCCAATAACAATGAGTGAAATTGAAAATGTAATAAAAAACTTACCAACAAAGAAAAGCCCAGGTCCTGATGGCTTCACTGCTGAATTCTACAAGACATTTAAAGAAGAACTAACACCATTACTTTTTTTTTCTCTTTTTGGTACCCGGGATTGAACTCAGGTCCTTGCGCTTGCGCAGCAGGCAGCGAAACCACTGAGCCAAATCCCCGGCCCCAAACTGAATCCATGACACTGACGTATTTTTTTTTTTGGTACTGGGGATCGAACTAGGGTCCTTGCGCTTGCACAGCAGGTGGTGAAACCACTGAGCTAAATCCCCGGCCCCTAACGCCATTACTCTTTAAACTCATTAATGAAATTGAAAGGTAAACAAGGCTTCCAAATTCATTCCTGGAAGCAAGTGTTACTTTGATCTCAAAACCAGGAAAAGACCCAACCCAAAAAGAGAACTACAGACCAATCTCCCTAATGAACATGGATGCAAAAATCCTCAACAAGATACTGGCAAACAGAATACAGAGGGTCATCAAGAAGATCATACACCCTGACCAAGTCAGATTTATCCCAGGGATGCAAGGATGGTTCAACATCCATAAATCAATAAATGTAATACATTATATTAACAGAGTCAAGGCCAAAAACCACATGATCATCTCAATAGATGCAGAAAAAGCATTTGACAAAATCCAACACCCATTCATGATAAAAACGCTACAGAAAATTGGAATAGAAGGGCTTTACCTCAACCTGATTAAGGCTATCTATGAAAAACCAACAGCCAACATCATACTAAATGGTCAAAAACTGAAAACTTTCACACTAAAATCAGGAACAAGACAAGGATGCCCACTATCACCACTCCTGTTCAATATTGTTCTGCAAACATTAGCCATAGCAGTTAGAAAAGAGAAAGAAATAAAAGGAATAAAGATAGGAAAGGAAGAAGTGAAACTGTCATTATTTGCTGATGATATGACACTTTACATAGAAGATCCAAAAAACTCAGTCAAAAGTCTGCTAGACCTGATTGACAGATTCAGTAGAGTAGCTGGATACAAGGTCAAGAGTCAAAAAACAATAGCCTTCTTATATGCAAATAGCAGACCCATTGAGAGAGAAATTCGGGAAATAATTCTTTTTACAATAGCATCTAAAAAAATGAAATATCTAGGAATCAACCTAACAAAGGAAGCAAAAGACCTCTACACTGAAAACTACAGCTCTCTGAAAAAGGAGATTGAAGAAGATATAAGAAAATGGAAAGATATCCCTTGTTCCTGTGCAGGAAGAACCAATATAGTGAAAATGGCCATACTTCCAAAATTACTATATAGATTCAATGCAATGTCAATTGAAATTCCAACAATATACTTCACAGAACTAGAGAAAACAATCCAAAAATTCATTTGGAAGCAGAAGAAACCTAGAATAGCAAAAGTAATTCTAGGCAACAGAGACATGGCTGGGGGTATCACAATCCCCAACTTGAAACTATACTACAAAGGTATTGTGATAAAAACAACATGGTACTGGCAAAGAAACAGACCCGAAGATCAGTGGAATAGATTAGAAGATGCAGAAACAACTCCAGACATACTCAGCCACCTCATCTTTGACAAAGGAGCCAACCACCCTCACTGGAAGAAAGATAGCCTCTTTAATAAATGGTGCTGGAAAAGTTGGGTTTCAACCTGCCAAAGATTAAAACTAGACCCATACCTATCACTGCGCACTAAACTAAAATAGAAGCACATTGAAAATCTAAATATTAAGCCAGAAACACTAAACTTGCTGGAAGATAAGGTAGGTAGAACTCTTGATGACACTGGCATAGGAAAAGACTTTATGAATAAATCTTCAGTAGCACGGGAGCTAGCACAAAGAATCAACAACTGGGATCTCATCATATTAAAAAGCTTCTGCACTGCAAGAGAAACTACCAACAGAGCTAAGAGACAACCTACAATGTAGGAAGAAATATTTAGCAGCTGTACCTCAGACAAAGGTCTACTATTGAGAATATATAAAGAACTGAAAAAAATCAGACCCCCCAAATTCAAAGACCCAATTCAAAAATGGACATCTGAAATGAACAGACATTTCTCAGACAAAGAAGTAAAAACAGCACGTAAATATATGAAAAAATGTTCAACATCACTGGTCATTCAAGAGATGCAGATGAAAACAACACTGAGATTCCACCTCACCCCACAAAGATTGGCTGCTATCAAGAAATCAACAAATAACAAATGCTGACAGGGGTGTGGAGAGAAAGGAACCCTTCTCCACTGTTGGTGGGAATGCAGATTGGTGCAACCACTGTGGAAATCAGTATGGAGATACCTCAAAGAACTAGGACTACAGGTCCCATTTGACCCAGCTATTCCCCTACTGGGAATCTTCCCCAAAGAATTAGAAGAATCATACTACAGCGATATATGTGCACCTATGTTTATAGCAGCACAGTTTGTAATAGCTAAAGCTTGGAAACAGCCCAAATGCCCATCGACTGGAAACTGGATAAAGAAGATGTGGTTTTTCTATAAAATGGAGTACTACTCAGTGATAAAGAATGAGAAACTAGAGACATTTATAGATAAATGGATGCATATTGAGGCCATACTCTTAAGTGAAATGAACACACATGTGTAAATCCCAAATAGTTTCTCTAGTGTGAGAAACTGAAAGTGTAAATAAGGATGAAAATGATTAAAATGAATAATTGATAAATTGAAATAAGAAAAGGTCCAAGGGTTAGGGAATGGTGGGAGGGGAATGGGAAAGGGAAGAAGAGAAAGAAAAATTATGAGAAAGAAAAAAAAAAGGAATCAAACTCTGTGTAAATAGGGAAAGGTGGAGGGGGTAAAGGGTGCACAGGTAATGGGAGAAAAAATAAAAACTAAGATGTATCATGTTCTGGTACAAACACCCAATGATAAACGTAAATGTATTTTATACCTAAAATGTACCAATAAATATATATATAAATTTAAAAAATAGAACTTAGAAAAGACATGTAAACCATGAATGCCCAATGCAGAAAAGAACTGGATCCCCAGGGCAGTCTACTTTCTGGGCCTCCCTTCTGTTTCTCTTAGAAGCTTTCTTTCTCTCAATAAATTCTTCCTACTCTTAATGTCTGCGGTTCTTAGAATTCATTCTTTGATTCTAGAGAATACCAACTCAGTATGTCGGACATCTAGCAGATTGTGAATTATAATATTTTCATTATATTATTTGGAGGTCCATTGGTCATACAACCTACATATTTGGAGGTTCCATTCAGATAACTGGACAGAGGCAAGAGTTTGCTTTGTTTCATAAATTCTAGATTGTGCTTAGGTAATCAAAATTGTCATCCTTGTTTGCCAATTGCATATCCTTTAAATTTTTATGCTTTGTCTTTGTCAATTGCTTAGGCCTTGTCTCTTATGATGTGGTATCTTTTGTTAAAGTAATGGTAAATTTAAGTTGAGAACATGGGAAGATATGTCCCATCAAAGAAAGTGACATTTTACATTTTATTCTTGTTTTGTATATGTTGCATTTGGACTTAGTCGCTGAATTTACTTTTGCTTTTTTTTTTTGGTACCAGGGATCAAACTCAGGACCTTGCGCTTGTGCAGCAGGTGCCGGAACCACTGAGCTAAATCCCCAGCCTGAATTGCTGAATTTACTAACATTCCTTATTTGACCTGTTTTGACTTGGTAAACAGCGCTAGGGAAAAAGTAGTGTTAGTGCACCACCCAGCAGACTTTAATGACAACTACAAGTAAATTAAGAAAAAGCTGCAGAATGGGTCTTTTTATGAAATCTAATTTATATCTGAGAAATATACATGCCTACTAATAAATCACAGGACTCCATTTGCCAGTTAAAAGGTGGTAGGCTGTCAACTGTTCTTAAGACTTAGAATCCAGTTCTTAAGACTTAGTCCAGAGTTTCACTAGGACTGTTTTTTTTTTGTACCAGAGATTGAACTCAGGACCTTGAGGCAGGCGTCAGCACCAGTGAGCTAAATCCTTGGCCCTGGGACAGACTGGTTTAATCCTTCTCTATAGTCCAGGGAAAATGTTGAGCCTATTCTACCTCAGTTTCCTTTCTGGTCTGATCTTTTGCTGGTAAGGAGGCAATCTTAGCTCTTGAGATTCCTCATCCTTGCCTTTCTAGGCTGAGAGTTGCTGTGGGCTGAGCCTGAGATGGCCTTTTGCCTAATCCCTACTCCCTTTCTCCTCCATAGATTAGAGACCCTGGATGTATATTGTAGACCCTGGATGGCACAGCCCCAGGAGACAGTCTGGATCACAAAACAATAACGCTACATCCTGCCTAGGCCATGTAGCACTATTTGCCCTGCCTTCTCTTCCTGTTTGCCTTCCACTATAAATAAAGAGTGCGTGGTGCTCCAGGTGGCCATTTGCTCCTGACAAGCTATGGTTCCACCTGGTCCCAAACTTCAAGAATAATCTTGGTCTCTTCGTCGTCTTTTCTTCATCTCCCACCGCTCTCCCCGGCTTCAGACCCTACACTGTGTGGGTTGCGGCAGAGAGTGATGACTCAGGAGATAGTTGTCTCAATAACTCACCATAAGCATATGAAAAGACCTCCTTTCCTGGTGTCATTTCTAATCTTTCTCTGTTATTTTACACTTTCCTTATAGAGGCTTGTAAAATTAGAGAAAGGAAGATCTCTAAAATTGCCCTAACCTTTCCAACTAAGGACTTTTGAGACCATAGAAAATGAGTGTTTATTAATGCTGAAGACAGGGAAGTCATCCTAGATGAGGAAAACATTTAGTTTAAGGGAGAACCCTAATCTTCTCTCTCTCTTTCTCCTCCTAGGTCTAGTTTTCATCATTTATGTGTGTAGGGAAGGAAAAAATACTTTCACTGATAAGTTGTGAACTTTGAAACTTTTACTGTAAACTTGTAAAATGCTATGTGATGATTTTTTTTGCAGGGGTAGATGGCTTTGGCTTTTATTTGGACTTTTTTTTCACTCTGATAGTAAGTTAGAAACTCACCCTAAGCTTTTCTCCAACTTGTTGGGAGATAACTTTAGAACCACCTTTTAGTTAGACCTCCAGAAATCAGGCTGAGGCAACCTGCAATAACTGTTTGTCCTTCCCAGAGGAGAATAGTAACCAAGTAACTTACACTTATGCTTTATTAAGAGTAAAAAAGGGATTTTAGTCAACATTTCTCTTCATGTATGTGTAGGAAATTGATAAATGTGCCTTTACTTACATGTGAATTGTGGCTCTAGATGATGAGTGTAAGTTTAACCTGTGAAGCTTCAGAGACACTGAAATTTTAGATTAAAATTGAATTAGATTAAATTGAATTTAGATTAAAATTGAATAAAGTGTAGTCTTGTCTTGCTGCTAAGCAAGGTTGCCTAGGTGGTTAGGTAAATAACACAAGTGCCTTGCAGGCTTTTTCATGGGTGAAATACCTCCGAGCCATTGTATTTTTTTTTTTTTTTTGCTTCTAGAGGTGATCTCCTTTACAGGATAGAAAGTGCTGCCCTTTGATCTATCTGCCTCAATCTCTCCCAAAGAATTAGAAAACAATGGTTTAGATCTCTGTTTTGGTGCCAGGGATACAACTCAGGACCTTGAGCTTGCCAGGTAGGTGCTGTGCTGCATCCCTGGCCCTAGATCTCTTGATTATTTGCTTTGCTAACAATGCTTCTTTCTTTGAACATGATCCTTATGGCTGAAATCAATTGCAACTTGTGCTTTTAAAAACACCCAGGGGAGGGCCGGGGATTTAGCTCAGTGGTTCTGTGGGACCAAAATGACTCCATCTTGGAGCCATCTCCTTTGTTCTCTCAAATTTGTGCTTAAACTAGGAATTCACCACTTGAAATTCCTGAGTTTATTACCCAACCACCTGTGTGCCCGGGGAAAGAGCGTTCCGGGCACACTATCTGTAGGATAAGCAGTTAATGAGCTGACTGTCCACACAAGATAGATGCGGCCATTAGTTAGTGGGTCTGCTAACGATCAGTATGTAACAACCGGCCGTTAATCTTTGCCCCTTTCTCCCTCACAAAAACCAATACGTAATCCCCTTCGACCCCCAAAGCCTAGCCAACCAAAACCCTACACTTCATATGTATTAAGTATTAACCAATCACCTGGCTACTAATAACCAAAGCTTGTTGTATTCTCAATAAAAACCCTGCTAGTTTGGGACTCAGGGCTCTCAATCTCGATCCGCTGTGTCGGTGACAATTGAGAGTCCCTGCTTAAGCTTGAATAAACGACCCTTGTGTGCTTACATCGGAAACGGCCTCCTGGTGGTCTTTGGGACCTCACAATCTGGGCACAACAGTTCCACCACCTGCCTTGCAAGCACAAGGTCCCAAGTTTGATACTCGGTACAAAAAAAAAAAAAAAAACTCACCCAGGGGAGTAAGAACATGAGTTTCCTGGGAAAATGAAATTGCGTGATGGTAAAAGGGTGGATAGTCCAGTCTGACTTGCCTTCTGGTTCTCTCTCCAGATGGCAGCCACATGCCCTGGAGGGGAATCTACTTGGTGGATGCCTCGAGGGCACAGGAAGCAAATAAAAATTAAAGGGATAAGGGCCGGGGATTTAGCCCAGTGGTTCTGTCGCCTGCCTCACAAGCGCAAGGACCCAAGTTTGATCCCCGGTACCAAAAAAAAAAAAAATTAAAGGGATGCTGTTTCTTTTTTGCATCTCAGCAGGAGAGTAATGTCAAAATTCCTTATTTCCTTAAAATATACCGAAGTAAAAAAGGGCAATAAAAGCTGACAAAATGGAATACAGATGGAAGTATTATTTCACAACTTAAAACCACATTGTAAGAAAGAGAAAAAATGGTCAAAATTGCCTTATGTTCAGACTTTCTTTGCATTAAAAAATAATCCTTGTGTTCAAACTGTAAATGTAGTTGCCTTTGCTACTGGTAGTGGAAGAAGATGGCGGAAGGCAGAGCGGCAGATCTGGAAACCCAGGATTCAGACATCACGACACTGCTCAAAACCTAGCTCCACAAAGGGGACAACTGGTATTTGGTAGATAGTTGCTGGTTCAAACAGTGGAAAAAAATACGTTGGCTTTGACAGTTGGGACAAATACCAGATGGGAGATCAAAATGTATATCCTGGACCCATTGATAACTCTGGACTTCTCAAAGATGGTGATGCCCAGTCACTTAAGGAGCATCTTATTGATGAATTGGATTACATAGTATTGCCAACTGAGGGCTGGAATATGCTTGTTAGCTGGTACACATTGATGGAAGATCAGAAGCCAATAGCACGAAAGGTGGTTGAACAGGATATGTTTGTAAAACATTGCAAAGTAGAAGTATATCTCACAGAATTGAAGCTCTGTGAAAATGGAAACATGAACAATACTGTAACTTGAAGATTTAGCAAAGCTGACACAATAGATACAATTGAAAAGGAAATAAGAAAAATCTTCAATATTCCAGATGAAAAGGAGACCAGATTGTGGAACAAATACATGAGTAATACATTTGAATCACTGAATAAACCAGACAGCACCATTCAGGATGCTAGCTTATACCAAGGACAGGTGTTAGTGATAGAACAGAAAAGAGAAGATGGAATGTGGCCAAGGGATCCTTCTGCTTCTAATGTGAAAAACTCAAATTATTGTCGCCTATCATATACTGCTTACAAGAACTATGATTATTCAGAACCTGGAAGAAACAATGAACAGCCAGGCCTTTGTGGCCTAAGTAACTTGGGAAATATGTGTTTCATGAACTCAGCTATTCAATGTTTGAGCAATACACCTCCACTTACTATTTCCTCAATTATAAGTATCAAGAAGAATTGAATTTTGACAATCCCTTAGGAATGAGAGGTGAAATAGCTAAATCATATGCTGAACTACATCAAGCAAATGTAGTCTGAGAAGTTCAGCTACGTCACCCCAGGAGCATTTAAGACACAGGCAGGACGTTTTGTACCTCAATTCTCTGGCTATCAACAGCAAGATTGTCAAGAACTACTAGCTTTCCTATTAGATGGGCTACATGAGGATTTGAATAGAATTAGGAAACAACCATATATACAATTAAAAGATGCTGATGGAAGACTAGATAAGGTGGTTGCTAAGAAGCATGGGAAAACCATCTAAAAAGAAATGATTCTACCATAGTAGATATATTTCATGGCCTTTTCAAATCAACTTTAGTTTGTCCTGAGTGTGCTAAGATCTTGGTAACATTTGATCCTTTTTGTTACTTGACACTTCCACTGCCTGTGAAGAAAGAACGTACCTTGTAAATTTAGTTAGAGTAGATCCACTTACTAAACCTATGCAGTACAAAGTGGATGTCCCAAAAACTGGAAATATACTAGGTCTTTGTACAGCATTTTCTGGTTTATCAGGAGTACCTGCAGATAAGATGACAGTTACTAATATATACAATCACGGATTTCACAGAATATTCTCTGTGGATGAAAACCTTAGTAGTATTATGGAACGGGATGATATTTATGTATTTAAAATTAATATCCATAGGACAGAAGATACAGAGCATGTGATTATTCCTGTTTGCCTAAGAGAAAAATTTAGACACTCAAGTTATACCCACCATACTAGTTCTTCACTTTTTGGTCAGCCTTTTCTTATGACTGTACCATGAAATAATACAGAAGATAAACTTTATAATCTCCTTTTGAGAATATGCTGATATGTCAAAATGTCTACTGAAACTGAAGAAACTGACGGATCCCTACATTGCTGTAAGGACCAAAATATTATTGGGAATGGCCCAAATGGCATACATGAAGAAGTCTCACCAAGCAAAATGGAAACATGAACCAGATGATGAGCCCAGCCAGGATCAAGAACTTCCCTCAAAAAATGAAAACAGCCAGTCTGAAGATTCAATTGGAGGAGATAATGATTCCGAAAATGGGTTATATACTGAGGAAACTTGCAAAGGTTAACTCATGGGACACAAAAAACAATTGTTTACATTCCAGTTCAACAATTTAGGCAATACTGATATCAACTATATCAAAGATGATATCAGGCATATAAGATTTGATGACAGGCAGCTTTGGCTAGATGAAAGATCTTTTCTTGCTTTGGATTGGGATCCTGAACTGAAAAAAAGATATTTTGATGAAAATGCTGCTGAGAATTTTGAAAAACATGAAAGTGTGGAATATAAACTTCCCTAAAAAATCCTTTGTGAAATTAAAAGATTGTATTGAACTGTTTACAACAGAAGAAAAGGTAGGTGCTGAAGATCCTTGGTATTGTCCAAATTGTAAAGAATATCAGCAAGCCACAAAGAAATTGGATCTATGGTCCCTCCCTCCAGTACTTGTAGTACATCTCAAATAATTTTTTTTACAGTTGAAACATGAGAGACAAGTTGGATACTTAAGTTGATTTTCCTATCAATGACTTGGATATGTCAGAATTCCTAATTAATCCAAATGCAAGTCCTTGCCTCTATAATTTGATTGTTGTTTCCAACCACTATGGACAGATGGGAGGAAGACACTATACTGCTTTTGCAAAAAGAAAATGGAAAATAGAAAATGGTACTATTTTGATGACAGTAGTGTTTCTACTGCATCTGAAGACCAAATTGTGTCCAAAGCAGCATATGTACTCTATTAGAAACAAGACACTTTCAGTGGAACTGACTTTTTTCCCTCTTGACCGTGAAACTAAAGGTGCTTCAGCTGCCACAGGCATCCCATTAGAAAGTGATGAAGAGTGGTGCCACAGCCTGCCTCACAAGCTCAAGGTCCCAAGTTCGATCCCCAGTACCAAAAAAAAAAAAAAATGAAGATAGCAACAATAATGACAATGATATAGAAAATGAAAGCTGTATGCACACTAATTAATGAAAGTCCCAGAAGCCATAAAAAAGAGACTGTCTATGAAAATGAAGTTACCCACCACATTAAAACAAAAGTCTGAGATGGGGAGTTTCAGATAACAATGTAAATCCTTTGTCAGATTTTAACTTGTGCAGTACTTAAAGTGAAATACAATGAAAACTTTAACAGAAGTTGTCTCTTAATACATTTATAATCTTGTATTTCTTGTATTTACAAGCTAAATATATATAGGAAATCACAAATAAATCCCTTTTAAGTTTGGAAGAAAAACCCTATAAATGTAACCCTCAGGAATACCAGATACCTGGCCCTTAAGGCATTCACTACCACTGAGCCTGAGGCTATTCTTCCTCACCCTTTGGAACCTGAGGATGAGGTTTCCAAGACAACTTTTAATCAAAACCTTGCTCATTATTGCTGAGTCTGAGGCTTTTCCTACATGTTGTTTGGGTGCTGAGGTTGGGGCTTCCAGGCCAGCTATAATTGAAACCTCTACAGAGCTGTATCTATCCTTACCTAGTTTTGTTGAAGCCCCTCAAGGACAATACCCCTTACAGGAAAGGGCAAAAATGGGACTACTCAAATTCATGTGTCCTTTTCTGTCAGTGACCTAAAACAGATCAATCAAGACCTAAAAAGTTTTCAGATGACACTGATAAATACATTGATGTCTTTAGAGGAAGTAGGCTGGAAAGATGTAATGTAACTTTTAAATCAAACATGGACTTCTAATGAAAGACAACGGGTACAGACTTTAATCTGTGAGTTTAAGTGTATTACAGATACCTGGGGATATATATTTTCAGAGTGGGTTTAAAGAGAGCTTAGCCAGCACTGATAAGTGACTAGATAGAGAACTACCTAGACTAGATAGTCACTACCTAGGTGACTAGATAGAGAACCTAAAATGTCCCGAAGACCTCTTTGTCCTAGGACTAAGATTTCTTCTGGACTATTACCTGTTTCTGTCTGTCTCTGGGGGTGATAGATCTCTTTTGCAGGGTGGGATTTTAAAAACTTTTTTTTTTTTTTTTTTGGTACCAGGGATCAAACTCAGGACCTCTCGCTTGCCAGGCAGGCACTGTGTCGCTGAGCTACATCCCAGGCCCAAAACTTTTTGATTCAGAGTCATTTATTAGGAAATAGGCCCTAAATAATATTATTAGAACACTTTTATTTTCTCTCTTCTTTTTTTTGGTACTGGGGATTGAACTCAGGACCTTGCACTTGGAAGGCAGGTGCAGTGCCACTGAGTTAAATCCCTGGCCCTCTCTTTCAAGAGGCAAAAAACCAGCCATTCAGGTTCTTTGATTATTGGTTTAATTATCTGCTTAGCAACACAGTTGGAGTCAACCATAGCTTTTGTCTCTGGGGGCATGTTTTGCTAAAGATTAGAGATTCACTCTGGAAAAGCTCTTGATCTTAATTGTCTTTCTACACCTGAGATGGTTAGGATTTAGTTCTTGTGCCATACTTAGAGTCACTCTTCTGTCCTTTCTCCACTGCCCTGACTGAGAAAATAACAGTTTTCAATAGTATTTGTTTTAAAGAATAGGCACAGCCCCAGTCCCCAGAGGACTGCCTCTCTCATAGTGATTTCTCTCCAGGCTGGCCACTATTCTCAGACATATGCTAACTGAGGCTCTGAAAAAGAAAGGCCTATAACTTTATGGTCCAAGGGTCAAATGGAAAAAAACTGTCATAGGTAGACACCTGCAGTAGGACAGATTAGAGCCTTGGCAGGCCTTCTTTCCCACTGTTTAGAATGCATACTTAGCTCCAAAGAGTGCCACCTAATCTCTTTCAACACCCACACCTGGTTTAAACATCCACCCCTGGAAATAGTTAAAATTACCTTTTAACAGTCTGCCTCTCTACAGGAAAGTTACATGTGGCTATCAAAACAGCAGTTATGGCTATCAGCTGTGATTACCCACCAACTACAGCTATCAAAGCAACAGTGAGGAGCCTGTATAGCTAGATATTCCAATCAGATAAACTGTCAGCCTAGTGCCCATCTTAAAAACTGTCTTTGCTTTCACAGGTGTAAAAGGTTTTTATTCCTTCTGATTATTACAAGAGATCTCTGTTAAGTGACCTTCAAAAGTCCTGACTAGTCTTATTTATAGTTACAAACCTAAAAACTGTAAAAGGGTTATTATAATTCAACTTGGCCAAATACATCCAAGTGCATTCTGGTTTATAAACAATTATGTGTGCTTATCCATCTGTCTGTTCAAATTGTGACTGGTTGCAACATCCACAGCTGTTTTGTTCGAACTCAACAATTTTCTTCTTTTTGCCTTTTTTTTTAGATTTTAAAAATATTTGTCTATAACTTTAAAGACATGCTTCCACCCAGGTTGCCAACTGATCAAAATGATATTGAGACTGGTTTTACAAATGCAATGCATATTGCTGTCTGTGTACAATAACTTGGGAGTCCCCCATTGGTCAAAAAATAATGTGTAAATTAGGGCTGGGGATTTAGCTCAGTGGTTCCAGCGCCTGCCTCGAAAGCACAAGGACCCAAGTTTGATCCCCAGTACCAAAAAAAAAAAAAAGGCAAAAAAATAATGTGTAAATTATTGTGATCTGGTTCTCACAGGTCATCTAAAATTTGTTAAGATAATTAAATGAGAACACTTTAGGCTTAAGGAAACTGCTGGACAGGACTCCCCTTGGTGAATAAAGGAGCAGGTCTAGAAATATTTTGTTCCAGCCTTTGTTCACTAATGAGGCCCCAATAATTTCCATAGCCTCATGGGAGGCACACCCCAATAAATATTGCTAAACATATTGTGATATGTTTAAAAAGGTCATCATCAAAAGGTTTTCTGTGGGAAAGACAATAAGGTTTTATTAAAAGATGCTCTTGTTACAAAACTAAATTAAATTTCAACTAAAGATTTCCTTCCTAATGAACCATTTAGTCACAATTAAAATTTTATAGTTCCTTGAAAATATAAAACTACAATACCGTACTACACAGTACAATCAACAAAAATTACAGTATTGTAAAAAACAATTATAGTACTGTAGAAATTTTTGTACTGTACAAAAAGACAGACTCTATAAACAGTATGTATACAACTGTACAAAAAAAATGAGTCATAAGTCCAAGTGCCAAGTCATAAGTCCAAACAGTCGTTAAACAGGTAGGTCATTAAACGAGGAATATCTCTACTTCTTTTGGTTTACATAACAGTATAGACATAAAGCAGAGACTCTCTAGACTGCCAAAGCACATAATCACCAAATACAAACCCCAAAGATAAGCAAAGCAAAGATTTTCATCATGCCTAAGCAGGCAAATCACAAACCAATTATCACACTGAAGGAGGGAGAAATTTCACTTCAATTTTTAAGAACCCAAATGACAAAACTAATGTTAGCACATTAAAGAAAGAATATTGCTAGTTTTAGTTTGAAGTACAAAATGGGGTTCATCAACATCCCTAATGAGGTACATTCTAGAGCAAACTCATTTGCAAGTAACTTTGACAAACTCCAATATATTTACATGAAAGGAATAGAGATGATTACCACTTCCATCCCAAGTCCAAGTCATCTAGAGTTGCCTGAACATCAGTAGTGAGGCAGGAATAAACTATGCAATGGCACTTGCTTTCTAGGGGCTCCTGATAATCTACATGTTAAGATCCATAAACACTATGTACCACATCTAGTACAAAAATAGGAGTGCAGTGATGAATGACAAACTCCTTGGCCAAGGAAGAAGGCAGAGCCCACGTACTAATCAAACCAATTTTGGATTGTTGATTTTCTCCAACTAGAGGGATTACTAATTTGTTCTTCCAACAGCATAATTTACCTACTCCCAGCTTTCTCAATGCCATTTTCTTAAGTTATTCACAACAGCACCATTAAGCAAAAATAGAAACATTTCCCTTGGCCCTTCTTTAGAGGAAAGTAATAAATCTATGTAAGGAATGAAAAAGCTGGTTTTGCTGTTGTTTGTTTTCATTTTTTGGTACCAGGGATCAAACTCTGGACCTTGTGCTTGCAAGTCAGGCATCCCCAGCTCAGTTTTTTTTTTTTCAGTACCAGGGATTGAACTCAGAACTTTGTGCTTGAGAGGCAGGCAGTGGCACCAGTGAGTTAAATCCCAGGCTCTGTTTTTGTTGTTTTAGATAGGGTATCACTAGGTAGTTCAGGGTGGCCTTGAATTTGCTATGTAGTTCCAGGTGGCCTCATGGCAATCCTCCTGCCTCAGCCTTCCAGAGCTGGGATTACAGGTGTGTGCCACTACATTGGCAAGGAAGGCAAATGTTGAAATGACCAAGGACAGGATGACTTTCTAACTCAGAAAAGTTAATGGGGAGAAAAGGATTTAAATGATTTTGGGGGGGGCGGCGGCTAGGACCGTGGAGACTAATTTTGTTTGTCCTCCAACTGCAAAAGCTCTTTCTGTTTGTATCCCTGTATTAGTCTGCTAGGCTGCCAAACAGAAAGAACACCACAGACAGGATAGCTTACACACAAGAATTTACTGCTCACAATCCAAGCAAGACCAATGGCCAGCAGATGTGAGTACTTCTGAAGCCTTTCGTTTAGGCTCACAGATGGCCATCTTCTTATGTGGCCTCTGTGCACAAGCACCTCAGGTGTCTTTCTCTTCTCAGAAGAACAAGAGTCCCCTCTAACCTAACAGTCCCAGCCCCACCCTAACAGCCTCCTTTTAACTCAATTACTTCTTTAAAGACTTTCTGTTCAAATATAGCTAGATTCCGAGTTACAGAACAGAAATTCAAATATACGTATTTGGGATAGGAAATACAAGTTAGTCAGTAAAAATCCCCAGTGCTTGGAGGGTCCTGTGCTCATCAAGCATCTGATGTTTGTGATTGAGATGATGATGATTATGATGTTAACAATGAGGGCAATGAAGATAGTATGGCAGCAGTGACAACAATCTCACACTTAATTCTTAGTTTTCTGCCCATATTATACAAATAAGAATTTTTAGGCCAGGAAGGATGGTACATACCTGTAATCCCAGCATTGAGAGGCTGAGGCAGGAGGATCAATGCCAAGTGTGAGGCCAGCCTGAGTGGCTACATAGTGAGTTTGAGCAGCCTGATCTACATAGGAAGACACTGCCTCAAATGGAAAAACAATGACAACAAAAAAACCAAAAAAAATTTTCTACTAGTTAGTCCATGAGAGAGAGACAGAGACAGAGAGAGAGAGAGAGAGAGAGAGAGAGAGAGAGAGAGAGAGAGAGAGAGAGAGAGAGAGAGAGAAACTGTCTGTTGATTGGCCAAGTCTGCCAAGTCCACCTGGCAGAAGCCATATCTGGCCTCATTCTCACTGAACTTTATTTTGAAATGCCACTTAATCTACAGGTGCTTCCAAGATAAAACCTGTGAGGAAGGAGAATAGAGAATAGCACAAAAGAAATCTCTCTCCATTCCTAGATCCTACTGAGTGCCTTGCCTGCCATGCTGTGTCCCAAAGTCTAGACAAGGGATCTGGCACACCATTCTGTGAGAGAATGTGGGCCTAAGGGGGAGGATAAAGCATTTGTAATCACTAGGCATAGTTAGTCACCATCCTCTCAAGTTCAAATAGCTTACTGCAAACTTCTAGAGATGGTGTGGAGGGAGGTAGGAAGCCAGGAGGTTGCATCCTCATCCTAAGGTTGAATGCTGACATCACAGGTTGCTGGGTCCTTTGCTCAAAATGAAATAATCATCCCTTACATTAACATTAATAATAATCCCTCAGGTTAGAAAGCCTTTTATATGCATGGTCTCATTTGATCCTTAGAACAATCCTGTTAAATAGAAAGAGAAAAAGCCAAGAGGTAAGATATTCTGAACAATTATAAAAGTGACAGAATTTGCCCATCTGACCCAAAGCAGATCTTTTTCAGCCTGACAGACTGTTAGAAAATGCAATGAATTTTAAGAGATTTGATATATTTTCATCCTACTTACAGAAGAAAAGAAAGTAAGCCCCACTTAAAATTGTCTACAATTCTATAAACTAGAGCTTAAAAGTTCAGTCCCTTGTAAAAGTCAGCAAGTAGTCAGGTCCTAACTAGGAAGTACTATATAAGATTCTTACTTGGTCACCACCTTTCATTCAGTAGACTCTGGAAGTAGTAGAGGGAACAGGAAAGTTTAGGGCAAGTGGGATACATTCCTGGGCCTTTGAGAAAAAGTGAATGCCAAAGCTAAAGAAAAATCAACATGAAAGACAGGTGTAGGAGAAACTGTGGGAAAAGGCTAACAAATCTGAAGACATAAATAAATTTGGGAGAGACAAAATTATACTTAAAAGTGATAATGATAACATTAATAAGGAATGACATTGGTTAACAATTGGTGAACACATATAAAATGTCAAGCTTTGTACATGCATCATTTCATGCCAGAGAAGATAATTTTATCCCATTTTACAGAAGAGGAAAGATAATGAGTAACTTGTCCAAAGCCATACAAGTAGTAAGTGGCAAAACCAGTTTTAAACCCAGGTCTGTCTGGCTTTAGAACCTGAGCACTTAACCATTTCACAATTCTGACTCACATTCATACATAACTTAACATCATCATTAACAGTCACTAAGTACCCACATGTGAATGTTGTCCTATGATTCAGTTAACTTTAACAGAGACTCAAAGAAAATCTGGGTGTTGCCTATATGATACTCAAAGTCAATCTACAGGGGCCAATAAAAACCACTTTATGGATAAGCAATGAGCACATCTATCTTGTTAGTTTTCTCATTGCTGAGACAAAATACTCAACACTCAAAAGTTAAAGAAGCAAAGGTTTATTTCAGCTCACAGTTTATAGAGGTTTCAGTTCATAGTTGGCTGGCTCCAAGGCAGGATGGCATGGAGGGAGTTATGGCAGAGAAGAAATAATCCATGGCAGGGCAGGCAGAAAGCAGCAAGCAGCAAACCTTCTAGACTTTTAGCCTGTCTAGGCTAGAAGCCTATTGGATAGGGTCACCTACACCCAGGGTGGGCCTTCCCATTATTCACACCTAGAGCTAAACCAATTTGTGGAGTAATCCAGTACCATATATCCATTATCCCAGTATCACAAACCAGGATCCAGACACCCCCAAAGGTCCCACTTATGACTGCATGAGGCTTTGGGGGGACATCTATATATAAGCCATAACATCATCCTAGCTGCATTTGGAAAACTTCTACTATGTCTGCAGTGGTGTGATGGGGCAGAAGCTCAGCTGAAATAATACATACACAGGATGCAAGCTGAGAAGCATACAATAAAGAGACTAAGTTCTCACAATGGCTTTTATTCCTTCCTTCTTGGTGGAGAGGTGGAGAAGCAGGGAGGATTCACTATATAGCTACTTGTTACCATTGGCAGGAGAGCTGGAAGCAAGGTTTACCTTCGCTGTTCTAGAGACTAGAGTGTGAAGCTCCTGGAATGAGATTCCTTCTCTCATTACTCTAAACCACTCCAACACTAACCAAAATACCTATTTAAATCCAGGGTTCTGTGTATTTGTAATCATAAAATCTGCCTGTCATCTGCCTGCTTTTCTGATCAAGGACACCAAATGATTCCCTTTTTAAAAAATCACATCATTATTTTACAGGTGTTTTGTTTGAGACATGGTCTCAATATCAACATGTAGTCCAGGCTGGCCTTGAACTCACTAGATTGCCCAAGGTAGCCTTGGCCTCCTTCCTTAGCCTCCCAAGTGTTGGGATTGCAGGTATGTGTCACCACAACAGAATGCAAGAAGATAAATATAGAGCACCACTCCCAGCTCAGAGGAGGTGAGCTGCATGGGTGCCAGCAGCACACATCCACCTCCACCCCCGCCCCAGTCGAAATAAGAAGACAGGTAAACAAGCCTCAAAACCAGACTTACAGATCACCTACAGCAACCCCAAAGGGAAACAAGATGGAACACTCTGACACTCAACCACCTGGACTCGCTGAACTGGCAACAAAAGAGGATCTGGAAAGAATGAAATCAGATATAATTTCTCAGATAACAGAAGAGATTGTACCCACAGTGTAAGACATGATTAATAAATCTAGAGAGGACATAGATAAAAAATAGAGGAGCTGAGAGACATGATGGAATCTCAACATAGGAATCAAATGAAATCCATAAAATAGATACAAACAGATTTCCAGGAGATTGAAAACTCCATTGAAAGCTTATGCAGCAGAATGAGCCAATGTGAAGACAGAATTTCAGATATACAAGATAAGACTGTAATTAGTGACCATGAAAAGAAAAATTTCTTTTTTTTTTTCATTTATAAACTCTTTATATTTATCTTTTTTAGAAAAATTCTTTAAAATTGTAAGGGACCCTGAGAAATCAATCCAGCAGCTGCTAGACCATGCAAAGAAGAATAACATAAGACTGACTGGAGTCGATGAAGAAACAGGAAAGAGTGCCGATGACATAAAAAAACTTTTCACAGAAGTGATGGCAGAA
This sequence comes from Heterocephalus glaber, assembly GCF_053883595.1. NCBI lineage: Eukaryota > Metazoa > Chordata > Mammalia > Rodentia > Bathyergidae > Heterocephalus > Heterocephalus glaber. The sequence continues at coordinate 7,496,751 of NW_028258305.1, forward strand.
AACTTCCCAAGCAGGGGAAAAGAACTTGACATACAGATAAGTGAGGCATATAAGACTCCAATGAGCCTTGATCAAAAAAAAAAATCTACCCATAGGCATATCATAATTAGGATTCCAGAAACCCAACAGAAGAACAAAATTCTACAAGCAGTTAGAGAAAAGAAATAACTCACATACAAAGGAAAGCCCATCAGAATCACAGCAGACTTCTCAATGCAAACCCTCAAGGCAGGAAGATCTTGGAGTGATGTATTCCAAGCTCTAAAGGAAAACAGCCTCCAACCCAGATTGATGTACCCTGCAAAACTATCTTTCAAAATTAATGGAGAAATAAGATACTTTCATGACAAAGAGCACCTTAGGAACTTCATGAATACCAAACCAACACTCCAAAAAATTTTAGACAATATCCTAGGAAAAGACAACAAGGATCACAACCCCAGGAAGCAAAGCAGAATGAATCCATTGGGCACGACAAGAAATTAAATGCAAAGGGGGAGAATCCAACAAAAAGAAAAAGTCATGACAATGATAAGTCAATTCGTATCAGTTATGACCATCAATGTTAATGGTCTCAATTCACCATTTAAAAGAAATAGTCTGGCAGAATGGGACAAGAAGCAAGATCCAACAATATGCTGCATACAAGAAACACACTTAATTCAAAAAGAAACTCATTGACTGAAAGTTAAAGGGTGGAAAATACTCCATGTGACAGGAACTCAAAAAAAAGCAGAAGTAGCTACCCTCTTTGCAGATCAAGTGGATTTCAAACCAAAATCTGAAACACTTCTGGTCTCAAGAATTTCAGATAGTCAACTAAGGGATAATCAACTTGTACGTACACATCTATTGTGAACATGTGTTTTCATTCCTCTTAAGTAAAAACTTAAGAACAGAACTGTTGGTTCTGAACAGTAATATAAGCAATTTCTATGTTGTTTTCCAAAATGGTTTTATCATTTTACATTCACATTAGCAGTATTCGAAAGTTCTAACTGGTTCACACCTAAGCTGAGATCTGTTCTTTTAAAACTTTTAACTTCACCTCCCTAATGAGTGTATAATATGATCTTGTCATTGTACTGATTAGTATTTATCTGATTCTAGTGTTGCATATCTTTCCTTGTGCTGTACTGGCTATTTATCATCTTCTGTGTCTACTTTTTAATTGGGTTATCTATTAATGAGCTGTAAGAGTTCTTTATATATTCTGGCCATGGGTTATATGTATTACAAATATGGTCAGTTTAAGGACTACTTTTCATATTCTTAATGATGTCATTTAGGGCTGGGGATTTAGCTCAGTGGTTTTGCTGCCTGCTGAGCAAGCGCAAGGACCCGAGTTCAATCCCCAGTACCAAAAACAAAAACAAACAAACAAATGATGTCATTTAAAGTTCTAAATTTTGATGGAATCTCATTTATCAATTTTTTTCTTTTATACATCATGTTTTTTGTATCCTAGGAAATTTTTGCCTACCCTAAATTCATGAACATTTTCCCTTATAATTTCTTCTTAAAGTTTTATAGTTTTAGTCTTTCATATTTAGGTTCATAGATTCTTTCAAGTTATCTTTATGTATGGAAATAAAGGGTTGAGGTTAATTTTTTACATACAGATAACAGGTGTTCTAGTACCATTTGCTGAAAACACTATCTTTTCCTCTGCTCTTGAGTTGAGTTTATGTTCTATAAGATGTTAATGCTAAATAATCTTTCAAAACTCAGTGGACCATATATGTGTGGTTTTATTTCCAGATTTTCTGTTTTATTCCAATGATCTATGTCTTTCCTTACACCAACACTGCCTTGATTACTGTAGCTTTAGAGGAAGTCTTAAAATTAGGTAATAAGGGCTGGGGATTTAGCTCTGTGATTCTGCCACCTGCCTTGTAGGCACAAGGACCCGAGTTCAATCCCTGGCACCAAAAAAAAATTATGTAATAAATGTTTTCCAACACTGTTTTTTTTTCTCTTTACTTTTCTAGGTCCTTTGTACTCCTACATACCTTTTATATTTCAATATCCAATTCTTCATTTATAGAAAGTATACATAGACCTGAATTTTTATATATACCTTGTGTTTTCTAGTCCTGCTAAATTCAAATACAAGTTCTAGGGGATCGTAGAGATTTCTTAGTATTTTCTCTGTAGATGATCATTTCATCTACATATAAAGATTTTACTTATACCTTGCCAATCCTATGCTAATTGTTTCTTTTTTATTGCCAGACTATTTTGGTTTGGGCCTATGTTTCAAAGTTCAATGGAGAGATGAAGAGTATATATATCTGCCCTTGTTCCCCACCTTAGGGAGAAAGCATTGTATCTTTTCCATTCATATAAGGCATTTTTGCTGAAGTATGGAGTACATGGCTTATTCATTGAGACGGTTCTGTTCTACTTCTAGTCCCCTGATAGCTTTTACCATGAACACCTGCAGAATTTAGTCCAATACTTTTTCTCCAACTACTAACAGGATCATATGGCTTTTTCCTTTCCTCTGTTACAATGATGACTTATGGGGTTGGATCTTCCAATGCTGAACCAACACTGCCATTGGTATAATAAAACCACATTCTACATACTGCCAAATCTGACTTCTAATAGTTTGATTTGTTAAACAAATTTTTATCTACGTTCATACTTTTTTCTATTATCTTTATCCAGTTTTAGTATTAGCACAATGTTGATTTCCTAAAATGAGGGGAAAAATGTTCCTTCTTGTTTCTGCTTTAAATGTATGACATAAGTTATCAGTTAAAATGTTTATGAGCCTGTTGTTGTCATATAGGTAGGTTTTCAAGCTAGGAAGATACTTTCTTTAATGGGTGCTTTTCAAATTTTATATTTCCTCCAGAGTCAGTTTCATTAATTTGTCTTCCAAGGTACTTCTTAGAAGTTGTCAAATTTATTTCAAAAATGATTTTTGTAATATGCTTTCTATATCCTTTTAAATTCTGTAAAATCTGTAGTAATGTTCTTTAAATTTTGATATTGTAATTTTAAAAATGTACAATTGGCCGGGGATTTAGTTCAGTGGTTCCAGCTCCTGCCTCGCAAGCACAAGGTCCCAAGTTCAATCCCTGGTACCAAAAAAAAAAGTATAATTGATATGTGTAATAGGAAGAAAAGGTCTAAAGGAGTAGGGGAAGTGGGAGGGGTAGGGGAAAGGAAAGAAGGGAAAAGAAAAAATATGAGAAAAGGAAAAAAAATGGAAACAAAGTCTTTGCAAATAGAGAAGGGTGGAGGGGGTGAAGGGAGGGCAGGGGAAAGGGAAAACAATAAGAACCAAGATACACCATGTAAAAGTACAAGATCCCAATGATGAATGTAACTGTATTTTACATCTAAAATGTATCAATAAACGTAATGGGAAAAAAACCCACACACAAAAAAGATAAATATATTAAATTATAAGTTTAAACCTTAGACAACCTTTGGCCCACATCTATTCCTTGATGAAAGAAAGAATAAGAGAGGGAGAGAGGGAGAGAGGGAGAGAGGGAGAGAGGGAGAGAGGGAGGGAGGGAGGGAGGGATATAGACAGTATGACTTATGTATTTTCTGTGTGAAAACACTATCTCTATTTATCTTGCCAACTTGGTTTAGCAAATTCTTTTCCATTAGAGGAAGCATGCACCAAGCATGGTGGCACACACTTATGATCCCAGCACTTGGGAGGCTAAGGCAGGAGGATTGCTGCAAGTTCAAGGCCAGCCTGGGCTACATATTGAGTTCAAGACCTGGGGGCTGGTGGTGTAGCTCAGTGGCATCGCGCCTGCCTGGCAAGCTCAAGGTATTGAGTTCAATCCCTGGTACTGGGTTAAAAAAAAAAAAAAAGACCAGCCTAAACTACATAGTGAGACCCTGTCTCAAACGAACAAACAATAGAATAGAACTATGGCTCCTAATTCTTGAATGAAATGCCTTAATTAGATTTTGCTGGTTTCTGAAGAATTTTAGCCACATTTATAAAATATAAAACATTTGAGGACCGGGAATGTAACTCAGTGGTAGAATCCTTGCCTAGCATGCACAAAGTCCTTGGTTTGACTCCCTAGTACTACATAGAGTACACAAAAAATATTGAAATATTTTTGTCATATAATTTCAAACATACAAAAGTTATGACAAAATATGACTTATTTTCTTTACCCAAATTCACCAATTGTTCAGTTTTTTACATTGTTACATTTGTTTTATCATTCTTTCTCATAATCACTTGAGAGTAAGTATGGGATGTCACGTCCTTTTATTCCTGGACACTCTAGTGTATATTTCCTAAAGACAAGAACATTCTCTCATATAGCCACAGTTATATAATACTGATAAATACAGATTGAGCACCTGTTATGGTTTAGAGAATGTCCACCCCAAAGCCTCGTGTGTTCAGAGATGGGGCTTTTGGAAGGCAATTGGATCACAGTGATGCTATAGCTGACTTGCTGTTGGGGGGTGATACCTGGTTGGAAGAGGCTGGTCACTGGAGGTATATCTCTCTCCCTATTTCTTCTCTCTGCTTCTAATTCCCATGATGAAAACAGCATTTCTCCGCCAGGTCCTCCCACCTTATTGATTTTGCTTTGGAGTCAACCAACCACAGACTGAAAACATGAGCCAAAATACACCTCTCCTACTTTAAGTTGTGGGTGTGAGATATTTTCTCCCTACAAGAAGTGACCAAGACAGTATCTCTGTTATGGCTTAGATCTAGATGTCACCCCAAAGCCTCATGTGTTCAAAGGTGGGGTTTTGGGGCATGACTGGATCATGGGTGTGTGATACTAAATTAGTCCACTGATGGGCTTATAGCTGGGTATGTGTTGGGAGGTGAAGCCTGGTGGGAAGAGATGGGCTACTGTGGGCGTGGCCTGGAAGGGTGTGTGTGTACCCCTACTCTGCCCTTGATGGATCACTGCTTCTTTCCTGCTATGCCATGGACTGTTTCTTCTCTGTCATGCCCCTTTACCATGCCACCCTGCCTTGGAGCCTGCTGATGATGGACTGAAACCTCTACAAACTATAAGCCAAAATAAACCTTTCCTCCTTTAAGCTGGAGGTGTTGGATATTGTATCTCAGTGACAAGAAAGCAACTAAGACAATCTCTAACCCCAAAATTTGACATCTGACATACTACAAAATCCAAAACTTCATGAGTGCAAATATGATGACACACTTGGAAAACACACCTGACCTCAGGTGTCAGGTTGCATTCAAGACATAGGCTTACTAAAAACAATTCCATAAAATTATCTCTAAGGCATGCTTATAGTATAAAGTATATGTGAAACATAAATGAATTTCATGTTTAAACTTGTGTCCTATCTCCAAGATCTCTCTCTATATATACATATATGTGTGTGTGTGTGTGCATATATATATAAACACAGAAATATTTCAAAATCCAAAAGAATGTGAAACACTTCTCATCCCACATATTTAGGATAAGGGATACTCAGCATATATTAACATTTAATCCTATTTGTAGTCAAATTTTATGAAATGTGATACACAGATCTTTTCTGTCCTGATCCATGGTCACAAAGTATATTTAGATGTCCTTATTCTTTTAGCTTTTATTCACACTATTGAAGCGGGACTTTAAAAAGAAGGAAAAACAAGTTTCCTGGACCTAAGCAATTCCCCCTTAGACTTCCTCCTCCCTGGGGCTGTTGTTCTTTGTTCTATTATAAATAAAATTAGAAACTTTGTCCCTGTAAGTAAGGTTTCACAACCTCCTGTTCTCATAAGATCCTGTTTTTACCCAACCAAGGCCACCAAGATATGCTAAGATACAAAATTGTCACAGCTTGACTAACTGCCTTTGTTTTGCTTCTGTCCACAAGTTTTGCACTGTTAGATAGACCAACCTCCCTACACAACATGTATAAAACTAGAGCCCTTCCTTTGTTCTGGGCTCAGCCTTTGGACATGCATCTGCTGAGCTGGTGTGCACTTAAATAAAACTGTTTCAGGCCAGGGATTTAGCTCAGTGGTTCTGTCGCTTGCCTAGCAAGCACAAGGACCCAAGTTCGATCCCTGGTACCAAAAAAAAAAAAAAACTGTTTCACCTGTTGGATTCTCCAATATGTTAAATTCTGCAACACTATCATTCCCACATACAAAGTCCTCACTCTCTGAATCTTCCATACCTTTCAAGACCTAAATTAAGTCTTTTTTTTTTTTTTTTCCTTCAGTTTTTTGAGATAGAATTTCACTAGGTAGTTCACACTGGTCTTGAGCTCACTATGTAGTCCAGACTGGACTCAAACTTATGGTGATCCTTCTGCTTCAGCCTCCCAAGTGCTGGAATTACAGGGATGAGCCACCATGCCAGGAAAGTTTTATTTCTTTAATGAGGATTTTCCTGATCCTTCCAGCCAATCAAGCTATCTCTCCTCTGAATTTCTAGAAGACCTCATGATCTTGTAACAATTCTTGCACAATGTCTTATAGTGTCTGAGTCTATGTGTATGTACCTATCTATTTATAAGTTCCTATCTCCAATGATTACTGAACACAGGCAATAAATAGTCTGTTATATAGACCTAAATTCAAATGTGAATTAAGATTCCACCATTTTCTAGCTGTGTGGTTCACTAGGTTTTAGTTTCCTAATTTTCACTTTTATGTTTTAATTTTTTTCAGTACCAGAGATCAAACTCAGGACCTTGCGCTTGCCAGGTATTTGCAGTGCCACTGAATTACATCCCCAGCCAGTTTCCTAATTTTTAAAAATGGTGATTTTATTTTATGTTTTTGTACAACAGGCTCTTGCTATGTCATTCAAGCTGTCCTTGAACTCATTATGTAACCCAGGATGGCCTCTAACTCAAGGTGATCTTCCTGTCTCAGTCTCCTGAGTGTTGGGATTATAGGCATGTGCCACCATGCCTGGTTTAAAATGGAGATTTTAACAAATTTAACTGGTAAGGTTTCTGTGAAGATCTCATAGTGTATCTTAGGCAACTTTAACAGCTCTGAGGGAGATAAAACATCTCTGATTTTACCACAGTATGCCCTATTCAAAAATATTTTTTAAATGTTAAATACACAGTATTTCTAATTTCCAAAGGGAAAAATAAGTACTTCATTCTGACACTAACACACTGTACCTCTAGTGATCTAATCCAGCCAGGGAACTTCATTGCCAGACTGAAATCAGCAGCAGTATCTCGCTTCTTGGATACTCCCAATGGCTGCCTCCTGATATCCTGCTTCTGCCCGTATTAGCCCAAGAAGTATATGTCTATCAGTTAGGGGAAGAATACCAGAGGTACCATAGTTAAGTGGGTTTCTTTCCTTTAAGCTCTGGCTGTGACTGTGGCCATGGGTGCTGAGTGGTAGAGTATGATGGCACAAATGTGAACAAGACTCCATGCTAGAGCTATCAAGAATGTGAACCTGCTTATGGAACTACTAATGAGCGCTCTGATTAAAAGCAGGGTCAGAAGCTCAGGTACAAACTCTGTCCTTCCTATCTGTCCATCACTGCCAATCCTAAGGAAGAAGAGAATATTCAAATCAAGCACTTTTCTTATAATCAAATTGAGAATTTTAATATTCAACAATAACTCTGAAAAATCAGAAGTCCACAATTTAGATGGCATTCATACCATACTTCACTTCCATAATTTCCTTGCTCTTAGCAAGAGGGAAGGGGAGCTGGTATGCAGAACGTTTCCAATCTAGTATTTTGATATGATAATCATCCTCCCTACCTCTGAGAAAACACCAATAAAATTCTGTTTGTGTTAAATTGATCCTCTGTGCCACAGACTGCAACAAAATGAAGATTGCAGTAGCTGCATCAATTCTTCAAAGTACAGAAATATAGGGCTGGGGATTTAGCTCAGTGGTTTCAACGCCTGCTATGCAAGCGCAAGGACCCGAGTTCGATCCTTGGTACAAAAAAATATATGTATATATAGTCTGGGCATGGTGACACATACCTGTAATCTCAGCATCTGGGAGGCTGAGGCAGGAGGATTGCCATGAGTTCGAGGCTAGCCTGGATTACATAGTGAGTTCAAGGCCAACCTGAACTGCATAGCAAGACCTGTCTCAAAAAAACCCCCAAAAAACAAAAAACCGGGCTGAGGATTTAGCTCAGTGGTTTCGCCGCTTGCGCAAGCGCAAGGACCCGAGTTGGATCCCTGGTACCAAAAAACAAACAAACAAACAAAAAACCAAACCAAACCCAGGAAAAAAAAAAAAAAGAAATAGGGCGGAGGATATAGCTCAGTGGTGCCGCTGCCTGCCTTGCCTCACAAGCACAAGGTCCAGAGTTTGATACCGGGTACCGAAAGAAAAAAGAAATATAAACCTACTCTGAGGTTTAAAATAAAATTTCATTTCAGTTTTTCTGTTATTAACTCAAAATATTCCATCATTTTCATTTTTCCTCTTTGTCAATTAGAACTTCAAATGAAATCAAATCTTCCTTAAAGTATTAAAAAAAAAAAAAAAGAAAAAAGAAAAAGAAGAAGAAACAAGAAAATCCCTGTGTCCAACAATTCAAACTGTAAGGAATGGCCTCTAGCAAAATAATGACAATTTATACCTGCAATTTGAAAAGAAAAATAATTCTAATGAAAAACCTTTATGCTCATCAATGAAGATTAAAAATACTATAACATGAACATTAAAAATGGAACTTTCAAAAATTCTGTCATTTATAGGGCACAGGCCCTAAGTTTGAGACTACCTCTGAGAAATATATTAAAATAAACAGTTTTAGGGCCAGGGATTTAGCTCAGTGGTTCCGCCACCTGCCTTGCAAGCGCAAGGACCTGAGTTCGAAAACCAGTACCAAAAATTAAAGCAGATGTGATATGGTGGATCGAACACATGCTATTTCTTTCTGTGAGTGCTTCTGAGCCATTTCAAAAGCATCCCATTAGCTGGGAGTGGCTGTCCGACAGCCCAGATGTCACCTCCTTTATAGGAGCAGCGTGGTGCCAGTCCAGAATCCTGCTGCATGGAAGGAGATGTGGTAAGGTCAGTCGAATCCATTCTGTTTTCCTATGAGTGGTTCTGAGCCATTTCAGAAGCATCTGATTAGCTGGGAGCAGCTGTATGCGGGATCGGGAGACAAGGCGATCACCACAAAGCTCACAAACAGCCTGAACTACATAGTGAGACTCTTGTCTCTAAATAAATAAATACACACACACACACACACACACACACACACACAGTATACTGTGGGACTGCATAACTCTGTAATCATAAAACCTCCTAGCCCCAACTGTGATTGAATGTGAGTTAATGGATAAAGATGTTTGTTAGTTTTGGGACACTAGATAAAATCTGTAACAGACCTAAAGTCCCAAAGTAAACTACTCAACTCCTTGTTTGCCTGGAACTGATGTTCTGGACACCACAATCTATAGAACAATCTGCAAATGTCTGCTGACCATCAATATGTGACAGTCGACCACTAACCTTTGTCCTTTTTCTTTAATTCTATATGTTAACTTCCCCCTCAACCCCCTATAAGAACAGCCTCGGACTCTGAGCCAGTTGCCTCTCTAAGCTACTTTGCTTTGGGAGTGCCGTCTGGCCAGATTAATAAAGGTCTGTTTTACTTTCCAACTTGTCTGGTGTGTTCCTTCCCGGGTGTTCTTCGCTGCAGTCAGCTCCTTGGAGTGTTTGGTAAGGCCCTCGGTCTTACATTTTGGAGGCGCCAGCGAGATCCCCGGGTAAGGAACCCCAGTTCAGCCGAGACTCTGTGGCGGGATCCAGCAGGAGACTCTCAGGCACAGACCTCAGAAAACCTCTGGAGGTAAGTTTTTTGGCCGGTTGCAACCATTTGTTAAGTCAGGAGTGAGGTGGCTGATGAGCCGGGGAGCCTCCCTTGACCCGAAGGTTCCTGACGAGGAACAAGGGAAGATTTGGTTTCATTTCTGTTGTGGCGCCTGTTCGTCTTGTTGTTCATACGTTAGTGTCCTATCTGTTGTGTGTTTAATTTTGCATTTCTTTCCAAACCATCAAGGGCAGAGATGGGAGGATCCTGCTCCAAGAATACTCCATTGGATTGTTTTCTCACTAATTTTAAATTGGCTTTTTCCCCCAAACAGGAGGACGAATATGGGGTTAAATTCTCTCGTGGAAAACTTCGCTCCCTGTGTCAATTGGAATAGCCAGCCTTTGGAGTTGGATGGCCAGCTGAGAGCTCTTTTGACCCAAGCCTCTGTCAGGCTGTATGGAAAAGGCTCACTGGTCACCCTAGTCATCCTGATCAGTTCCCATATATAAATATCTGGGTTCAGGCTTGTCAAGAGCCTCCGGCTTGGTTGCAGCATTGTTCCTTGTGAACAAACACTCGCATTCTGGTTATGGCTCCAAGGGAACCCTGAGGGTCCAAAACCCGGGCTCCCAGGCCGGTGCTCTCACAAGATCCTGATCCCTTAGATCCCTTCATAAGACCTCCACCCTATGTGGAACCTCCCTCCTCCTCTGATAAAGCTGGCCCCAGATCTCGAAACCCTTTCTACCCTCCTCTTCCCGAAGAAGAAAAATCTCTGGATTCTGTAACCTCCCCCTCCCACATGCAAACAGGGGCCGCTTATGGTCCCAGCGGGGCTCCCACTGAAGGGGCTGGTTCAATACCTCTTTTGCCTCTTTGGGAAATAGAACAAGGTCATTATATCTATATCCCTTTCTCTACCAGTGACTTGTATAATTTGAAACATCAAAATCCCCCTTTTTCAGAAAAACCCCAGGCTTTGCTCTCCCTCCTAGAATCTGTTTTTCATACCCATGACCCTACCTGGGATGATTGCCAACAACTCCTCCAAGCCCTCTTCACCTCCGAGGAAAGAGAAAGGATCTGAGGGCAAGCCATCAAGTCAGTGTTGGGAGGAACAGAGGGCCCACTTGATGAGCAACAATGGGCCCATATCAAGGCACAACTTCCGTCCACCCATCCCCTGTGGCAATTTAATTCCTCCGGCGGGAAAGAAGCTCTCCAAACCTACCATCAGCATCTCTAGCTGGCTTGAGGGGAGCCGCTCAAAAGCCTACCAATTTGAGCAAGGTAAGCGAGGTCCTTCAAGGACCTGAGGAATCCCCTTCTGCCTTTCTGGAGCATCTGTTGGAAGCATACCATACATATACTCCAATTGACCCAGATGCCCCTGCAAATTGACAGGCAATTAATTTGGCATTTGTTACTCAGTCAGCCCCAGATATTAGACAGAAATTACAGCAGATGGAGGGATTTGAGGGAGAAAATAGGGAAAAATTGATGAGCATGGCAATGAAGGTGTTTAATAACAGGAATCCTTTTGATGACAGAATGGCTAAAAAGATAGGAAAGGCGAACATTGCAGCCTTGGCAGATGGAGGTTTTATCCAAAAGGAATACAGAGATAATAAAAAAGAGGATAAAAGTAAAGTACGGCCCTTGTTAGAGAAGGATCAATGTGCATATTGCAAAGAGAAGGGCCATTATAAAAGGGATTGTGAGAAGTTGAAAAGAAAGAGAGAGAAGGAGGATAAAAAAGAAAGACATGGAGTTCTTCTGGTAGATGAAAAAGATTGATGAGGCCAAGGCTCATGGCCGCTTGATCCTAATGAGCCTATGGTGACTTTGGAAATAGGGGGAACAGATATCCAATTCCTTGTGGACACTGGCACAGCCCATTCTGTCCTAAAGACCCCCCCTTGGAACCCTTTCTTCCCTAAAGTCCTCCATTACCAGAGCCACAGGAAAGTCGGCTTCTTATCCTTGGACCACTAAACGAACTGTAAAACTGGGAAAAGGCACTGTTACTCATTCCTTCTTAGTTATCCTGGAGTGCCCACACCCATTGTTGGGAAGAGATTTGCTACGAAAATTGGGGGCTGTTATTTCCTTTGAGCCTGAAGGAGGGGCTTTTGAACTCAAGCCACCCTCTACCATCATGGTAACGGCTCCCCTAGAAGATGAATTTAAATTTCTAAAGGAGGGCACAGAGCCCCCCAACAGAAATGGGACTACCTTCAGGAAAAGTTTCCCCAGGTATGGGCTGAAACCAATCCACCCGGGCTGGCAAAACACCATGCCCCGGTGGTGGTTCAATTGTTGACCTCTGCCACCCCCACCCGTGTGTGGCAGTACCCCCTTCGGCTGGAAGCCAAGGTAGGGATATGCAAGCACATCCACCAACTCCAGGAAGCCTGATCCCTTGCCAGTCAGCCTGGAATACACCCCGGCTTCCTGTAAGGAAGCCTGGCACCTCAGACTTCAGACCAGTACAGGATTTGCGGGAGGTAAACAGCCGGGTGGAGACCGTTCACCCAACAGTACCAAACCCCTGTACTCTGTTGAGTCTCATCCCTCCTGCTCATGTGTGGTACTCAGTATTAGACCTCAAAGATGCATTTTTCAGCCTGCCTCTAGCACCTGTGAGCCAGCCCCTCTTTGCATTTGAATGGACTGACCCAGACACCGGAACTACCAGACAACTGACATGGACCCGGCTGCCACAAGGATTTAAAAACTCCCCCACTCTGTTCAGGGAAGCTCTCAGCAAGGATTTACATGAGGTAAGAAAAGTGTTTCCCCAGGCGACTATTCTTCAGTATGTAGATGACCTCCTGGTGGCGACATCAACCAATAAAGAATGCATTGCAGCCACCGAGGGCCTCCTGAAAGCCCTCCAAGACCTGGGATATCAGATGTCTTGGAAGAAAGCTCAGCTCTGTCGGACCAAGGTAACCTACTTGGGCTATATTCTTGAAAAAGGAAAGAGGAGGCTGGCAGAATCGAGGGTATCCACAATTCTCCAGATCCCAGAGCCAAGCTCAAAGAAACAGGTGCAAGAATTCCTAGGGGCAGTTTGGTATTGCAAAATTTGGATTCCTGGCTTTGCTGAAATTGCCAAACCCCTGCATGAAGCCACTGCAGGAGGAAATACGCCCCTTGAATGGACCAAGGCTTGCCAGCAGGCATTTCAATTGCTTAAGACTGCACTTGCATCGGCACCAGCCCTGGCATTACCAGACTTAAAACAAGCCCTTCACCCTGTATGTGGCAGAGAAAAATGGGGTAGCTAAGGGAGTGATTACTCAGCTTTTGCGGCCATGGAAGCGGGCCCGTGGTGTATCTCTCAAAGAAGCTCGTGACGTATCTCTCAAAGAAGCTCAACCCAGTAGCCCGAGGGTGGCCTACTTGTCTAAGGACAGTAGCAGCAGCAGCTGTTTTAACCCAAGAGGCTGACAAATTGACCTTTGGACAGGATTTGACTTTGATCACTCCCCATGCCATTGAGCCCTTGTTGAATAGCCCACCTAGCAAATGGCTAATGCCAGACTGTTACAATATCAAGGACTCCTATTAGAACAGCCACTCATTAAGTTTGCCACTACCGCTACCCTCAATCTGGCTACTCTACTCCCGGAATCTGACAAATAAATGCCCATCCATGATTGCCTCGAGACTCTTGAAAACTTGAGGGGAGGATGTCTGGCCTTGACGGACCAGGCCCTCCCCCGTGCAGAGATAACATTCTATACGGATGGGTGCAGTTTCATTCGTGATGGTGTACGGTATGCTGGAGCGGCGATGGTCAACCAGGACCAACAGGCAGAATAGGAGCAGGGGCTACCTCAAGGGACATCAGCACAGAGGGCTGAGCTGATTGCTTTAACTAAGGCTCTGGAATTGGGAAAAGGAAAAAGGATAAATATATTCACTGATAGCCATTATGCTTTTGCCACCGTCCATGTAAACGGGGAGATTTATCAAAATAGAGGGCTGCTGACCTCCGAAGGAAAGGAAATTAAAAACAAGGCTGAGATATTGGCCCTGCTGCAAGCCATCTGGTTTCCTCGAGCGGTTGCCATCATCCATTGCTGCGGACACCAGAAGGGGCTTGGCCCCGAGATGACTGGTAATAATGCTGCTGATCAGGCAGCAAAAGAAGCCATCCAAAAATCAGTGGGGAAGCAAATGGTTCTGCTTCCCACGCCGGTACTCCCCCCACAAAAAAGTGAATACACAGATAAAGAAGTAGTGGAAATGAACAGGAGACACTGGACTCGAGGAAAACATGGATGGTGGATGACTAATGATGGAAAGGTGCTGCTCCCAGCCGCCGTAGCAGATACGTTGCTGCGAGAACTACATGAGTCCACCCACCTCGGCGAGAAAAGGATGATGGCTGCCCTGTGACCTCATTTCATCAGCAAGGGATTGGCCCAAAAGGCCCAGGACATGGTGAGACAATGCCCCACCTGCCTCAAGGTAAATGCTAATCGGGTAATCGGGCGCCCTGGGGTCCGACACAGAGGACTAACTCCAGGAGAACATTAGGAGTTGGACTTTACTGAAATGAAGCCTGGCATGTATGAGTATAAATACTTACTAGTTTTTGTGGACACTTTTTCAGGATGGGTAGAAGCATATCCCACTAAGAGGGAGACAGCTGAAGTAACAGTCAAAAAGCTCTTGACAAAAATAGTCCCCCGTTTTGGTTTGCCCTTAGCTCTAGGGTCCGACAATGGTCCAGCCTTTATGGCCAAGATATCTAAATTAATTAGTAATATCCTTGGAATAAGGTGAAATCTACACTGTGCCTATAGGCCTCAAAGCTCAAGACAGGTAGAAAGAACAAATCGAACTTTAAAGGAGATTCTGACTAAATTGTGCTTGGAGACTGAACTAGGTTGGGTGGAGGTTCTCCCTTTTGCCCTCCTCTGAACTACGTGTACTCCCAAACCTCCCCTGAATCTGTCCCCCTTCCAGATTGTTTATGGACGATCTCCCCCAATCATCCCGCTAGTAGATGTAGAATTGAAAGAGAAGTTCTCCCACCTTCGACTCCTTAAATCCTTAAAAGCAGTTCATCAGCTTCAGTCAGAGCTACACGAGATATTACGAGAGAAAATGACTAGTCCCAATGAAAAACCTTTACAACCTTTACCCTATAAGCCGGGAGATTTGGTTTTTATTCACAGGTTTGATTCCAAGACCCTGGAACCTCGTCGAAAGGGACCGGTTCCTGTTGTCCTGTCAACTCCCTTGGCAGTGAGGTGGCTGGACATTCTGCCTGGATACATCACAATCATCTGAAAGCAGGACCCCCGGTGGACATCAAAAAGGATAAATGGAAGGTTACCAGCCAACCAGGCGACCAAAAACTAAGATTGGAGCGGGTTGGAGATGTTTCGCCTTCATGATAATTTTCTCTGGGACACTGGCAGCATTGCCCCCAAGAGGACTAGATCACACAAAAAATGTATGGATTCAATTGACAAACTTGCTTAATTTGTCTGAATTCTGTCTAAATGTTGATGTAAATTTCCATTATGTATTGGGAAGCTGTCTCATTCCGGTGTACACCTCTTTAGAATTAATACGACCCTATACCCTGTTTAAAGACATCCCAGGAAAAAAATCTCACTTATATAGATAGTTATAATTGGGGACCTGTCTCATGTCATAAACCTAAAAATGCTTTCAAATTATATACACCCAGGGTAATTATGTCAAATAATACCAAATGTGCTATATATAAAAATTGTACAACCAAGTGTCTGAGAATAAAATGGTCAGAAGGGATGCCCTGCCATATAAAACAGAAAATTGTATATAGAAATTCCCATATCTCCCTACCAGCAGGATGGTTTTATACCTGTGAAGGTATAACTTTCAATTACATTCCAGCCAATTTAACCAAGACCCGTTGCTGCTTGAGTCGTTTGGCTGTAGTTTTACCAGATAGAACTGATTTGATTATGCCAAACAGGACTAAACGTTGGTCACCTTACACTGCACCAGGATGTGATGATGATGTAGGCCTATTATCAGATGCTGAAGTGATCACAATGATAGCATCTTTTGTTGCTTTGCCTTCCATAGGAGTCCATGCTGAAAAGGCAGTACGGAAATTAGCATGCAAGGTGGTCAAAGGGCTAAAATGCTACCTCATCAGCCTTGGCCTTAATTAACCAAGAGCTGTAGGAACAGAGACAGGCAATCTTAGACAACAGAGCAGCAATAGACTATTTGTTGCTCTTCCACCACCAAGGTTGTAAAAGAATAAAAAATATGTGTTGTTTCAATCTTACCGATAATGGTCCAAAAATTTAAAACAATTAGAAGATCTGGCTCAAAGGGTACATGATGAAGATGGCAGGGACTTGTTCAAATGGTTAACTAAATAGTTGCCCAACCTACAATGGTTAAAACAACGTTTTCTTGTCATTATTATTGTGTGTGTATGCTTACTATTGTCATGCTGTTGTATACAATGGATGCCTGCATTTATACGTAAGATTACCTAAGCTATAAAATCAGTGGGGAATGTGGGACTGCATAACTCTGTAATCATAAAACCTCCTAGCCCCAACTGTGATTGAATGTGAGTTAATGGATAAAGATGTTTGTTAGTTTTGGGACACTAGATAAAATCTGTAACAGACCTAAAGTCCCAAAGTAAACTACTCAACTCCTTGTTTGCCTGGAACTGATGTTCTGGACACCACAATCTATAGAACAATCTGCAAATGTCTGCTGACCATCAATATGTGACAGTCGACCACTAACCTTTGTCCTTTTTCTTTAATTCTATATGTTAACTTCCCCCTCAACCCCCTATAAGAACAGCCTCGGACTCTGAGCCAGTTGCCTCTCTAAGCTACTTTGCTTTGGGAGTGCCATCTGGCCAGACTAATAAAGGTCTGTTTTACTTTCCAACTTGTCTGGTGTGTTCCTTCCCGGGTGTTCTTCGCTGCAATCAGCTCCTCGGAGCATTTGGTAAGGCCCTCAGTCTTACAATACTGGTTTAGAAATATGAATTATTAACTGGAGATTAAATCTCAAAGTGACAATGAAAATGCTATACCATTAAGGTATCCTCTGTTCCTTAGGCTACAATGGCTCTATTGAATTCCTGGAAATTCATATATACTTTTACAGACTTTCTTTTTTTTTGGAAACAGGGTCTCACTGTGTAATTCAGCCTAGCCATGAACTCACTATGTAGCTCAGGCTGGCCTTGAACTCCTGGTGATTCTCCTGCCTCAGCCTCCTGAGTCCTGGGATTATAGGTACATGCCACCACACCTGGCCAGACATCTTTAATTAGGAGGGAATAGCTCTTTTCGTATTACTCTGCTGTGTTGGGACTCAGAAAACAATACACCACAGTACGGCACTTTGACATGCTGAACCAAAGAAGTAGTACGAAGGTCTTGCTGACCTTTCCCCTGCACCACTCTTCTGTCTTCTTTCTCTCCCGAAGGACAGAATGGGGGGTGTCTCTAAAGTTCTTTTGGCTACTAGAGGTCAAATTTTCCAGGAGATTAACTAGCAGGAAGTATGACTAGATTCTTATACTACACCCAAACCCAAGATGAAATCTATACCAGACTATCCTCTACTCTTCAGGCCCATTCACCTCCCCTCCAGAATAATTTACTTCTCTAAAACTGCTGACATCCCTCACTTTCTGCTCCCCTATTACAAGGCTATTTAATATTTAAGTTTCAATCACCTAGTCCTTCTTTGGGTTTTCATACTTCATGGGGGTTTTTTTTGGTACCAGGGATCAAACTCAGGATCTTGTACTTGCGAGGCAGGCATGGCACCACTGAGCTAAATCCCCAGCCCTACTTTGTGTGACTCACATTTTGCTATCACTTAATCCATCTGTGTGCCTTTTCTTCTGTTAATCTGTCTATTGTCAGTATGTTTCAGGAGACTCAACTGTCAACTCTTCAGAGAGCACAGAGGAAGTTCCCTTAGCTCTATAATTGCATCACTCATAGATCTTGGTATGAAAAGTTCAGTATATTTAAAGCATGTTGATGGTTAAGTTTAGAAAAAAGTCTCTGCATGTTAAATTCTGCTATTTTACACCCATGTTAAATTCTGCTATTTAATAGAAAAGTCAGGAAGAAGGCCTTCTCCATCACTATTGTGGAACGCAAAGTGGTATTATGGGAGAGTAAATCATTGGTTTACTAGTTACATTTTTTTTTTCCAGTAGTGGGGATCAAACTTAGGACCTTGAACTTGCCAGGCAGGCTTGGTGCCACTGAACTATGTCCCCGGCACTAGTTACATTATTTAGATTTATATTTGGCTCCAAAATTACTAGCTGTATATCCTTGGAAAAAATTCTAAGTCTTGGTTTCTAAATAAAAAAAATGAAAAAATAGGGCCGGGGATTTAGCTCAGTGGTTCTGCTGCCTGCCTCGCAAGTGCAAAGACCCAAGTTCGATCCCTGGTACCAAAAAAACAAAGAAACAAACAAAAAATGAAAAAATAGTACCTATTTAAGAGGACTGTTATAAAGACTAAGTCAGCACATCTACAAGCACCCAGCACTATGTCTTATGTGAAACAGTCTCCAATAATGGTCTCTAATCTGTTACATGTATCCTATCCCATGACACTTTATAAGGAGCTCTGCTAAATACTTTAACAGCTTTGTTTTCTTTAAAATAGGCACTTGGCTCTTAATAGTGACAAATAGTCACATGAAAGACTCCTGGGACTGGACATTGTCCCAGAGAAACAAAAAAGTTCTCACATTGGGGAACAGCAACAACTGCTTCAGGCTATAACAAGCCCCAAACAATAAATTCCTTCCTGCATGTTTTTACAGTGTTACTTGACAACCTGAGAGCTTTGTCCTCTTCCAAGAGTCTTTTTCTCCTTGCAAGGATCAGGCACACTGTTTGCCTTCTTTTTCCTTCTTAATAGAGGTCTTTATTCAACAAGACCACCCACTGGATTAAAATATTAGGAATCAGAAAAGGCCAGGTTCAACCATAAGAAATTGGCAAAATCTCAGAACTCTGGATTTTTTGCGTTTTCTGTTCTCAGAAACAACAGACTTGCTGATGCACTGGTTCAAACATGTCTGTATATTTTCCTCATTTTCATTATCAAAGAACTCTTACCATGTGGAGACTTCTTACTGAAGTCCAGAGTCTCAGATTAGAACTACAATTTTTTAAAAGCATCATTTCACAACCTCTCCTGCTTCATGGTATAGGCAGACCTTGACACATGGCACCTCTTGGAAAGCTATGAACTAAAGGGACTGAAAGCAATGATAGCTACTGACAAGGCTCAGTATGTTCCATCTCAAAACGGACTGTAGGAAACCAGAATATGCTACCCCAAAATACGCCTCTTTGGCACGAAAGTCTCTTTTGAAGGACTACAGAAGCTCTGAAAAATTATCCTTTGGTATAAAAAATTTGTATCTCTAAAGAAAATGTCAGTGAGGCATAGTTAAGATCTCAGCCAGGTGTGGTGGCACACACCTATAATTCCAGCACACTGGGAGGCTAGGGCAGGAAGACTGAGGATCGAAAATTCAACCCTTAGCCTGAGTAATTCAGACTATCTCAAAAAATACAGAAAAGGGATAGAGATGCAGCTCAGTGTGGAGTCCCTGGGTTTAATCTCTAGCACTACCAAAACAAAACAAAAAAAATGAACAAATGCTCTACTGATTTAGTTATCTTTCTCATGCTGATACAAAGAAGAGAATCCCCTTATACTGTGATTGATTGATTGACTGATTGATTGCAGTATGAGAATTGAACTCAGTGTCTTCTCACTAATGCAGAGAGATTTACATCTGCATAATGAACCTTACCTTTGCTTTACAGGCTTTTCCTGGCCATTTTAGCCAGGTCTTCCTCCACATCTGAGGCCATTTCCTCCACAAATGAAGGTCTTCTCCTTCATTTCAGAGAATTGATGGTATTTAAGCCTCAAGTTTTAGCTACCGCTATAAGGTCATCTCTCAGGGTTATCCCCCCTGTACATGGAGGCATACAAATTATTAAACTTTTGTTTCACTCTGTTAATCTTTTTTTTGTGGGTTATCTCAGGTAAGAATTTATGAAAGGTACAAAACTATTTTTCCTCTCCTACACTAGGGTTAGGAAGGTTAAAATACAAGCAACATCGAGAGAAAAAGTATACAAAAATAAATCTATTTGTCATCTAACAGAGACACTGAGAGAAAAGGTATACAGAAATTAATCTATTTGCCATCTAACACAGAGACTATCACATTACCTATTTCAACTCCAAGCAGCTCAGGGTCAGTGTCTATGCTCCTTGCACTGTCAGGTGCAAAGAGAAAGCAGCCATCAGAAAGGCAACTGACATTTGACTTAAAGCGGCCATTTCTTCATGTAAGAATCACCAACCCTTAAATCAGTGAATTAGTCATAAAATACTGTGAATCATCTGCTTTCTAGAGAAAAGATGTTTTCAATAGGATTCCTTCACTCCCTTCCTAGCTCTTTTAAGGACTCATGCCTTTTGGCATTCTAATTTCTAAAGAAAAGTCTGTTGAAACACTCCCTCCTCTCCTCAGCTCATATGAACAGACTTGCAGAAAAATAGCATGCCTGTCTGAAAAGAACATGCAGATACTGGCCCTAGGAAGTTGAGGTCCACTTGGATGAGTGCAGGAAGGAACTGAAAATCACCCCCTAGCCAAAACAGCATACTCCACATAAGACCTCCAACAAGCATGGGGATTTCCTGCCTACTGTCTCACTCTACCCCTTTTTCCTCCCATAAAAGCCCTCTGTACAACCAAGCGTGGGAACATAAGAGTTTGAGGCAACAAAGAGCTAGCCAGCATGCATGCATGTATTTATTTTTGGTTTTTTTGAAACAAGGTTTCACTATGTAGTTCAGGCTGGCCTTGAACTCACTAGGTAGCCCAGGCTGACCTCATGGTAATCCTGCCTCATCCTCCCAAGTGCTGGGATTACAGGCATGTGCTACCACACCTGGATTCAGAGCTAATTTTTAACAAATCTTCTTTTCTTCTACTAATCTGTCCCCCAAGTCTTTTAGGTTGAGTGGAGAAAACCTTAAAGTCCAGTAACGGTACTGAGTATCTTATACTTTTCAGGTACAGTTCTTAACACTGGGAATTTAGCTTTATATAACAGAATCTCTGCCCTTGAAGACCTCCCATTTTGGGGGAGGAAACAAGATAAAACAACTTAAGCAACTTTAATAGATCACGTACTTCAAAACTTCTAATCTAGGGCTGGGGATTTAGCTCAGTGGTTCCGCCACCTGCCTCGAAAGCAGAAGGACCTGAGTTCGATCCCTGGTACAAAAAAAAACCCAAAAAACAAAAAAACCTTCTAATCTAGCAGCGCCATGCCTACCTGGCAAGCGCAAGGTCTTGAGTTTGATTCTCGGTACTGAAAAAGAAGAAAAAAACCAAAAAACATACTTCTAATCTACAGTAAATATGTAGAACAATACTTTTGCTGTCATGAGAAAACAGTCACCTTCCAAGTAGTTTACTCCAGGGGTAAAGAAGATTGAATGAATTATAGAGATTGACCCAGTTCCTAAACTCACATTATTGTCTACTTGATGTGATTAGCATCAATGCTTCTCTCGTTTGGTAACATACAAAAGCAAGATGACATCATTTGTAAGGAGATAATAAAAATCAGAAGGGCATGAAATTACAGAACACAAGACAAGAAATCAGAAGATCTAGATTCCCAATTCTATCATTTAATATTCATGGGAACTTAGGTAACTCATTTAAACTCTTGGAGCCTTACTCTCGCCTATTCTTTTGTACTTCATAGGATTTTTAGGAAGTTTTAATATATAATAAAAGAATAAAACTCATCTTTTCTGCTCAATTAGTGCTCAGTAGTATTATTAGTTCCACAATTCCTAGGTGAAAAAATAACCCAGTTTGGGGTCAGAAAAATAGCTGTTTTGAAAATGTTACTTCCATATTTCAGGGGGAGGGAAGGAAAGTGTCCCAAAGGCTTATTTAACTATTTGGAGGAAAATGGAACCCAAAAAGTGATATCAGGCCTAGAGTCCTTTCTCGTGATTACTTCCTATCTCACTGGGACAAGATAAAAAATTACTTTCTGAAAAGCTTTTTGTGGTACTGTGTGACTGGGGTCATTACATTAAGCTGCATCTCCAGCCTTTTTTTTTTTTTTTTTAAATTGAGACAGGGATTCACTACATTGCTAAATTTCCCAGATTGGGCTCAAACTTGTGATCCTCCTGCCTCGGCCTCCGAGAGTGCTAAGATTATAGGCCAGCACTACCACCACCACACCCGGCTTAAAAGCATTTAATTTTATGCTCCATGATGTCATGACAGCCACTAATATGAAGCAGATACCTATAAGGGCAAAGCAGACACCTGTAAGGGCAAACTATATTTACATGAGAGAAAGTTGCCATCATTTTGCTCAGAAATGTGTACCTGAAACTGAGTATGCTAAGGAATGTAGACACCCCTATATATGCTTTCCTATATAAATACTTACAGGTTCCTGTGTTAGTTTTCCTTCGCCATGACTAAATTTATAAAGATGAAAAATTTATTTTGTCTTATGGTTTCAGAAGTTTCAGTCCATGGTTACTTGGGCCATTACTTTTAGGCCTGAGGTGAAGCTGAAAATCACAGTGAGGAATGTGTGATGGAGCCCAAAGCTGTTCACATCAAGGTGGCCAGGAAGGAGAGAACTCACTCTTATGACAAAGCCCCTTCTCCCAAACCAGTCAAGCCATGAATCCATATGAGGATGATCCACTCATGAAATCAGTGTCCTTATGAACCCAATCAGAAGCTCTGTCTCTGAGCACTATTACAATGAGGACCATGGCTTCAAGACATGAGCTTGAGAGAAATTTATGATCCAAATCATAACAGTTCTCCAATAAAATCCCCTTTAAAATCCCTTTGCTCTTTGTTCAAGGAGAGTACTATTTTGCAAATAACTGGGGTTTTTTTGTACTTGCTGTAAACAATAAACCTTTCTTCTTTATCTTCTGGTGTGCTCACTGGTTTTACACTCATCAACATGGAATCAACTGCATTCAGTTACACTTACTTTATGGGTTATTCTTGCCAATTATTTTCAATTAGGAAGCAGAAGTATAAAGTCATTCTCTTAGTTATAAAGACATTGATTATCAAGTACCTAAATAATCA
Organism: Heterocephalus glaber; assembly: GCF_053883595.1. NCBI lineage: Eukaryota > Metazoa > Chordata > Mammalia > Rodentia > Bathyergidae > Heterocephalus > Heterocephalus glaber. The sequence continues at coordinate 7,519,725 of NW_028258305.1, forward strand.
CTGTTTTTCTTAGAAGACTGTCCATTTGTTTGGGGCGGGGGTTATCTCCAGAACTACCATCTTACATTCAACTGCTATAGGGCAGGAGGGCCAAATAGAGAGTTAAACCATCTGGGCAACATGGGGAGAGAGTAAGGAATGGTAGGAATGAAGTGGCAAGTACAAGAATCATCTAAAGGGATAATCTTATCTCAAGATTAGCTTATTATTTATTTAAAAAATTGAGCCCAGTGTAGTAGATCTTTGTTATTTCAAAATATCCCAGAAACTACATTTTTATGTGTGATAGTCCCAAAATCTTTTTCCTTTTTTTTCTTTTTTGGTACCAGGGATCGAACTCAGGATCTTGCTCTTGCAAGGCAGGTGGCAGCACACAGAGCTAAATCCCTGGCCCCCAAAATCTTATTTGCAAAATGCCCATAGTCCTCTGGGGCTATTATAAATTGAAGGCACTCACAGCCTGACATCTCAAAATATGCTACTTTGGCATAAGGATTATTCCGAATTGAAGACAAATGAGAAAGAGCAATCATAGTAAAGCTCTACACCTTCCCCTACTTGCCTAAAAGCAGAGCATAATTTCCCTTTGTAGAGGATCTACCCTCCCATTTTCATATAGAAAGGACAGTGCTATCTTGAATCACCTGCAAAGACTCTAGATTCTTAGCCCAGAGGTGACATGAAAGAAATCTACACAACAAATCTTACTAAAACAACCCTTACCTTCCATTAGTTCCCCTTCATATCTTCCCACAATCTACTATCCCTAGAAAAAAGTTCAAATCCCCCTTTCACAAATCTACAAATAATCACTTTACTAAAAATGGTACAATACTGTAATATCAGTACTTGGGAGGCTGAGGCAGGAAGATTATGAGTCTAAGAACAGATTGGACTACATAGTAAGTTCATGAACAGCCTAGATAGAGAGACCCTGTCTGAAAAAAACCAAGAAGTGAAATAAAATATAGTATATACATTCTAAGGCATCTTTGAGTCTTTTTTTTTTTTTAGGAAGGCCTCTATATGGAAAGACAATAAACTATTTAAGGTAGGACAGAAGAAATGAAGTAGGTAGAAAGGAGATAAGGAAAATTATAACCTTAAAATTGTACTTTGAAGAAACACTGCACCTTCATCTGGGCATTGTGGTGTACTCTGTAATCCCAGTACTCAGGAGGCTGAGGTAGGAGGGTTACCCCAAGTTCAAAGCCAGCCTGGGCTACCTAGTGAGTTCAAGGCCAGCCTTAACTATATGGTGAGATCATGTCTAAAACAAAGAAACAAAAATTTTAAAAATTGCATTTTGGGACACAAAATCACCCAAGGCTATAATGCTTTTTTCCCTTCCAGAAAAATTCTTAAGGGAAAAAGCCATAAATTGGGCCTGTACTTTTCACATATAAATTGAGCCTATGCTCTTTCTCCCAGACTTCCATCCTCAAGAAAGCAGCACAACTGCTGGGCGTGATGGCACATACCTGTAACCCCAGCACTTGGTAGGCTGAGGCAGAAGGATTGCTGCAAGTTCGAGGTTAGCCTGGGCTAACTAGTGAGCTGAAGGTCAGTCTGGAATATACATAAGGAGACCCTGTCTCGAAAAATTAAAAAACAGAAAAAGAAAGTAGCACAATTAAGTGGGAGAATATCTCTAAACTTCAAACACATGCAAATAGTTTGCATTCTAACATAGCCCTTCTAAAGGGTAGTTTGATAGACAGGAGGAATACACATCTTAGATCACCCATCTTCAAGACACCCTCAAGACTACATAAAAATCCCCAACCCCAGACCACAGTGTGCTTATCTCTTGAGGGCAAAAACTCTATTATGAATGTGTACTTCTTTACTTTTGCCAAATAAATTTTTCTAATGTGTCTCAATGATGTGTATTGTAATTGTTTTCTCTGACATAAGTCAGTAAACCTACAACCTATTCCACAAGTGGGTGAATTGAGGTCCCTATCTCTTCTTTGGAGGACCTCCTTGGACCTCATCTGGTGGCACTATTCCTTCTGTTAATCTGTCTTCTGTCTGTTTAACCTGTAGCGCCTCAGATACTGAAACTAAGACAGTAAAAAATTTTTCATCCTATGCAAATTTCATTATGTACTTGTTTTCTTTTGCTTTTTTGCCAGTGAAAGGCTTAGTTGTTTACTTTAAAAGTACTTATTGATACTGACATATAATTTATCACTTTTATGATACGGGGAAGTTAAGTATTAAGCTGAGTGTTGCAAGTTAGATGAGGGAAAGAGGACGGTTCAGACTAGGCAAACAAGATGCACAAAGACACTGAGGTAGAAATGCGTAGCATGTTGGGAGCATGGGCTGGGAGAATGAGTAGACTAACTTGCTGAAAGAGTGGATTACTTCAGAAAAAGAATACAGATGGGAAAAAATTTTGAAAGACACTAGATCACATGGTAAAGATTTTTATAGATGTCTTTCAAAGGATAAAATTTGTAGACAATGGAGATTAATAAGGAGATCATTGTACTTTCTTTCCTATTTTGTCAATGGTTAGGTGTTACTGTTCTTTCCATTTTTGCAAATTAGAAGATAAGGCTGAATGTTGACCCATGAAGCTTAAAAGCTCTGAAAAATTTCCAAATGAGTGCCAGTTTAACCAACTAAACTATAAATCAAATCTGTTGGCAAAGTAGTGGTCAAGGCTTTCAAAGTAAAATTAAATGCTCTCTAGAGGACTGTTTCTGATCAATAAAAACGTTTAGAATTTAAAACCCAAAGGTCATCATCAGGCAGTGCTCTCATCAGATTGCCTGTCCGTTGGCAAGAAGCTGGCTCAGGAAGGTTGGCCCCATAAAAATGTTCATCCAGGAACAAAAGCCCAAGATGTACTGTCATGTAGAGACATGCCTCTAAGCCACTCATGTTTCAACATCACAGTCATTTTTGTTGTCTTCTGCAACATATGACTTTGATGCTATCAGTCCATTTGCTACCCTTAGTACAATTGCTGGAGACAAATGGCCAGGAGAACATAGTTAGTGACTTTCACCATGACCAAACATACTAAATTACCAAATTAAATAGACTGCTCTTTTAGAGAAAACACACTAGAGGGCAAAGTTGAAAAGGGCCATACTTATATCACTAAAGAACGTAAACTTCATTGTAAGGCAGTAAGGAAATCATTAATAAAATCTGATCAGAGACTACTGTAATATGATCAAAATAGATTTTAAGGAACACTAACCTGGTGGTAATATTCAGGATGGCTCAAAGAGGGATAAAGACCAGAAGTAGAGCTGGGTGTGGTGGCACACGCCTGTAATCTCAGCACTCAGGAGACTGAGGCAGGAGAGTTGCTGTGAGTTTGAGGCTAGCCTGGGCTACACAATGAGTTCAAGACCAGCCTGAACTATATAGCAAGATCTCTCAAAAAAAAAAAAAGACCAGAAGTTTAAATATTGCATGGTTTTCTCTTATATGACAAATACAAAATATAAATAAAGAGCAAAATAAAAAATAGATAATAGGATATGGAGAAGATAGATCTCTTTCAAATGAAAAGGGAATCAAGGGATGGACAGAGGGGATATGAAGGGGAGGAAAAGGGGATTAAAAAAAGGAATTGAGATATGTTATGTACATGTACCAACTCCACACAAACATTACGTACTGCATACATGTACTAATGAATTTTTTTAAAAGACCAGAAGTAGGGACAGCAAATATAAAGTTGGCAATGTGTACAGTAGGTTTGCAGGATGGTCAGGAGGCCAGTCTGGCCCCCACAGGGCCTAGGAAACCCTAGAGAATTGTTGCTACTCTCTCACAGAAATGTGTCTTGCTCACACATATCCTCTCAGGCTTGTATGTATGCCTGCCACAGATAGATCTCTTCTTACTAATTCTGTGCTCTTCTCTCCTTAATTTTTACAGTATGCAGATGGCCAATAAGTACTTCCCTAACCCAAGCTCTGTGACTTCTCAGTTGCAGTGCTTATCCAGAGTCTGGCAGCTTCCCTATTTCAATAAGTTCAAAATCCTGAGAAGTTATCTCATTTAAAAACTATTATCTCCTCAGAAGCAATGTCCATCATACCAATTCATTACGCAAATACCTGTTTAACTTATAGGCAGGGCACCCTTATTCAAGGTTTTCTATGATCTAACTAGCTGGGATCAATGAGTAGGGCTTATCAGTTGGCATGTTCTGCTAGTCACATAGAATGCAGGGAAAGTAGCTTCTCTTAGGTCAGTTGGTAAGGTAGTATTTTGTGTTGCTATAACAAGAATACCACAGGCTGGATAATCATAAAGACAAGAAATTCATTTGTCAGGCTGGGGATTTAGCTCAGTGGTACTGCTGCCTGCCTCGTAAGCACAAGGTCCCAAGTTCGATCCCTGGTACCAAAAAAACAAACAAACAACAAAAAAAAAGAAATTCATTAACTACAGTCCAAAACTGAGGGGCCTGCATCTGGCAAGGGTCTTCTTGCTACATGATTCCATGTGAGAGACAGTGGAAGAAAAAGAGAACACTCGTATGAGACAGCCAGGGGGAACTTGAAGCTTTAAACCCTTTTATAATCTGTATTAATCCATGCATAAAGATGGAGCCTCATGACCTAAGCACTTCCTAAATCTGTTAAATTAGGAATAAGTTTCTAGCACGAGTTTAGGGGGACACATTCAAACCACAATAAGGTAGGCAACAATAAGATGTTTTTTTTATAGTTCTGGAAGAAGAGAAAATGCAGGTGGAGTACAAAAAACATTTAAAGCCAAGTAGAAGTCATGGTCATTTAAGATTAGCAAATACATAAGATTAACAGGCACTAATACAAACAAGTTGAACATTTGACTAAAAATAATATATAAGTGCTTTTTTATTTAAGCAAACTATCATTCATATATATATATATATATATATATATATATATATATACTTAGTTTCATATAAGTGAAAAAATTTGTTATCTAAAGGATTTCATAGGTCACTGAAATATAATCCCTTAGGGCTGAGGATGCAATTCAGTGGTAGAGTGTTTGCCTAGCACGCATGAGGCCCTGGGTTCGATCCCAAGCACTGAAACAAATAAAATCCCCTAATACTGACAAATTAAGATTTCAGGGGTCTGATGTTCTTATAACATTAAAAGCAAATTATTTTGAATAAAAACATATTCAATAAATCATATTTAAATTTAACACATTCTATTCAAGTTTAATATTTATATGTCACTATATTATCTGGACCCCAAAATACAAGTTCTAAATGAAATTAGCATAGGCAATAAAGATGATAAAGAAACATGGATTTCTTCATCCAAGATTCTGACAACGAAACAGGCAAAGATTTTCTTAGTATTTTGTACAACTTGCTCTACTACAAGGCTGTATATAGTTGTTTTGACTGTTTCGTGAACCAAGAACACAGAGTATGTTTTTGCTTTTTTTTTTTTTTTTTTTTTGGTACCGGAGATCGAACTCGAGTCCTTGAAGTTGCAAGGCAGGGGGGTGGAACCACTGAGCTAAATCCCCGGCCCCACAGAGTATGTTTCGTTTACACTTGCACCTTCAGTACACAGAATCAGGCCTGGCATATATCAGGTACTTCTAAATGACAAATGAGTGGAAAGAATGGAATAAAGAGACTTTGTTTTTTGTTTTTGGGGGTTTTTTGGAGACAGTGTCTCGCTATGTAGTTCAGGGTGGCCTTGAATTCACTATGTAGTCCAGGCTGGCCTTGAACTTGTGGTGATCCTCCTGCCTCAGCCTCCCAAGTGCTGGGATTACCACATGTGCCACCATGCCAGGCATAGTAAGGGGACATTTTGAAACCAGCCAGCTCATATTATTGTTCTACAATGAGCTTTAATGAAAAGGCAGAAGGAGTATATATAACATTAAAGTTTTAATTATTGAGAATAGTTTACTGAGAGTATAAAGGCATGGCTGTTCCCTATATAGTTTCTATTCATAATAAATTCATGGTAGTAATAATGGATGTATATACATAATGAACTGTAATTTGAAGTTAAATGTAAGAGATATAATAGAATATGTTGGCCAGGCATGGTGGCACATGGCTATAATCCCAGCCCTTGGGAGGCTGAAGCAAAAGGATCACTGTGAGTTCAAGAGCAGCCTGAACTACATAATGAGACCGTGTTTCAAAGAAAAGAAAAAGAAAAAGAAAAAAAGAAATATCAAAGTTGAACCAAACCTTCAAACAAATGGACTTAATAGAGATCTACAGTGTTCCATACACATTCTTCTTAGCAGCACGTGGAACTTTTTCCAAAACAGACCACATCCTAGCCAATAAAGTATTCTTGAGTAAATACAAAAGAATCGGGCCAGGGATTTAGCTCAGGGGTTTCGCCGCCTGCTTCGTAAGCACAAGGACCTGAGTTCGATCCTGGTACAAAAAACCCACAAAAAACAAAAGAATCAAAATTATCCCATGCATATTATCAGAACACAGCACAATGAAACCAGAAACCGACATCAAAAGAAAGCACAGAAATTATCCAAACACACGGAAATTAAACAATGCTCTCTTGAATAATAAATGGGTCACAGAAAAAAATAAAGGAAGAAATAAGACAGTTCCTACAATTAAATGATAATGCCAGTACAACATACCAGAACCTATGGAAACAACAAAAGCAGTCCTAAATGGGAGGTTTACTGCAGTGAATGCCACAGCAAAAAAACAGAGTGAGCCCAAATAAATAACCTAACGATGCACCATAAGGTCCTAGAAAAACAAGAATAATCTGAATCCAAAGCTAGTACAAGGAAGAAAATTAGGGCCAGGGATTTAGCTCAATGGTTCCGGCTACTGCCTTACAAGCGCAAGGTCCCCAGTTCAATCCCCTGTACCAAAAAAAAAAAGAAAAGAAAAGAAAAGAAAGTTATACAGATAAGAGCAAAAATCAATGAACTGGAGACTAAATACTGCCAAAATTCAGAAGATTATTAGCAACTATTTCACAATCTGTATGCCAATAAAATTGGAAAATTTAGAAAAAAATGGATAGATTCCTAGACATACACGAATTATCAAGACTGAACCAAAAGATATTAAAAACTCTGAATAATCCAATAACAGACAATGAAACTGAAGTAGTTAAAAAAAAACAACAACTTACCAACTAAGAAAGGCCCAAGTCCTGAATGGATTCACTGCCCAATTCTACAAGAACATAGGAAAGATTTAATGGCAATACTCCTCAAACTCTAAAAAAATCAAAAGAGAAGCAGTACCCCCAAAGTCATTCGTGGAAGCTGGCATTGCCCTGATTCCAAATCCAGAGAAGGATCCAACCAAAAAAGAGAATTACAGGCCCGTCTCTTTAATTAACGTAGATGAAAAAATCCTCAACAAAATACTGGCAAACAAAATGCAACAAATCATCAAAAAGATCATACATCACGACAAAGCTGGCTTCATCCCAGGGATGCAAGGATGTTTCAACATACACAAAGAAGTCTTTGTTCTTTCAATCCATGTTTGTTACACGACTTGTTTCCCAATTGGACCACTATTACCTAAGTTACTATACTTATAACCTTATGAGATGATCATGACTGTGGCCCACATTGTACCTATGTGGGTTTTGCTCTATAAAACTCCTCTGTAAAGTAGGATCCCCAGGTTATCCACTCAGGTCCCATCCTGCCTCTCAGGAGCTGTCCTATCAATAAATATCTTCCTAATCTTAACCTCCATTCTTCCTAGAATTCATTCTTTGATTTTTTTTTTTTTTTTGGTACCAGGGATCGAACTCAGGACCTTGTGCTTGCAAGGCAGGAAAGGGCGCCACTGAGCTAAATCCCTGGCCACATTCTTTGAATTTTAGAAGACATACACTTGGCGTGTCAGACAGCTCACAGGTTGGGAGATATAATATTTCATACTTCATCTCCAGTATTATTTCCTGTATCAACAGCACCAAGAAAAATTAAATACTTAGGAATTAACTGAAGGAAATAAAAGACCTAAAACTACAGTACTCTGAAAAAGTAAATTGAAGAAGATATCAGAAAATGGAAAGATAGCCCCAGTTCTTGGATAATCATAATCAATATTGTCAAAATGCCCATATGTTCAAAATTGATACACAGATTTAATGCAATCCTATTCAAAATACCAACAGCATTTCTCACAAAACTAGAGAAAACAATACATAAGGAACCAGAAGAGACCAGAATAGCAAAAGCAACCTTGGGTAACAAGAACAAAGACAAAGGCATCCCAATTCCAGGTTTGAAACTATACAAAGCTACAGTGATAAAAACAACATGGTACTGGCACAAAAACAAATACATGGATCAATGGAACAAAACAGAAGATGCAGAAACAGCCCCAGGCACATTCTATTTGATCTTTGACAAAGGGATCAAAAACATACACTGGAGGAAAGATAGCCTCTTTATTAAATGGTGTTAGGAAAACTGGCTATCCACATGTATAACATTGAATCTAGACCCATATCTTTCACCATGTACTAAACTAAAATCAAAATGGATGAAAGTTGTAAATGTTAAAATAGAAACTGTATCTTCTGAGAGAAGATAAAATATGTAAAGTTCTTTTTTTTTTTTGATACCAGGGATCAAACTCAGGACCTTGCACTTGGGAGGTAGGTATGGTGCCACTGAACTAAATCCCTGGCCCTGTAAAGTTCTTGAAGACATAGCATAGGCAAGGATTTTCTGAATAGAATCCCAGTGACATAAGAAATAGTAAGAGAATCAACAAACGGGATTGGATTATATCAAATTTAAAAGCTTCTGCACAGTGAAGAAACAACCAGAAGAGTGAAAAGACAACCTACAGAATGGGGAAAAAATTTTGCCAGCCATTCCTCCAACAGAAGATTAATAATATAGAACAATTGGGGCCGGGGATTTAGCTCAGTGGTTCCGCCGCCTGCTTTGCAAGTGGAACGATCCGAGTTCGATCCCCGGTACCAAAAAAATAAAAAATAAAATAAAAAAATAATATAGAACAATTAATCTCTAATTACCATGGCACTCTAAGTAAATGAGGACACACTGTCTTGTGGCCACTATGTTACAATCCAACATATTATCACAAGAAATAGTTTATTCAAGTTTGTATTCTGCTTCAAAATAGTCATCAGTGGCCTTTGATCTCCTAGAGTTCTTCATTAGGGCCAATCCTGTATTCATTATTCCATCAGAAAAAATATTTAGGACTTCACTCCTCATTCTTGCTTTTATTTACTCCTTCTTAAGGAAATAATTTTATAATGTTGGATGAAATTTTTATGTTTGAGATATGTTTTTGACTCCATAGAATATTAAGTGTAAGAACAGGAAAAAAAACCCTAACATAAGGAAAACTAAAAAGTATAACGAACTATAGTATAAAGCACCGTGTAAATGTGAAATTTGTCAAGGTTTAAAACATTTTAGTATTTAGCAATTCTTCCTCATAAACAATCTAGAGGAAATCTGTACAAGTACATGCTTGCTCTTGGAAAAACAGCTCAAAAAAAGTATACATCTCAATTAGAGCAAGTTTATTATCCAGGGATGGTCCAGGTGCAATGTGCTCAATTGTTTCATCCTGACTCAACAACAGCTGATTAAACAGGTGTTTCTTTATGGCTTATTGCTCTTACAAATTGAATGCAGTTGGTGGGCAATGCATTTCTTTACTATTCTGTGATGATGTTATAATAGTGAAAGTATCAGATGTATTACTAGCAGACCAGTGCCAGACAACATTTGAAGACCTTAACAAGTCTCATAAAATTCATCAAGCCAGACAAAAAATACCTAAAACCAAACCACAACAAAGAATATGTGTTATTAATACACATACTGCCAACTCCCCATGATGAATGTAGTGTAAACATGTACAATTAAAAATAATGCTAAAGAAACTGCAGTATTTATTCTTGATGAGAATCAAGTAATTTAAGTCTAAAAACTAAATTATTTAGAGATAAAATTTACTGATATTAAGAGTGCTCAATGTATGTGTACTTAGACATTTTAGAAAGGTGAGTAGGTAAGCACCTAACACATTATGCTACTTTCTTCTTTCAGGAAGTAGTCTACATTTTATTTTTCATTGAGATATTTTTTCTTTCTTTTTTGAGACAGCGTTTCAGTAGGTAGTTCAGCCTGGCCTTGAACTCACTATTATAGCCTACGCTGGCCTTGAAATTGCAGCTAACATGCCTCAGTCTACTGAGGTTTTCTATTTTTATAACTCAAAGTCTATGGACTCAAATTCTATGTTTTATCCCTGAAGAAAATTATGATATTTACAACCATGTCCCTGAGATGTCCTTTTCCATTCCTAAGACTTCAGTCAGTCAAGAGGATATTGTTAAGTGGACAAGGACAAGAGTGTCCTCATGTGCCAGGCATGGCGGCACATGCCTGTAATCTCAGCACTCAGGAGGCTGAGGCAGGAGGATCACTGTGAGTTCGAGGAAAGCCTGGGCTACATAGTGAGTTCAACACCAGCCTGAACTATACAGAGAGACCTTGTCTCAAAAAACCAAAGGCTGTCCTGGTGTTTTACTTGAAAGACACTGGGAAATGAGCAAATTCATGTTATCTATAGAAACTGCTCTCCTGCATATATGCTAAATCTGCCGTTTCTTGAAATGCTGGTCAGATACTAGAACAAACCAAGCTAATATTGTTGCTGTTTATGTAATTTAATTTATAAAACCCTCCCTCCTGTGATAATTCTAGATGCAACAGAGTACTGTAGAGAGAATAAGATCTATCAGTCTAGCCACCTATCACTGAACATTCTGGCAATTTCCTGTCTGGCTTACCACCACCAGACTTTCTGGCAATTTACTAGCCCAGCCAGTTGCCAGTGGATATTCCAAGTACCTTTGAGTGATTTCTTGTCTAGCCCACTGCCACTGGACCCTGTCTTTTCCTCTTAGTAAATCTTAATAGGCCTTATCTCTCACAAGTCACCTATGGGTGTTTTCTGAAATCTGTTGACAACCTTTTCCACTGCCCTTGTACAGCTGGGCTGGGGAAGGGACAGCTAGTGAGCTAGCTAGAAGGCTTGGAGAAACTCCCATGAACACTGAGACTACAAGAGATAGAAAAAGAGGGCAAAAAGTATGAGAAATGTTGGGATGGCTTTCTACCTCCATGTTTGAGGGAAGGGGTAAGCAACTATTATGAATGTTTTGCAACCACTATATGAATACAGGGATGCCCTAAAAATGCCCCAAAGATGAGAGGAAACACTGTTATTTATTTGTGAACAATATGATTTAAACAAAAGAAAGAGTTGTTTAAGATCACAGTAGCTGTGGGGTTGCCACCTCCCCATGGCAGTGCAAACAACCGCAGAGGTTAATTCTAACCCCTGCCTATGTTAAGTCTGGGCCACTGGACTGAGCTCAAGCTGGAGTTTGATACAAGGACCAAGTCAGACCACAAAGTCAGATGTCAGGCAGGAGGGATGGATGTTAGGCTGTATGCAGTTTATGCTGAACCAAGGAAGGCAGTGAGGCTAGGGCTGACTCCTGCCTTGGGATGTCAGGGGTGGGAGAATGAGCCTTCCTGGCAGCCAATGAGAAGTTAATGAGAGCCCACTGAAGTACATCTTAGTTGACTGCAAATTTACTTTTCAATTCTACAGTTTAGGTTGATATTCTTGTCTGATTAATATTCCTAAAATTTTTTTTGTGAGCAACTTTAAGGTAGTTTGTGAATTGCAATTGCAGGGTTAACTTGCTCTTCTGCTGTTGTCTGCCTGTACTAATTTTGTTGTTCAAGGTCATATTATTCTTGCCATATTATTCTAGCTGGAATGTAAGTAACATCGGTGAGTACCAAAGAAAAACAACTTTTTAAAAACTCCAAGTGGCTACAAAACTTTCAACACAAAACAACCATTAAGTAGAGAAAGGGAAACATAAGGAAAGGATTTTGTAACATAAAATAAGATTTTGTCCTCAAGGAAAATGAGATTGTTCCTCAATAGAAAAAGAAAGATAAGGGAAAAACCAGAAGAGTACAGTAAGTTGCATAAGGTCTGTGGAAGATGAAACTTATGAAAGAAAATTTGTATGTGTGATTGATTGTTGGTTATAGTTTAAAATTAGAGTTTTCTAAAACTGAACTTTGATGCACTGATATGAAATCAGGATATAATTCTCTATGTTTAAAGCAATAAAGTTTTCTTAAAATATTGTCCTGTTCTTAGTAAAAGTCACAAAAATAGGGCTAGAAAACAAAAACTTTACCAAGGTAATTTCTTGTTTTCCGCTGTTTCATTAAAGGTTTGATTACCTGGGGGGAAAAAACCTGCCATGCCATTTGGATAGGCCTGCTGTTTAAAACAGTTTACAATTGTTTTGACTAAATAAGGATTTTGTTATTGAACATATAAGATACATTGTACAGGTAGTAAGTGTGTGGTAATTAATATGGCTTCCTAAACCTGTTAAAGGTGCAAAGCTATTCTTTTCAGTGATGTTAACATATGCAGACATATTAAGAGCAAAGACATGCTGATGATTAAGAAGCTTGGACATTAGCTACCTAGGAAAACATTTGTAAACAAAGAAGAGTCTGGTGATCCTGAAATAATGCTGTCAATCATGACTATTATCTTAAAATGCTACATAAAATAACTAAATTGTCTTATCAATTTGCTAAGCTCTCATCAAAATTCTGATCATAGCTGTTCTAAGTCTTTTGTTATCCACAATTTTGTTCTTTGGTTTTTTTCGTACAGGGAATCAAACTCGGGACCTTACACTTGTGAGGCAGGGGGCAGAACCACTGAGCTAAATTGTTGCCCCATGTCATCCACAATTGATTCTTCTCTGAACCATTTGCAATGATTCACAGAAAAGACTTGAACAAGTATTACTAACAAATTGTTTTTTCTTTGATTATCTTTAGTAAAAATAGATATTATTTAAAATATTTCTTGGTTCAAAACTACTATACAAACTTATTTTGCTCTTATTAGTTTTATTTTGCATATTTTCTTTTTAAAATGCTGTAACTGTCTCTTAGAATCCTCCAGAAGTGTAACTCCTAACAAAATGATCTAGTGTAGTGTTTTGAGATTTTAGCCAACACCTATAAAAACAGTTAAGATTAAATTTAACAAAGGACTTCAGGTACATTTAACTTAAGATCTATTCCTTTGAAACCTTTTTGTAGCTCAAATTTGGCTAAAAGGGTTATGACACTGACTCTTGTCAATCATTCCTCTCCAATCAATCAATCAATCAATCATTCCTCTCCAAAGTGAGATCAGATAAGACCAACAACCACAACAGCATTCTGGCACTAAAGGATGATAAAAACAAAACTATAAAAAGAAAAGGGAGGGGAAGGGATGGACAAAAGCAAAACTACAGGATAACTGACCACTGATGCCTTCAGAGAGATTCTCACAAGGAGAAGGTCACAATACAGTATATAGAAAACATGACTTGTCAGAATGAAGATAAAGTCATTTGTGTTAGCTCTGTCGATCAATCAACTGATGGATCAATCGATCAAAGCTGAAAGGTTTTAAAGTAAGGATTCTTAAGTATTAGTGCCTAATGATAATTATCACAAAAGACTCTTACAAAATCATGTCCATTCTGAGTGAACTTGAGCCTGATCTAATAGACCTATCAGCAGAGAATCCAAATCTTAAGATGTTCACAGAAGGGAGAAATTTTGTGGACTAAAGACATTGCAAATCTGGGACTACGATAGTAACACAGGAAAACAACAAAATAGATTTCTGGGTGTGCAAGGACCTGCCTTTGTCCTCCACCAATCTCCCATGGAATCTGCAACTCACTACCTTGCTGCAATGGAATCAAATGTTAATTAAAATGGAGCAACATGCAGCATTTATGGACACTGTTGGACAATTACCCTATGGACATAGACAAATTTATCTTCTTTTTTCCGGCGCCTGCCTCAAAAGCGCAAGGTCCCAAGTTCAATCCCTGGTACAAAAAAAAAAAAATTATCTTCTTTTAATAACATCAAATACTGTACATTTTGCTTGATTTAGGAAAAAAAAAAGAATATAATCAAGCCTTTGCTAGGGTCCACTATGTCCGGCAGTCTGGGTGTTTGAATGCAACACAGGGAGGCACCAGTGCCCTCAAAAAACTAAATGTGTGTGTGTGTGTGTGTGTGTGTATTCATTCCTGCTAATTTTCAAAATATATCTTCAGCTCTGCATAAGTTTAAAACCCATTTTACTGTTAAACAGCATTGAATCTGTGATACCTGAGAAATGTTATTCAATTTGCTCGCTCTTATAGCAGGATTATACATTTTTTGCTTTTTGTACTGTTGTAGGATTTGGTTGCAATGTGCCTCTTCATAAGATGCCCACGGGATATAGTGGAAGATGGTACAATAAGATTATAAGGGCATTCAAGCAATGTGGTGTGCATGTCGGGGGTGTCATCCCTGAGACAAACTAGAGCATTTGGCACCATGCTCCTGAGACATCCGTTTGTGTTCTCAGGTCTCTTGGCCCATCAAGGAGACACTGCACATAGATGAGGATTAGAGTGAACAGATAAGTATTATTCTGAAGAACAGAGGGAACTTGGAAAACATGAATGCCAAGCCAGTTGTTCTTGAAATGCTATCATATACAGGATCAAAGTAAGTTAAATGTCACTGTCTATGTAGCTTAACCTGTTACTCCCCCCACCACATACCCACACACATACCCTGCAGTAATGTGGGGTAGAACAGAGTCCCATAGAGAGGACAAGTGCTATTAGTCTAGCTGGCTTCCAGTGGACATTCTGGATCTTCTGGAGATTTCCCTGTCTGGCCTGCCAACACCAGACCTTCTGGTCATTTCCTGTCCAGCCTGGTGCTACTAGACATTCTGAGTGCCTTCCAGTGACTTCAGCCTGCCATCATTGGACCCTGTCTGTTCCTGTACCCCTAATGAACTTTGCACATTCCTATTAGTAAGTCTTAATAAACTATCACAAGTGTCTTTGGGTGTTTTCTTTGGTTTCTCAGCAACCTACTGCACTGCTCAGCTGTGATGTAGTGTGCACTGCCTAGCTGGGGGATGGACATGATAGACTCAAAAGGATGTTTCAAATGTTAACAACACTGAACTATCCATCACAATGGAATACTTTCTTGCGGGGGGGGGGGGGGGGGTACCGGGTATTGAACTCGGGTCCTTGCGCTTGCGCAGCAGGCGGCGAAACCACTGAGCTAAATCCCCAGCCCTAGAATACTTTAAATATGAAATTAGGTGGCAAATAATGCTTATAAAATGGTATCCGATACATGCCATGGAAGTTGAGAGTGTAGTAAAGTTGTAGAACTCTCACTTTCCTAGCAGGTGTGAGGACCTGGGCTGGATGCCCTCTGCCCCATAAGAAGGCTAGAGTGACTATGTTATTATCAGATAAAACAGAATCCAAGATGGAGTATGATCAGGAATAGTGACATTTCATAATGATAAAACAGGTCTTGATGCTATTTCTTGTGCAATGGGAGTCC
The DNA here is from genome assembly GCF_053883595.1 of Heterocephalus glaber. Taxonomy (NCBI): domain Eukaryota; kingdom Metazoa; phylum Chordata; class Mammalia; order Rodentia; family Bathyergidae; genus Heterocephalus; species Heterocephalus glaber. The sequence continues at coordinate 7,535,232 of NW_028258305.1, forward strand.
TGTTTAGAAAATACTTTCCTGGACCTATGTCTTCAAGGGTTTTACCTCTTTTATCTTCCAGCAGATTGACTGTTTTTGATAGTTGAAAAGTATTCCCTAAGTAAGAAATGTTTTCATCTTGCCCTATAATTATTTCTAAAACAACTGCAATTTAATAAATGACAATAAATTCTTGGTTTTCCAGGCTTCTCTTTTTTTTTTTTTTTTTTTTTTTTTCAGTCAGGGTCTCACTATGTAGTTCAGGCTGACCTTGAACTCACTATGTAGCCCAGGCTAGCCTCGAACTTGCAGCAATCCTCCTGCCTCGGTCTCCCAAGTGCTGGAATTACAGGCATGTGCCACCACGCCCAGCCAGGCTTCATTTTTATTTATTTATTTTTATTTTTATTTTTGGTACTGGGGATCAAACTTGGGTGCTTGTGCTTGCGCAGCAGGCAGCGAAACCACTGAGCTAAATCCCCAGCCCCAGGCTTCATTTTTAAATGGAAAAAATAAATAAAAAATTTTAAAACACCTAGCCATATGTAAATACCCTATTTACATTAAAAAATATGTCAATTGTAATAACACATGTACAAAAGGCCTTCTCTGGAGGACATGGTATGATGTCAATGTGATGATCATGGATACACCCACTGTTCCTTGAACTTTGCTCAAGAATATTTCCAGACATCTTGTTAAACTGCATTATGGCCAATCCAACCATTTCAGTCATCTCTGAAACTGCTAAGGTCAGTCTATTCTACAGGAACTTACTGATCTCATTTGGATAATTCAGAAGAAGGAGGTGTTGGCCTTTCTACTCTTTTGTTTCTCTCATACTCTCAACCCTAGACTCAGCTCAGTAGCTTCAAAATCACATGCTGCTGATTAAATGTTGAAAATTAAAATTGTTTTCTCTCATCCACTGGGAAAGTGAGGTAGAAGCAGCATGCCACTTTTTGCAATTGCACAAAACCCTAATAATAAAAATCTGATCCTAAAAAAATAAAGACTTTACCTCCTAAAATATAGGGGCATATTATTGCCCATTAGCTGATCCTGGTCTTCATTTCCTTTAGGGATCCCAACTTCTCAAGATTCTATGTTCTTTCTATATCCTGCTTTAAATGACTTGTATTACTAGGGAAACTTTTTATCAAACAGTCTATTTCTGTCACCCCCTCCTATCCATCTCCCTCTCATTATCTGCAACTGATACTGTAATACTTTGATACACTGAGGAGGTGAAGTAGGCATTCTCATCTTTCTAAGGAGGTAAGGCAGGCAACAGAATCATAAAAGGTAGTGAGAATGATACTTTTTAAAATCAGCCTAGGTTTTATGCCCAGAACCATTGAAGAGTGGAAAGATCTTTAATAAACTTGACCACTAGTCAGCTGTTCTTTTGGCCCAAATGATATAAACACTGTAATGTTTAGCAAGAACATAGACTCTGTAGTGATATAAGGAAATTCAAAAAGAGAAGAGATTATATAAATATATTGACACAGCTAATAATGTCAGTTGTTGTTTTTTTTCCTTTCCCCCCGTTGCTACTGGGGATTGAACTCAGGGCCTTATGCATACTGTTACGTTAGTACTATTTTTTTCCCTAAACTTAAGTCTACCTTCAAAGTACTTAACAATAGTATCTAAAAACACTATGTTAAAATTTACACAAAACATTTGAAATCTATTCTATTCAATGACAGGAGATGAACTGAGAGTAACAGGCTCCCATATGTTCCAATATCTATCTTCCTTTATTGTATAGTAATAAACTGAACAAGTAGCTACCTAGAATGAAAATGACCCTCCCTCCCCTGAAGCTACATATGGTCATGTGACTAAATTCTAATCTATGGGATGTAAGTGGAAGGTCTTTGAGTAGCTTCAAGGAATCTTCCTTGAGAGGAAACACATATGTATCTTTTGTCCTTTTCCTTTTTGGCCCTTCCCTTCCTCCATCCATTGCTATCTCTGGACTTTTGCATAAAAGATAAACTTTTTTTTTTAGAGCTTTTAATTTGGATCTCTGTTACAGCTGAACTAAATTCCAAATGATACAGTATGGCTGACAGACAACTTCAGAGAGAGAGTTGCAGAGTCATCCCAGTGAAGCAGAGTAAATACAAGGATGATACATTCTCTGAAAAAGGAGATGAGGAACTTTTTAAATTACTATTTCTGCGTTATAACAGGGAAGGTCTGTGGAGTTATTCATGTATAAAGTGAACTCAGCTGACCGAACATAAGTCTTTGGCATATTCCCAGAATGCTAGTAGTTGCTATGGGACCTAATCACACTGATAACTTGACAGAGTATATAACTTAACAACGCCATTAACATGTTTTACTGAATATATGGTTCTAAACCCTCTGTACTACTTACAATGGGGTCAATTGCAGAAGGCCCAAATGGAACTAATTATGACACAACTATAGTAGTCTCAAAAATCTATTTCTGAGGGAGTCATACCTAAGAAAATCTGTAAAATAGTTATTCTCAACAGTGATACAAGACTAACCAAAAGAGTACATTATGTAATTGCTTTCAAAAATGTCCCCTTTTTTTTCAGTGCTAGAGATGGAACTCAGAGCCTCATGCATACAAAGCATACACTCTCAATGAGCTGTATCCTCAGCCAGAAATTTGTCAATTTAAATAAATTATCAAGAAGCTTAAAAGATTGAGTTGCCACAGAGGACACAGATCAAAAATGAGTAGAACAAAGTCTGTTTTAAGTCACTGTTTAGATTGACAAGATGCATATATGGGTCCACTATCACCACTCTGGTTCAACACAGTACTCAAAACATTACCAAGAGCAATTAGGTTAAGAAAAAGAATAAAAGGGATATGTACAGAAAAGGAAGAGGAAGAAAAAAAAGAAAAAGAAGAGGTCAAATTATCATTATTTGGGTCTTCCACATAGAAGATCCAAAAAATCCACCAAAAGACTCTTAGAATGAATAACCAAATTCAGCAAGTAGCAGGATACAAAATCAACACACAAAAATCAATAATGTTGCAATACATTAATAATAAACCTATTGAGTCGTGCGGAAGATGCTGAATCAGCCCGCTGCACACAGGCAGGTCTGTACATGCCCTACCAAGGTCCCCGGTCGTGCGGAACACGCAGAATAAGCCCACGTCCCGGCAACAATCCACTGGACCCCCATGCCCGCTCCTCCGTACAGCCACCTGGTTCCACACTACAAAGACACAGAGGACACTGAACCACCAGACCATGGTACTGAGTCCCGCTGCTCCCAGCCCAGAAGTAGGGGCTTCTGAGCCGCCGTCCCACTACTCTTGGTCCAGAGGAAGGGGATTCAGGGCCACCATCCCTCCCACTGCTCCCAGCCCACAGGAAAGGGCTTTTGGGCCACCAGCCCTATGGCTGCTACCGGCCCCTGTCCCACCTCTCCCAGCTCAGAGGAGGTAATCCGTGCAGGTGCCAACAGCCCCCACCCCAGTTGAAATGAGAAAACATGTAAATAAGTCTCAAAACCAGACTTCCAGATCACCTACAGCAACCCCAAAGGGAAATGAGATGGAACATTCTGATACTCAACCACTTGGACCCACTGAACTAGCAACAAAAGGGGATCTGGAAAAAATGAAATCAGAAATAATTTCTCAGATAACAGGAGAAATTGTGCCCCTAATGCAAGACATGATTAATAAATCTAGAGAGGAGCTCAGGAAAATGATGGAATCCCAACATAGGAAACAAATGGAATCCATAAAACAGATGCAAACAGATTTCCAGGACATGAAAAACTCCACTGAAAGTCTACACAGCAGAATGAGCCAATGTGAGGACAGAATTTCAGATATACAAGATAAAACTGCAATTAGTGACCAGGAAAAGAAAAACTGCTTCAAAATTATAAGGGAACATGAGAAATCAATCCAGCAGCTGCTAGATGATGCAAAGAAGAATAACATAAGACTGATTGGGCTCAATGAAGAAACAGGAGAGAGTGCACATGACATAAAAAACCTGTTCACAGAAGTAATGGCAGAAAACTTCCCAAACAGGGGAAAAGAACTTGACATACAGATAAGTGAGGCATATAGAACTCCAAATAGCCTTGATCAAAAAAAAATCTACACATAGGCATAGAATTGTTAATATTCCAGAAACCTAACAGAAGAACAAAGCTATAAAAGCATTTAGAGAAAAGAAGCAACTCACATACAAAGGAAAGCCCACAGAATCACAACAGACTTCTCAACGCAAACACTCAAGACAAGAAGAGCTTGGAGTGACATATTTCAAGCCCTAAAGGAAAACAGCCTCCAACCCAGATTGATTACCCTGCAAAACTATCTTTCAAAATTGATGGAGAAATAAGATACTTTCATGACAAAGAGCACCTTAGGAACTTCATGAATACCAAAGCAGCACTCCAAAAAATTTTAGACAATATCCTAGGAAAAGACAATGAGGATCACAACCCCAGGAAGCACAGCAGAATGATCCCATCAGGCGCAACAAGAAATTAAATGTAGAAGGGGAGAATCCAACAAAAAGAAAAAGTCATGACAATGATAAGTCAATACGTATCAGTTATAACCATCAATGTTAATGGTTTCAATTCATCAATCAAAAGAAACAGACTGGCAGAATGGGTCAAGAAGCAAAATCCAACAATATGCTGCATACAAGAAACACACTTGATTCAAAATGAAACTCACAGACTGAAAGTTAAAGGGTAGAAAACAATAGTTCATGCAATGGGAACTCCCAAAAAAGCAGAAGTAGCTATCCTCTTTGCAGATCAAGTGGATTTCAAAGCAATACTGATTAAGAGAGTCAAAGAAGGACACTACATCCTTTTAAAGGGAACAATCCAAGAGGAAGAGATGACAATCATAAATATCTATACACCAAACACTAGTGCACCCAACTGTACAAAACAAATACTAACAGACATGAAAAGTCATATATGCACTAATACAATAGTAGTAGGGGACCTTAATACCTCACTGTCACAAATAGATAGATCAACTAGACAAAAAATAAGTAATGAAATACTAGAACTCAATCAAACTCTAGAACAAATGAACTTAACAGATGTTTACAGAGTGTTCCACCTCACAAAATCAGAATACACATTCTTTTCAGCTGCACATGGGTTGTTCTCCAAAACAGATCACATACTTGCTCACAGAACATGTTTAAGTAAGTGCAAAGGAATGGAAGTTATCCCCTGTATATTATCAGACAATAGTGCAATGAAATTGGAGATCCATAACAAAAGAAACGCAAAATATTTCAGAAAATCATGGAAATTGAACAACACACTTCTGAATAACCAATGGGTCACAGAGGAAATTAAAGAAGAAATCAGACAGTTCCTTCAATTAAATGACGATGACAATACAACATACCAGAATTTATGGGACACAATGAAAGCAGTCTTACAAAGGAAATTCACAGCAGTGAATATACATATTAGGAAAACAGAGCGAGCCCCATTAAACAACCTGATGCTGAACCTCAAGCTTCTACAAAAAGAACAGCAAGACAAACCCAAATCTCATACAAGGGAGGAAATTATAAAGATCAGAGGAGAAATCAATGCAATGGAGACTAAGAGAATGATACAAAAAATCATGAAGCCAAGAGTTGCTTCTTCAAAAGAATAAACAAAATTGACAAACCCTTAGCCAACCTTATCAGAAAAAGGAAAGAAGAAGCCCAAATCCATGCAATTAGGTATGAAAAGGGTGAAATTACAACAGACCCAGCAGAAATCCAGAGGATAATCAATACCTACTTCAAGAATCTATATGCCAATAAGATGGAAAACACAGACGAAATGGACAGATTCCCACATATGTATGAATTACCAAAGTTGAACAAAGAAGACCTAAAAATTCTAAGCAACCCAATAGCAATCAATGAAATTGAAAACGTAATTAAAAACTTACCAACTAAGAAAAGCCGAGGTCCTGATGGCTTCACTGCTGAATTCACAAGACATTTAGAGAGAAACTACTGCCCCTATTGAAGTCTTTAGGGAAATTGAAAGGGAAGCAAAACTCCCGAATTCATTCCTGGAAGCAAGCATCACCTTGATCCCCTAAGCAGAGAAAGAATCAACCAACCAACTGAAAAAGAGAACTGTAGGTCAATCTCACTAATGGACATAGATGCAAAAATAATAAGATACTGGCAAAAAAAAAAAAAAAAGATACTGGCAAATTGAATGCAGAAGATCATCAAGAAGATCATACACCCTGACCAAGCCAAGTGGGATTCATCCCAGGGATGCAGGGATGGTTCAATATATGAAAATCAATCAATATAATACACTATATCAATAGAGCCAAGGACAAAAACCATATGATTATCTCCATAGATTCAGAAAAAGCATTTGACAAAATCCAACATGCATTTATGATAAAAACCCTAGAAAAAAGTGGAATAGATGGTCTCTACCTCAATCTGATAAAAGCTATCTATGAAAAACCAACAACCATCATACTAAATGGTCAAAAACTGAAATCCTTTACACTAAAATCAGGAACAAGACAAGGATGTCCACTATCACCACTCTTGTTCAGTATAGTTTTGGAAACATTAGCCACAGCAATTAGACAAGAGAAAGAAATAAAAGGAATAAAGATATTAAATGAAGAAATCAAATTGTCATTATTTGCAGATGACATGATACTCTATATAGAAGACCCCAAGAACTCCACCAAAAGTCTTCTAGACTTAATAACCAAATTCAGTCAAGTAGCTGGATACAAGGTCAACACACAAAAATCAATAGCTTTCCTCTACACCAATGACAGACTCACTGAGAGAGAAATAGGGCAAACAATTCCTGTCACAATAGCATCCAAAAAACTGAAATACCTAGGAATCAACCTAACAAAAGAAATCAAAGACCTTGTCTCAGAAAACTATAGCACTCTGAAAAGACAGATTGAAGATGATATCAGAAAATGGACAGACATCCTCTGCTCCTGGGTAGGAAGGATTAATATAGTGAAAATGGCCATACTTCCAAAACTGCTATATAGATTTAATGCAATTCCAATTGAGATCCCAGCAGCATACTTCATGGACCTTGAGAAAACAATCCAAAAATTCATTTGGAACAAGAAGAGATCCAGAATAGCAAAAGCAATTCTAGGTAACAGAGACGTGGCAGGGGGTATCACAATCCCCAACCTGAAACTATACTACAAAGCTACTGTGATAAAAACAGCATGGTACTGGCAAAGAAACAGACCTGAGGACCAGTGGAACAGATTAGAAGATGCAGAAACAACACCAGACACACTCAGCCATCTCATCTTTGATAGAGGAGCCAAACACCCTCACTGGAGGAAAGATAGCCTCTTTAATAAATGGTGCTGGAGAAATTGGGCTTCAACTTGCCAAAGATTAAAACTAGACCTATATCTCTCACCATGCACTAAACTAAAATCAAAATGGATTAAAGATCTAAATATTAAAATAGAAATTCTGAACCAGTTGGAACAGAGGTTAGGTAGAACTCTTGAAGACAGCGGTGTAGGAAAAGATTTTATGAACAAAACCTCAGTTGCCCATGAAGTAGCACAAACAAGCAACAAGTGGGATCTCTTCTTATTAAAAAGCTTCTGCACAGCAAGAGAAACCACCAGCAGTGTGAAGAGACAACCCACAATGTGGGAAAAAATCTTCACCTGCTCTTCCTCAGACAAAGGTCTACTATCTCGAATCTATAAAGAACCTAAAAAGATCAGACCTCCCAAATTTAAAGACCCAGTCAGAAAATGGGCATCTGAAATGAACAGACATTTCTCAGACAAAGAAGTAGAAATAGCAAATAAACATATGAAAAGATGTTCAACATCACTGGTCATTGGAGAGATGCAAATGAAAACAACACTGAGATTCCACCTCACTCCAGAAAGAATGGCTGCTATCATGAAATCAACCAATAACAAATGCTGGTGGGGCTGTGGGGAAAGAGGAACCCTGCTCCACTGCTGGTGGGAATGTAGACTGGTACAACCACTGTGGAAATCAGTATGGAGATACCTCAAAGAACTAGGACTGGAAGTCCCATTTGACCCCAGTATTCCACTGCTGGGGATCTTCCCCAAAGAAGTAAAAGAATCATACCATAGTGATATATGTGCACCCATGTTCATAGCAGCACAGTTTGTAATAGCTAAAACTTGGAAGGAGCCCAAATGTCCATGAACTGGAGCCTGGATAAAGAAAATGTGGTTTTTTAGTAAAATGGAGTACTACTCAGCCATAAAAAATGATAATAGAGACATTTATAGCTAAATGGATGCAGATTTAGGCCATACTCTTAAGTGAAATAAATAGGACACACATGTGTAAATACCAAAAAGTTTCTCTACTGTAAGAAACTGAAAGCGTAAATAAGGACTAAAAGGTATAATAGATAATGTGAAATAGGAAGAAAAGGGGTAAAGGGGAAGTGGGAGGGCTAGGGGAAAGGAAAGACAGGAATGGAATTAATATGAGAAAATGGAAAAATGGAAACAACATCTTTGTATTCTTTTTTTTTTTTTTTTTTTTTTTTTTTTGGTACCGGGGATAGAGCATGGGTCCTTGTGCTTGCACAGCAGGTGGCGAAACCACTGAGCTAAATCCCTGGCCCAGAACGTCTTTGTAAATAGGAAAGCGTGAAGGGGGTGAAGGGAGGGCAGAGGAAGGGGGAAAAATAAGTACCAAGAGAGATTACATAAAGGCGCAAATTTCCAATGATGAATATCATTATATTGTATACCTAAAATGTACCAATGATTAAAATGAATAATTGATAATGTGAAATCGGAAGAAAAGGTACAAAGGGGTAGGGGAAGTATGAGGGGTAGGGGAAAGGAAAGAAGGGAAAGGAAAAATTATGAGAAATGGAAACAAAGTCTTTGTAAATAGGGAAGGGTGGAGGGGGTGAAGGGAGGGCAGGGAATGAGGAAAAAATAAGAACCAAGATACATCATGTAAAGGTACAAGTTCCCAATGATAAATGTCAATGTCAATGTATTGTTTACCTAAAATGTACCAATAAAAGAATTTAAGGGGAAAAAAAACGTTCCCCTAGACTCCCTAGCCATTAGTAAGTTAGAGGTATCTAAGTAGTAGCTGCAAATCTTATTTAATCTTCAATTGTCCAAGGCACAAATTACTCCCTTTGCCTAAAGCTATATCCAGTATCATCAGCTTAGCTGGTATTTCCAAGGGCTCTGATTGATAGAAAAATTTTAAGATGATGACATGCATCAGTATTTTTGAATAAAACAATGTATATTTAGTGGATAAAAGACTATACATTCAGTGTTCCTTACTTGAAAGTTAGAAGACATTTGACAATTTTTTCAAGGGTCTAAATTTTTTTTTTCTTTTGCACCAGGGATTGAACTCGGGACCTTGTGCTTGCAAGGCAGGCAGTGGAACCACTGAGCTAAATCCCTGGCCCTCAAGGGTCTAAATTTTAAGAGAAATCGGTTTGGAGTATTGTCTGACCTTAAAAATAAAAGATTATTTTCTTATAAATAGTAATCCAGGGGCCGGGGATTTAGCTCAGTGGTTCCGGCACCTGCCTTGCAAGTGCAAGGACCTGAGTTCGATCCCCGGTACCAAAAAAAAAAAAAAGAAACATTTGGGCTGGGGATTTAGCTCAGTGGTTCCGCCGCCTGCTTCGCAAGCATAATGTCCTGAGTTCGATCCCCAGTACCAAAAAAAAAAAAAGAAACAAATAAATAGTAATCCAGGGCCAGGAATTTAGCTCAGTGGCACCAAGCTTACCTCACCAGTGCAAGGTCGTGAGCTCGATCCCCAGGACCAAAACAAAAACAAAAAAAAAACCCCAAAATAAATAGTAAACCAAACACTTTTGGAGGTATAAGATTTAACTGGCCTCACAGCTCACCTGCATCAAAGGCTGCTTTTACCTGTGGCACCATTAACCTAGTACCAGGATACAAAAATACATAAAACAGCCAGGCATGGTGGCACACCTGTAATCTCAGTACTTGAGAAGCTGAAGCAGGAGGATTGCTATAAGTTCTAGGCCAGCCTGGGCTACACAGTGAGTTCAAAGTCAGCCTAGACTACATACCAAGACCTGTCTCAATCAATCAATCAATCAGTAGAACAGCTCAGTAATTACTTAACCGTTTTTATGAATTAAACTGCCAAAAGAAGATTCAAATCAACTTTACAAATGTAATTTACCAAGCAAAGAAAATTAAAAGTATTTTTCATTATAAATGAATCAGAGATCTAGAGTTTTTAATCCAGAGACTAGAAAAGCATTCATTTAAATTAAACTATGGCCATGAATAAATTTCAACCTGAAACACATTATATGTAAAATGATGGTATAAACAGCTAAGTTAGGTAGAAATATTATAGATAGTCAGACAGGGCTAGGTCCTCGTGAGAGTCAGGACAAAGGTAAAACGCATTACAACCGTGGCCACAGACACATCCCTTGGAAACCAGGCATTGTCAAGATAAAGACGAAATGACCAGGCCTGCATACTTCCCAAAGGAAAAGATAAGCAGTAACACCTGGCCTAATGAAGTCTAAATAGACTTCAGTTACCCCAGTGGGTGAGCAAGACTTCTGGACCCAGCACTTTCTAGGAAAAGTCTTTGTTCTTTCCATGCACACTTGTTTCCCCATTGGATCACTATTACCTAAGAGACTCTACATTTGTAATCTTATTAGTTGATCATAGCTTTAACCCACATTGTACCCAGTGGGTTTTGCTCTATAAAACTCCCCTGTAGCTGGGGATTTAGCTCAGTGGCACCACTCCTGCCTCAGAAGCACAAGGTCCTGAGTTTGATCCCCAGTACCAAGAGAAAAAAAAACAAACTTACCTGTAGAGTCCTCGTCTTCCCATTCGGGACCCCTTCTGCCTCTCAGGAGCTAGCCTTTCAATAAACATTTCCTACTCTTAACCTCCTCTGTTCCTAGAATTCATTCTTTGACTGTAGACAACACAAACTGGGTGTATCAGATATCTAACAGGTTGGGAACTACATTTCCCTTATATCATTTAGAGGTCATGTTTCTTTTCCCGATAACATTTCCTGTATCATTTGGAGGCCCCAGTGAGATAACTGGACGGAGGTTAAGAGTTTGCTTTTGTTTCCTAGGTTCTGGACTGCGACTTGCTTAGGTAATCAAAATTGTTATCCTTGTTTGTTAATTGCTCATGCTTTGAATTTTTATGACTTGTCTTTGTCAATTGCTTGTCTCTTTTATACATAGTCTTTTGTTAAAATGATGGTAAATTTTAGTTGAGAAAATCAGAGGTTATGTCCCATCAAAGAAAGTAACATTTAACTTCTGTTTTGTATATGATGCATTTGGGCTTAGTTGCTAAATTTACTAGTGTTCTTTGACCAGTTTATCATGTGTTGGTCAGCAGCACTAGGGAAAAGTAATGTTGGAGCAGCACCTAGTGGACTTTGGTACTAACTACAGGATCAATTTTTTAAATGCTGTAAAATGGATCTTTTTATGAAATCTAGTTTATATTTAGAAAATATATATATGCCTATTAAATCACAGGACTCCAAAAATAATAATAATAAATCACAGGACTCCAATTGCCAGTTAAAAGGCAATATGCTGTCAACTTCAGGCTTAGAGGACAGGGTTCACTGAGATAGACTGGTCTAATCCTCCTCTATACGCTAGAGAAAACGTTGGGCCTGCTCTGCCTCAATTTCTTTTCTGGTCTGATCTTCCACTGGTGAGGAGGCATTCTTATCTCTTGAGATTCCTCATTCTCACCTTTTCAGGCTGAGATTGATAACTCATGAACAAGTCTCAATAACTCACTGTGAGCATGAAGAGCAAAGATTTCCTTTTTCTGATCTCATTTCTGATCTTTTCCTGCTACTTTACATTTTCCTTTTAGAGGTATATAAGATTTGAGAAAGAGAGGCTCTCTAAACTGCCCCAACTTTTTCCAACTAAGAACCTTTAAGTTGAGCCTATAGAAAATGAGCGTTTGCTAAAGCCAGAGATAGAGAAATCATCTTAAATAAACATAGCTCAGGCTTTTATATGTTCCTTATAGAACACTAAAACAAACAGTGGTTTCTCTGCCAGCTAGTTAAACACTATTAGAGCAAGCTGCCATTCTTAAAGCAGAGGACACATTTCCCCACTACCTTCTGGTGAATCCCCACTGAAGCCAATGGCCAACAGAATGTTGACCAGACAGGCAGCTGGATTCCCTTTCAGAGACAAATCTCTTGATTGTGGGGAACTAGTGGAAGCTGAGAGAACAACCGAGGGGTCATTGCCACAGTGACTCTCTGGTGGATATCCAAGGTCCCTCAGTGGAAGCTGGGTCCTGACAGCCTGACTAGGTAGCCAGCAGAAAAATCTCCACTTATCTATTGTCCCTACCTGCACTTCGCAGTGAGATGAAAGGTAACTCTCTCAGTGATGCTTCAAGTATCCTCTGTCCCAGAGTGACATGAAGACACTGTTAGAGACCTTTCTTAAGCTTCTGTTAAGAGTTCAGCTAAGGTTTGGACTTTTCTCTCTCCGCTAATAAGATAGACCCTATGAGGCCAGGAAGAAATAAGAACAGTAACTCTCTAGATGCCTTGATAAATCTTTGCTAGATTAAGAAACCCCCCTGCCAAGTTTTTTTCATTCCAACTCACTGGGAGTTAATTTTAGAACTCCTTGGCTACCTTACCACTAGACTGAACCTCTGTACAGGAGGTCTCAGGCTGAGGCAGCTTGCAACAATAGTATGCCACAGAGAACAGCTATCAGAAAATCGATTTACACTTGTGTTCTACATATGCTAACTAGGAGTGCAAAAGGACTTTTAGCCAGCCTTTCTCTTCAGGTACATGTAGGAAACTGATAAGTGTGCCTTTGCTAACATGTGAATTGTAGTTGCTAGGCAATGGGTATAAGTTTTAATCTGAGTCTCATGAATGTTTTATGATACAGAAACATAGAAATTTTAAAACCAAGTTTAAGTAAACCTTAGTCTTGTCTTGCTGCCAGGAAAGATTGCCTACATGATTAGACAGATAACATAAATGCTTCATGGACTTTGCTCTAGGGCTCAGGGCAAACATCCTGAGCCATTAGTTTGATTCTGTCTCTGGAAGTGATCTCTTTTGCAGGTCAAGAAGTGCTCTAATTTGCTCATTGATCTACTTTCCTCAAGGAATTGGAAAGCAGTGGTTTAGATCTCTTGATACTGGTTTTGCTAGCAATACTTTCTTCTTTAACATGATTATTATGGCTGAAATCAACTGTAACTTGTGCTTGTAAAAAACACCTGCTTGAGTTAAAAATTCAAGTTTCTGGGGAAGATAGGGTTGTGGGCTGGTAAGGGGTGACTAGTTTGAGAGTCACTAGTCAGCAGAGTCACCTAGAGGACACTTTGAGAATATAGAAATCAAGTAGAAATTAGGGCTGGGGATTTAGCTCAGTGGTTCTGGTGCCTGCCTCAAAAGTGCAAGGTCCCAAGTTCAATCCCCAGTACCAAAAAAAGAAAAGAAAAAAGAAATCAAGTAGAAATTAAAAGGGACACCAATTTCTTTCTCTTGTTTCAGATGGGAAACTCAGTGGCAAAATCTCTTACTCTTCTGGAATGTATCATTAAGCACTGAAGAATGTTCAACCCTCACATATTAAAAAAGAGCAATTTTAGGCTTCCAAGCCGCCGTACCACCACTCCCAGTGCAGAGGAGGCTTCCGGGCCGCCTTACCACTGCTCCCAGAGCAGAGGAGGCTTCCGGGCTGCCGTACCACTGCTCCCAGCACAGAGGAGGCTTCCAGGCCATTGTATCACCACTCCCAGCACAGAGGAGGAGGCTTCCAGGCTGCCATACCACTGCTCCCAGCACAGAGGAGGCTTCTGGGCTGCCATTCCACCACTCCCAGTGCAGAGGAGGCTTCCGGGCCACTGTACCACCGCTCCCAGCACAGAGGAGGTGAGCCCCGAAGGCGCCAGCAACACACACACACACACACACACACACACACACACACACACACACCCTGGACAAAATGAGAAGACAAGTAAACAAGTCTCAATACCAGACTTCCAGATCACCTACAGCAGCCCCAAAGGGAAACAAGATGCAACACTCTGACACTCAAACACCTGGACTCCCTGAATTGGCAACAAAAGAGGATCTGGAAAAATGAAATCAGAAATAATTTCTCAGATAACAGCAGAGATTGTACTCATAGTGCAAGACATGATTAATAAATCTAGAGAGGAGCTGAAGAACATGATGGAATCCCAACATAGGAAACAAATGGAATCCATAAAACAGATCCAAACAGATTTCCAGGAGATTAAAAACTCCATTGAAAGCTTATGCAGCAGAATGAGCCAATGTGAGGACAGAATTTCAGATACAGAAGATAAGACTGCAATTAGTGACCAGGAAAAGAAAAATTGCTTTAAAATTGTAGGGGAGGGCCAGGGATTTAGCTCAGTGGTTCTGCTGCCTGCCTCGAAAGTGCAAGGACCTGAGTTTGATCCCTGGTACCAAAAAAAAAGCAATTCTTGCTAAATTATTACAAAACTTAAGTCCCTCACTTGATACTGCAAAAGTTCAGTGAAAGCCATCATTTTTCTCCAAGAAAACAACTCAATTTTCCTTTAGCACTATAGAAATAAGGCCTTACTGCATATCTCTGTAGAAGCTTAAAGACAGAATGATCATGCTGAAAACCTGTCCCCTGCAAAACTACTTACACAAAACTACAATCATGGAGTCATCTGGGTAGAACTCTCCAAGGTAGCTGTTGGTTCCTACCCTGTTCTTCCTGCACACTCTCAAAGTGTCACTGAGTCTCAATTCCGAAGTTTAGAGAATGTTCTACTGCATTGTTTTCTGAGCTAACATGGACTATCAAAATTAGGAACTTAATGTAATTGCTATTACTACCAATTTTTAAGTTACAGCATGGGACTTATAAACACTATTGTCCTAGTGCTGGGGATTTAGCTCAGTGGCACCATGCTTGCCTTGCAAGTGCAAGGTCCTGAGTTCAATCCCCAGTGCCAGAAAAACAAAAACAAAAAAACAAATAAACACTGCTGTCCTTTTCTGTCACAAAATTATGCTCACAATTTAATTGTATACAAAATACGCAGAGCAAGGACCAAACTCCACATACTGTAGTTTTAAAGGAAGTATTTTGTGTTGCTAGTAACTTTTATCTGACATGACATGTATGACAAAAAAATTGTTAAGTGAAAACAGCCCTATGTAAAGTACTAAAAATAAAAACAACAGTTACTCTTAGTGGAATAGTTATTGTCAAAGATAAATAATAACCTAGGCAACTTGTTAGATCATATAACTATAGAGACAGTAAACATTTTAACTATGGTTTTACAAAATCTTGTAGCTCTTGATTTTTTTTTTTTACTAGCCAGAAGAAAGATAGAAACTCAAAATATAGAATACTATACTTACAGTCCACATAATTCAGAACATAGGGAGGATACAATTAGCAACATGAAAAAAACCACCAGCTTCATAGCAATGATTGGGATTTATGGCTTTTGCTTAGTGACTTTTTCTTTTTTTGGTACTGGGGATTGAACTCAGGTCCTTGCACTTGCGAGGCAGGTGGCAGAACCACTGAGCTAAATCTCCAGCCTTGCTTAGTGACTTTTTGAGAGAACTGAATAAAAATTACACATGATATCTTAGTAGTATTATGGTAATTGTTTATCATTAAACACAAAAAGGATACAGAGGGATGGGAATGTAGCTCAGTGGGAGAGGACTTATCTAGCATGCTTGGGGCATGATTGCAATCCCCAGTACTAAAAAGAAAAAGAAAAGAGTATATACAAAACTAATTGGTGATTAATAAAGGAGAAAATATAAAATTAGAACCCCCTGATTTTGATTAAAATTAAGAGGAATTAAAAGTTACAGTGGTATTTGATAAGGTTTGGAAAGACACCCACCCCACTCTGCCCCCTACCCCCTACTTTTGATTCTCAAGACTGAACCTAGGGTTTCAGGCAGTCCAACCACATGTTGTACTACTGAGTACACTCACAGCCCTGAATCTTTCTTTTTAACCATTTAATTACCACATATTAAATGTGACAGGTACTATGATACATTTATATATATATCACATATACATAATATACATTATCTTTAATCTTTAGAACAATCATTAAAAGTGTTGCTGTACTTGTTTTATGAATGAGAAATCTAAGGATCAAAGTGGTGTAGTGACTTGCCCAGTATCAGAAGTAAGATTTAAGTCTCAGATTGACAGGATTCAGAACCTACCATCTTTTCTCCTGTGAAAACATCATTTCCCTAAAGAATGCTGTAGTCTTGGTATAATGGGAGGAAAACAATCTCCAAGACAGGATAGTACTAATAGCTAACAGTGACAGAGATTATAGATTGCATACCAACATGTAGCCAGATAAGTTGCTGAGTTTTGATATAAAATATGACAGGAGTCCAACAGGCCTGTGTCTAACTTCTGTGTGACACTGAGAAATTTACTTCACTTCTCCTATCCCTAGCCTTCCTAAGTACAAAATAGGGATTAAAAACAGTATACCCCCATAGGCTTTTTATTTAGAACAAAATTTAATTTGCTTTTCTGTCAGAAAGCAAATGCTATTATTTTTAATCATTACTGACTTAGTACCCCTTTTCTATTGTCTGCCCTTGGGGGCAAGAGGGGGTAAAAAGCATCAAGAATGCATAGGAGAATTTTGGTTTGCTGAGAGAGAAAGAACAGGTCTCAGCATTGATGACTGCTTCTTGTTAACTGCTCATAGGTGTCAATTATTTTTAAATTTTAGGCCATGGTTGAGATAAAAAGAAATTACAGATCAGAAAAGTACTAGATAAGTTCAGGTAGAAAAGAATCTTATTATGGCAAACATTCTGTTTATATTGATTATATAAAATAACATTACATGTTCATAGAAGCCTATAAACAAAGAATATTCTTAGACTAGACAGGAAGGGAAGTATTTTGTTTAACTTGGAATTTATACAGACCCTGAAGAAATAAGTATTCAGAGATATTCAACTTCAAACTTTTTCCTGACAACAGATTCAATACTAAACTTCTGTTTAGCCTCCCTGGAAGGTAACCATCAATAGCAAAATATTAAGAGCTGGAGGTATAGCTCAGGGATAAAGCACTTGCCTCGCATGTACAAAGCTCTAGGTTCAATCCTTGGGTATGTATGTATAGCATACTTCTCTAAAAAGCACAATCACATACATTATAAAGGCATTCATTAGGCTTGTAACTAACACTTTTATCAACCTAGTATGCATTTCCTTTAGTTGAAAGAGATGCTAAGTCTAGCTTCTCTTTTTGCACAGTATAAGCAAAATAGTGCCTCTAGCAGATTTAAGTACAAGTACCAGGAAAATTCATCACCTAAAAACTGATAAATACAAATTTAAACAAATACAGACAGCATTTTATGATCAGAAAATAGTAACACAGCAGATTAAAAATGGTGGAGTAAAAACTGGCAACAAAATACAGCCTCTCTGAGACCTAGAATCAGGATACCTGGAAAACTACTTAACAACACAAAAATGTGGATCTCCAGAAATTAAAAAAGAACCAACAGGAAAACTAGAAATTAGAGAGAAACTGAACATAATGTAGAGAAAAGAATGAAGCAGTGTAGAAAGCTAACCCTGGCTCTCAGATAGGGTGACCTGTCTCTGCTAACACAAAGTAAGGCTGGTGAGGGTCAGCAACTCCAGGGAGAGACAACAGACCAGGTGGCAGCTCTAGCCCCAAGAAAAGCCCATGGCTATTGTAAATTGCAAAAACTGTAGTTACTCTGAAAGTATCTCCTTCTGCATGGTAGGCAGGAGATGGAGAAGGAATCTAGAGCAATGGCTGCCATATTTGAGTGTGTTTAGTCAGTAGCAATTTTGGAAGGGGTTAATTCTTTAAGACTGAGATACAGGAAGGGGACATTACGGGGGTAATGGGATAAAATCAAATAAAATTTAAAGAAAAAAAATGATTGCGATATAGAACAACTACACTTCAGGGTTTCTGGAGTCACCCTATCACAGTGATGAGGTGAGATATGGCTCCAAAAGATACTCATAGACATAGACCTCCCTGACAAGTTTTATGCTCAGGCCAGGAAGGACACAGAGGTCCTGCCCTCCATGATGAGAAGCCAGGCTGTTTGTGCATGATTTTCAAAGGGGTCCGAGTTTGAAAGTTCACAGGGGTCTGAGTTTGGACTGTCCCATTGGGCAGCTTGTACCATGGTGATACAAACAGATCTATTTTTATTGGTTTTTTTTTTTTTGAACTGGGAATCAAACTCAGGACCTTGTGCTTGCCAGGCAGGCGGCAGCACTACTGAGCTAAATCCCTGGCCCTTAATTGGTCTTTTATTAACAGAATTAATAAAAAGCCACTCAATGGACAGTCATACAAGTGGCACCAGTGGTTCAAGCTGTTGGTAGTATGTTAAGGAACATGGATACAGAGAACGTCAATAACATATTGGGAAGCAGAATGCAACAAATCATCCAAAAAAATCATACACTGTGACCAAATAAGCTTCATCCCAGGGATTCAAGGATGACTGAATATAAGCAAATCACTAAATGTAACATATTACATAAAACCAAGGACAAAAATCCCATGATCATCTCAATAGATGCAAAAAAGCCTTTGATAAAATCCAACATCCATTCATGATTTTAAAAAAAGCTCTGAAGAAAACAGATGTAAAAGGAACTTATCTCAATATGATAAAAACCACTGATGACAAACCTACTGCCAACATCAAATGGGGAAAAAGTTGAAACCTTTCCCTCTAAAATCAAGAACAAGACAAGGATGCCACAAGTACCACCCTTGTTCAATACAGAACTTGAAACTTCAGCTAGAGCAATCAGGCAAGAAAAAGAAATAAAAGAGATATATAGACAAGTATGGTAGGGCATGCCTGTAATCCTAGCACTTGGGAGGCTGAGGAAGGAGGATTGCCATGAGTTTGAGGTCAGCCTGGACTACACAGTGAGTTCAAGGCCAGCCTGAACTACACAGCAAGACCCTGTCTCAAAAATCAAACATAGAAAAAAAAAAGGATATGTATAGGAAAGGAAGAAGTCAAAGTATTCATATTCTCAGATGACATGATCTTTTTCAGAGAAGACCCAAAAAACTTCATCTAAGTGAAAGACTCCTAGAACTAATAAATTCAGCAAGGTAGCAGGATACAATATCACACAAAAATCAGTGGCATTCTTATACACCAGTAATGAAGCCACCAAGAAAAAAAAATTATGAAAACAATACCATTTACAATAGCTTCAAAGAAAAATTAAATACTTAGGAATTAACAAAGAAAGTAAAAGATCTCTAAAACAGAACTATAGTACTTTGGAAAAGGAGACTGAAGAGGACATCAGAAAATGAAAAGATACCGCCTGTTCCTAGATAGGCGTAATCAATTTTGTCAAAATGGCCATACTTCCAAAATTGATATGCAGATTTAATGCAATCCCAATCAAAATACCAACAGCATTCCACACAGAACTAGAGAAAACATCCTAAAATTCATATGGAACCAGAAAAGACTCAAAATAACAAAAGCAACTCGGGGCAACAAGAACAAATCAAGAGGTATCACAACCTTTCAAGTTACATTACAAAGCTACAGTGATTAAAAACAGCATGGTACTAGCACAAAAACAGACATGAGGATCAATGGAACAGAACAAAAGATACAGAAATAACCCCACAACCATTCAGCTGTTTGATGTTGACAAGGGCGCCAAAAACATACACTGGAGGAAAGATAGCCTCTTCAACAAAAGTTGCTGAAAAAACTGGCTATTCACATGCAGAAGATTCAGACTAGTCCCATATCTCTCACCATATACTAAAATAAAATAAAAATAGATCAAAGACAAATATTAAAACAGGAACACTTAACCTACTGGAAGATAAAATAGATAAAATTCATGAAGACATAGGTGTAGGCACAGACTTTCTGAACAGAACCCCACTGGCACAAAAAATAGTACCAAGAATCAACAAATGTGATCATATCAAATTTAAAAGCTTCTGCACAACAAAGCAAACAATAGAATAAAGATAACCTACAGAATGAGAGAAATATTTTTGCCAGCTACTCTTCTGATAGAGGACTAGTATTTAGAATATATAAAGAATTCAAATTTAGACCGTTCAAAATAAAAGATTCAATTAAAAAAATGGGCAACTGAAATGAACAGATACTTCTCACAAGAAGTACAAATGGCAAGTAAACACAAGAAAAAATATTCAATATCTCTAGCCATTAGAGAAATGTAATAACTAAAACACTGAGATTCCATCTTACTCCAGAAAAAATGGCTAGAATGGCTATCATCAAATAGTCAAATAGAAACAAATACTGGAAAAGTGGGAGGGGGGTGTGCCCACATTGTTGGCAGGAAATGTAAGAATGTAAATTGGTACATGGAAATCAATGTGGAGATTCTTCAAAAAACTAAAAATGGAAGTTCCACTTAACCCAGCTATTCCCCTTCAAGGTATCTTCTTGAAAGATTACAGTGATACATGTGTATTACAGTGTTACATGTATATCCATGTTTATAGAAGCACAACTTATAATAGCTAATCTTGGAAATAGCATATATGTCTATCAACAGATGAATGGATAAAATGTGGTATTCGTACACAAAAGAGTACTATTCTGCCATGAAGAAGGATAAATTTGTCATATGTAGGAAAATGGATGCACCTTGAGGCCATAATGTTAAGTGAAGTCAATCAGACACACAGGCTTAAATATCACATGGTTTCACTTATATGAGAAACCCAAAGTATAAATAATTTTAAAAACAAAATATAAGATCCCTGGTACAAAAAAAAAATAGATAATAGAAAACAGGGAGATCATTTGCAAATCAGAAGAGGACCAAGAGATCACGGGAGAGAGGAAAAGAGAAAGTAAAAAGAATTAAGATGTTATATACATGTACCAATTCATTACCAATGAATCATTATGTAATGCAAGCATGTACTAATAAAAATAAAATAAAAATTTTAAAATAGTAACACAAGTATTTACTTATAAATTTGAAAATCCCAGGCCTGGGAGGTATAGCTGAATACTGCATTTGCCTACCATGCATGAAGCCCTAAGTTAAATTTCCAGTATATACTTAGGAGAAAAAGAAAAGAAAATCCCAATAATGATAAACTTCTTAGAATCTTACTAACAAAGAAAGAAGTTAAAAAAATCAGGTTTATCAATGGAATTATCAATGAATTTAATTCAAAACCTCATCTATTTTCTATTATTTTTTCCCTGTTATTCACCTACCTCAGTAGAACATTTTCTTAAATGCCAGACAAAAAAGCTCTCTAGCCTTCCTTATGATGTTTCAAATAAACATAAAATGGAAATAAACATTTTATCAATCACTGAAGTTGAAAGAAATAAATATTGCTCCTTTGGGCCGGGGATTTAGCTCAGTGGTTACGCCGCCTGCCTTGCAAGTGCAAAGACCCAAGTTAGATCCCTGGTACCAAAAAAAAAAAAAAAAAAAACTGCTCCTTTCAAACTTCGAGTTTTTTTTAGGAATAGGAAAACAAAGTATTTTCACTGCAGAAAATCTGGGAAATACTGAAAAGTATTACAGAATAAAAACTACTGATATCTCCATTACCTAGAAACAATCACTGTGACTATCATATATTTTCTTTTGGTATTTTTTTCCTATCCAAGAACATGTACAGCATGTGTATAATATTTGGATTAAGATGTTTGTACAACATTGTGAATGTACTATGTCATTGTTGGTTTTAACTTATATGTACCTTACCACCACAAAAATTTTAACTATAGGTTGTACTATATTGTGTACTTAGGTGTAAGTATACACAATTCTACATCTTGTTTTCCTATTATTTTATGAACATTTTCCACTATTAAATAGTCTGTAAAATCACTACATAGCTCAGGCTGGCCCTTAAACTCATGATCTTCCTGTCTAAGCCTCCCAAGTGCTAGGGTAACCAGCATGTGCCACAAAGCCTTGTGTAACTCCCTACTGTTAAGACATTCAGCCTTTTCTGTTTCTACCACATAAATCCCATAATAAATATGTGCATGAATAAATATGTGTAGAGTCTCAGTTTCCTTAGGGTAAATTCTATTAGTACACCTCTTCTTCCCCACAATGCACAGTTTTTCTTTCTTGTTTTGGATTTTAACAACACTTGAAAGCCACTGTTTTCTACTATCATTTCATTTTCTTTTCTGCACTTGTCAGAAGTACCTACTATTCTAAATGCCATTTACCATTCTCATGCTTATTTTTAAAGTGATCTGGATATTTTTAATAACTTTATAAATGGTGTCTCTTATGGGGACAGGAACCAAACTCTCAACTACAAACTCTGACTTGGAGACTAAAAGATCCATGGCTTTAAGCCCACTCATCAACTTTACTGTTTCATTCCATTTCAGGTTCACATGTGTATCTTTTTAAAATATGGCTAACTCTTCTGAGCATTTGTGTTTCATTTTCTGTATTGTATCTTTAGACTAGAAGGAGTACAAAGTATGAATTTATAAGAACTCCCTATTTATTTAGAAATACTCCCTACTCAATTGTTTTTAAAATGTAAAACAAAGATTAAAACATGTTCCAAAAACAGTATCTGGACAGACTGCCAAAACAACTTCCCCCTTATGACTTATTCACCAAATGCCACAACATAATGCTACTCTTCATTTGATGTAAAAGGAAAGGAGGCACTAATAAATAGTATTAAAAGACTCATCCTAGGCCTGAGCAGAAGACAGCAGCTCATCCCATGCCACCCAAAATGCAGAAAGAGAAAGGAGGCACTGGGACAAGAAGACACCCTTCTGAGTCAGCCCCGCAGTGAGCAGCCTTCTCTGACCAGGCCTCCAAACAGCAGAGTCAGCTAGAAACTAATTAGTGGACTAACCCACTGATGAGGACAGTGCCCCATGATCCAATTCCCCTTCAAATACATGAGGTCTCAGGGGAACATTTTAGATCTAAATCATAACAAACACCATACAATTTTAAGTCAGCATTTCAATGAAGATTTAGGGCAAAAACCCACTTTAGAGATTATATAGCAATCTAATTTGAGGCAATTTAAAATTGTGTGTCTTTTCTATTTAGAATAGAGTATTCTATGTGGATATGTTCAAATTTATTAAATTTTTGTCTTCTTCATATGTGGCCTAAAACCATTATAATGCAGAATTATTTAAATAAAGATTTCAGCTTTATATATTATAAATTAATTCCAGTGAAAGTAGTATTGATGTTTATATTTAGACAGGAAAACCTATGCCAACAAAAAACCCAAAATCTCAGTGACACAACTTCAGGGTTTATTTGTTGTTCATAGTACATGTCTGTTGCACTCCAACAGTAGGATTTGCTCTATACAGAAGCTTAGACTGACAATGGCATAACCATAGTGGGTGGAAAACAACCCTTTCTTAATCACTTGCAGGTTAAGATGAAAAAGAAAGCAGCAATTCAACATTTCATCCCAGTGAAAAAACTAGACATTTAGGAAGTGGTTAGTTACATAGTGTTATGGTATGTCCCTCAGAAGTTTTCATGTGTTACATGCTTGAGTGCCAGCTGCTTGGCTTTTAGGAAGTGATTGGATATTAAGGACTAACTCCATTAGTAGATTAATCCATTATGGGGAAGTGATGGAAACAAGCAATAGGGACCTGTTGAAAAAGTAGGTAATGGGGACATGACTTTGGGGACAATATTTGGTCCTCTAGTCCTTCCTCTGTGGCTCTCTCTGTTCTCAGTGCTTCCTGGCTGCCATGAGGCTCACAGCTTTCCACTACCACACTCTTCTGCCATGATGTTTCTGCCTTGACGTAAGCCTAAAAGCAACAGAGTCAGCTGACCATGGAGTGAAACCTCTAAAACCATAAGCCAAAATAAATATTTCCTTCTTTAAGATGTTCTCATGTATTTTGTTACAGCAACAGAAAGATGAAATGTAGGAAATAAAGCCCTGGAAAGTGTCTTTTTCCTTGTTTCAGAAGAGAACAAGATACCGATGGATGCTAATAATGTCCCCCTATGACTTTTGTCATCTCTTATTGCTAAACATCTGCCTATCTGTCCAAGGCTTTACCTTTACAAAAAGTTAGAGAAAGAAAGGAGAATGTCAAGCAAATTCCAGTCTTGTCTTTCCTATTAAAGAGATAGTTATGCAAATTTGGACAGGATAGTTCAACTCCTTGTAGTTTGGATGGCATAACTAAAAGTGAAAAAACTGACTTTAATACTCTCATATGGCTAAAATTCTATTCTACACTTTTTTACCAAATAAAATAATCACTATCCTAGTCATTAAAATGTGTTCCAAAGTCATGTTGCTTCACAAAAATTCCATTGAGAATATACTGTTTTGTCTTTATTGTTTGTAATTCTCATGGGTTTTTTTCCCAACATTTATCAACAGATTTTGACTTTGAACTTTAGAAGCCAATGTGAAAATATTAATGCCCTTCCCTTCCATTTAGTTTTCCTTTACCCTCCAAATTCTACCTTTGCTAGTGATACTTACACTGAATTCTGGTATCATAATTATGTCTTTTGCATTGTTTATGTATGTTAATTTTAAAAGTTGGAAATTTGACTATGTAAATATTGCTCATTGGAAAACACAAGTAATAAACTATAATTAGTTATGCTTTCAAAAAAAAAAAAAAAAGACTCATCCTAGAATATTTAAGAGCTTCTAGAGCTATTCTCCTTTACAATCAAAATCCAAAAGAAAAAAGAAAAAACAAATTTCAGGAATTAGAATTCAAACAATTTTATTAGAGTCTGGTAGAGGAATTAAAAGCTACATTATAGAAATTAAACTTACACTTCCTTACTCAATGCATAAATCAGACATATATCCACATACTGGAGTTACCTCACTCTAAAATAAATGTCAGTGAGAAAATTTATTCAGCCCATACCCATACCTCCATATGTAAATGTTAAATCAAAATGGACCAATGATCTAAATAGAAGAACTACATAGGAATAAATCTTCATAACTCAGATTTGGCAAGGGATTTTAAGGCTTGACACCAAAAGCATGAGTAACAAAGGAAAAAACAATGAAATTCATGAAAATTAAAAATCTTCCTGGGTGTGGTGGCACACACCTGTAATCCCAGCACACAGGAGGCTGAGGCAGGAGGATTTCTGTGACTTCGAAGCCAGCCTGGACTACATAGTGAGTTCAAGATCAATAGGGCCGGGGATTTAGCTCAGTGGCTCTTTTGTGTTAGTAATAAAGTACCACTGTTACCTTCTTATTTTGACAAAGGTACCATAGTAACATTATATGGAAAAACTGATTGAGGAGTATAAAAGAACTCCTTGTACCATCTTTGTAACTTCATCTGTAGTGATAATATAAAACATTAGCTATTATTATTCTTATATGAAATGTAACATGTATAATAAAACAATAAGCACTATCTTAATTCCATATTATACTGTATTATTTCTCATTATTTAAGTATATATTGAACTAACTCCTTTTGGCTTTAGTTTGACACTAACATAGGTGTTTTTTTTAATCTAAATTATATTATTACAAAAAGGTTCAGAATATTCTGGGAACTCGTATTATCAGATATACCTGAGATATCTGTGGAGACATTCACGGCAAAGGTATTCAGTAATATGACATTTGAAAAGAAGGAGGATTTTGCCAAATACAAATAGGCATGAATAAAGTACATTCCAAGCAGTAACAGGAAAGAAAATAGCATTATGAAAACCTGTCCAGTTTGGTTGAATAGTACAATATAAATAAATGATAGACCACAGAATGAAACAATACGCTTAACTAACATTCTTATACGACTAAGCTATTTCCTCTATACTAAACAAGAATGTTGTAGGGAGGAGGAATCACAAAAATATCAAACTCATTTTGTGATCAACACCACTTCTCAGTTAACCATGCACTTACTAGCTTTATCCTATTTTAGTTCAGGCTTTTCTGCTGTATCTATCAAACTATTAAATGATTACCACTTAGATTAGTAACCCTGGCAATAAAAAAAAGTACAGTTTATTTGGCAGTTAATCTGAGCTGGTTCCTAGTGAGTACCAATCATTATTGTCCAGCAAATTGGGTAAAAACTCCCTCTATGTATTTTCCCAACACCATAATTCACTTTAAAAAATCTATATAAAGGTGTTAATGGCCTTACACCATATAGAAAACTAACTCCAAGTGGACCCTAAACTTAAAAGCTAAAATTATAAAACTCTTAGAAGAAAACAAAGGAAAAATTTCATTACATTGGATTTGACAATTATTTTTTGGATATGATACCAAAACCAGAGGCAAGAAAGGAAAAATAAACTGGATATAATAATGCCAAAATTGAAAACTTTTGTGCATCCAAGGATATTATCTGAAAAGTAAAAAACTCAGAGTAGGAGAAATATTTGCAAATCATTAAAATGGGATTGATATCCCTGAATATATAAAGAATTTCTCTACAACTTGCCAACAACCACCACATTTTTTTCAAATGTGTAAGACTTAAATAGACATTTCTCTTTAAAAGATGGTCAACATCACTAATAATTAAGGAATTCAACCCAAAACTATTATGATACTACTTTATACCTACTAGGATGGCAACTATCAAACAAAACAAACAAAAAACCCAGAAAAGTTCTAGTGGGGATATACAGGAATTAGAACCCTCATGCATTGCTGGAGAGAACATAACACTGCACATCCACTGTGGAAAAGTTTAGCAGTTCATTAAAAAGTTAAAACACAGAATTGCCATATGGTCTAGCAAGTTCAATCCTAGGTATACACCCAAATAAACTAGAAGCAGGACCTAAAGTAGATATCTGTACACCCATGTTCATTACTTACAATATCCAAAAGGTGGAAACAACCCAAGTGTCCATGAACAGACAACTGGACAAACAAAATGTAGTATTATACATACAATGGAGTATGGGGCCGGGGATTTAGCTCAGTGGTTTCACCACCTGCTGTGCAAGCACAAGGACCCGAGTTAGATGCCCGGTACCAAAAAAAAAAAAAAAGTGGAGTAAAATTCAGCCTTAAAAGGGAATGAAATTCTGATCCATGCCACAACATGGACGAACCTTGAAAATACTATGTCAAGTGAAACAAACCAGACACAAAAGAACAAATATTATATGGTTCAATATTTGGCTTAGTCAGCCAGGAGAGCATGTTTTCTTTCTTCCACCCAACCAGTGAGACACAACATTCCAAGGCAGGTAGAGAGCACGTAATTCCCAGTAGGTAGGGTTGACAGCCCCTTCCAGCCAGAAGAAGCTATGGAAGACAAACATGTCCAATCTTATAGCACCCCATAAAGAACTGAGTCAGGAGACTAGGGTGTGGCAAAACTAGCTGGGGAACTAGTGTGACATATAAATTATAAAATCCCAGGGCACATGTGCAGAATGGTTCTCAAAGTCCTGCATGTGGACTTCTCATGAGAACTCAAGCAGGTTTTCAAAAGAATGGCCTAGACCGGATGTCAGCCCGAAGAGTGGGTGATATAAAAACAACAGTCTGGGCCAGGGTAACTCAGTGGTACCATGCCTGCCTGCCAAGTGCAAGATCTTGAGTTTGATCCCCGGTACCAATAAATTAAAAAATACATACATACATATATGCATACATACAGTCCACACTGAATTTTCAGCCAGTGTAATCTCTTACATGGATGGCCCACCCTCATGCTATAAGGTGTATTCCCATTCCTATTTTTACATGTCCCAAGCTTGCTCTCCAGAGCCTGTTTCTTTTCCTACCTTTAATAAAACTTCACTACCTTTAAATACATATATACATATAGTATGGTTCTATTTATCTGAGGTACCCAGAATAGACAAAGGCATATAGATAGAAAGTACAACAGAGGTCAGCCGGGGCTGGAAAGAGGTGAGAATGGGGAGTTATTGTTTAATGGGTGCTGAATTTGTGAGTGGGATAATGAAAAAGTCCTGGAAATAACTTTTTTATGGGATGATTACATATTACTATGAATGAACTTAATACCATTGGACTACACACTTAAAATAGTTAAAATGGTTTTACATGTATTATGTCACTTTTTAAAAAATATGCTAAGAATAGAGTTGGACCAGAGGCCTTCTACATTTATCTTGGAAGCAGAGCAGTGGCATACATTGAATGAAGCCCATAGTCAATGAGCCTGTACTCAAATACTAAACCAACACAAGCAGTTTCAACACTGCTGGGCACGATGCACTCTCACCCTAAGTGTAGGACAAGGGATTTAAATTCAAAAACTATTTCCAAGTCTTCTCAAGGCTTGTTTTCTTGGCTTCTTCTCAAGTACCTCATCTGTCCACAAGAATAGAAACAGAGAGCCTGAATGGTAACAAGCTGAGAAGTCCAATACCAGGAGCAGTTAGCAGGCTTCTGGTCAGAGGCCAAGGACTTCAGCAGTGCCAAAGTTCTGTTCTTCCAGGTTCAATGAGTTTGCAAAGACACTCATCTCTCGCCCTTTTTCTCTTTAAACCTCTGTAAGTATAACAGATACACAGAAAAGGGCAATATAAAAACCTGATTTCTTTAAAGTTTATTAGGAAAATTTCAGTAATCTTAAAATTCATCTCAATATAAATTGGGACTTTAAAAATAAAATTATTTCAGCACAAACAGCATTTTCTTAACTGCCAAACGTGTGTGTGTGTGTGTGTGTGTGTGCGTGTGTGTGTGTATATATATATATTTTTTTTAACCCAAGTGGAAAGACTAGTTAGAGCTATCAAAAAACTCAAGTTGGGCCGGGAATTTAGCTCAGTGGTTCTGACACCTACCTTGCAAGTACAAGGTCCTGAGTTCAATCCCCAGTACCCCCCCCCAAAAAAAAACCAAAAAAACTTCAAGTTGCACATTAGTCAATTTAGCAATAAGACTATTAAACGATGATTAGGATACCAGTTTATATAACATATTCACACAAGAAAATAAAAGGGCGTTACCCTTAATTACTTACTTTTTCTCATTCCCTACATCATTCCATGCCATCATAGAACAAATTATCTCCATTCAAAACACATCCTCTATCTGCTCACTTCTCTCCAATTTGCTAAAATTCTCTCCATCTTCCCTGATAATATTATCTCACATGGTGCATGGGAGCAGACCCCTGAAGTGGTCACTCAGCTTCACTTGTGTTTTTTTCCACAATATTGATTTATATTAGTTATCCCTGGGCTTAGCAAACAAATTTTGGAACACGTTACATTACTACAATTCTAAGAAGAAAATTGTAGCAGGGGAGTGTGGCACATGCTTGTAATCCTAGTGCTTGGGAAGTTGAGGCAGAAAGATCCCAAGTTCAAGGCCAGCATGGACTTCATACATAGTAGAGAGGCTTTGTCTACAAAAAAAAGATCATAAATGAGGAACAGATATGGAAATGTCCGAAGTCCATGTATCCCTATTTCTATTTTAAATGGAATATTAGTACTGGCTTTATCTCTGGATATCTAAATCATGTTAACAGAATGAAAGATGAAATTCTTTCTTTTTTTATTATTTTATTTTTTTAACTTGAGATCCTATCATACAGAGGCTTGGAAGCAACTAAATGAAACATGACACACACATAACCCAGTTAACTACTTTAGTGATTTTTTTTTCTCCTGGGATCTGTTTCCTGGCTTTACTCTTGGCTATATACCATTCTTCACAGGTAAATAAAAGTGATCTTATTAGAACATAAATCACATTATATCATTCACTTGTTTGAAATCCTAATGAATTCTGACTACGCTTAGAATAAAATTCAAGTTCCTACCAAGGCTAACTTCTACCTTGGCTCTCCTCCCTTTCTATATTTTGTGTTCTAGATATTCCTGAGGTTGGCCCCTTCTGGTCATTCAATGATCAGTTCACCTCCTCAAAGAAGCATTCCCTAATCAAACTAAAGCAATAGTCTCCTTACTTTGAGTGGAATCTGGATATCTGAAAAAACATTTTGAGCTTCTAAGGTAAATCTAGTATATGTGCTGCCAAAGCTAGCACTCCCAAGGTGAATCTAATGTATAACAATACTGAAAATCATTGCACTAAACGAGTCTCCTTTTGCTTACGACAATTCTTCCACCAATGTACTTTTGCTATGTCTTACTGCTCGTGGGTTGAGAAAATGGAAAGTATGCAGGAAGCGATGAGAAAGAAAGGCCAATCACCAGGCACCTATACCAAATCACTGCCAAAGATCAAACTACATGTTAAATCCAACAGTATGTTTATAAACTCTAAAGAATTTGTTCTGTAACAACCTCTTTGTTCTTGTTTCATGACTCTCAGCTGTAGATCTGAAAACTGAAATTGTCAGAAAAATCAAATGCAAATACTACCTCCTTATGTCACTGAATCAAGCCTGTATGGCCTGCCCTGCAGTATGTCACTGAAATGACACATTTTGCAAAAGAGAAAGAGCCCCTAGGCCACCAAGTACAAGGAGACAGGAGCCCTAAGTCTCAACTCCACATCCATGAGAAGAGCAGATTCATTTAAGGCATGGAAAAAGGTTGTTGGAGATGAAGTAATCAGTATAATTAGGCATAATCAATATTCCTAGCTCATCATGGGGCACATGTTCCTAAAATGACAGCATTAGCATAATCTAAAAGTGGAGTTTTTGGCTAACATCAAAAGGTCATCCATTACACATTTGTGCAAGCCCAAATGAAGAGTCAGTGGTTTCAACAAAGTGGCCTTCAAGTCTCTGAAAAGTAACCCACCCAACTGTTACCATCATAACCCATAAGTCAGAGGTATTATCTACAACAAAGTTAGTGGTAGACTAGTAATATATTGCTCAGCTACATGACCTCCAAAATTAGTGATTTTTAAAGTCAAACAAAGCAAGTGAAATTTAAGGGCTTATTCAGCTTCTTTGTTTTATTCAGAATTGTCTGCTTCAATTTTCTGAGTAAATAGTCATTCTCTTCTAAGGTTAGGTACAGCTCTTCAGTCTGATAATTTCTTCCATTAATCATCATTTTATTTTACTGTGAGCCCAGTAAGATAAAGAATTTGTCTATATTGTTCAATGACATACCCAAACTCTTAGATAATGCCTGACACATAGTAGAAGCTTAGTAATATGTAACTGATTTATTCATTCAACAAATATCTACTGAGTAAGTTGTGCCAGGCATCATCCTAGACCAGTAATGGTGAGCTTTCAATGATACAAATGGCCCACTGCGGCATGTGTGCCATAGGTTTGCCAACACTGTCCTAGACTTTGAGAATACATTAATGAAAAACACAGCAAAAATTTTGACTTCTTTGTACATGTTAACCTGGATCACAGACAATATCAATAAGTAAAAAAAAATAAGTGACAAGGAGGAAAAAAATAGAAGGAGTGGGAATATAACTCAGTGGTAGAGCACTTGCACAGCAATACATGTGGCTCTGGGTTCAATCTCAAACACCTTTAAAATTAATTAATTAAAATAAATCCTGGATGGGGGCTGGGGATTTAGTTCAGTGGTTCTGCCGCTTGCCTCACAAGCACAAGGACTGGACCGGTGCCGAAAAAAAAAAACCTATTAATTTGTAGGAGTCTTGAAATAGATATGTATGTTTTTATATTCATGCCTAAATATTAATACTTAAAGACAAAATGAAGTCAGTGTTCCCTATGCATAAGTTCTACATCTGAGAAATCAATAAACCACAGATCAAAAATATTCAGAAAAAGCCAGGTATGGTGGCACATGCCTGTAATCCCAGCACTCAGGAGGTTGAGACAGAAGGATCACTGCAAGTTCAAGGCCAGCCTAGGCTACATAGTGAGTTCAAGGCCAGTCTGGACTACATAGTGAGACCGTCTCAAAAAAAAAGGCAAAAATATTCAGAAAAAAATTTATGTATTACACATGTATGTCATTGATCATGTCATTATTCCCCAACAGTACAGTATAAAAACCATGTCTATATTAGGTATTATGGATAATCTAGAAATTATTTTAAATATATAGCAGGATGTGTGTAGGTTATATGCAAATACTATGCCATATGTAAAGGTCTTAAGCATCCTTGGACTTTGGTATCCATGCAGAGGGTAGAGGGTGTCCTGGAACTGATTCCCCTTCAGATACTGAGGGATGACTATAATCACTATTGTCAGAATAAAAAGTGAATAGCCTATAAAATGGCCAGTGAAACCTAGATATCCAAACCTGGGTATCTATACCTAGAACAGTATAGCATAATGATTAACAGAATAAACTTTAATATCAGACAACTCAAACTCAATAATTGCAATTAGCACCATTTTATATTAATTGAATAAAAGGTACTCTAAATTTACTTTTTTTTTTTTTGGTACCAGGGATCGAACTTGGGTCCTTGCGCTTGCGCAGCAGGTGACAAAAACCACTGAGCTAAATCCCAGCCCTAAATTTACTTTTATAAAGAATTTTTTAAATGAATCCTTTTTTTAAGTTAAAGTAAAGTTAGAATTACAAACATTGAAAAGATCCAAAGAAACTGGGGTGGAGGGGAGGGATTTAGCTCAGTGGTTCCACCGCCTGCCTGGCAAGCACAAGGTCCCAAGTTTGATCCCGAGTACCCAAAAAATAAAAAATAAAAAAATAAAAAATAAAACCAGCTGACATGAAAGAAAGAAACAAACAAACAAACTAGGGGGCTGGGGATTTAGCTCAGTGGTTCCACCACCTGCCTCGCAAGCGCAAAGAACCGAGTTTGATCTCTGGTACCAAAAAACAAACAAGGAAACTAGGGAAGAGAGTAAGTAGCAATACTTACCAGCTAAAAAAATACACTCATCATTAAGAACAGAAACAAATTTCTATCACAGGATATAACAGAAGTACTTATTTGATTATTTATCTAAAAATAAATCTTATTAGCTGCTACAGTGATCTGGGTATTCTCTTCCAAATTACCAGTTCTTGACCCACTCCCTAACAGATATAAGCCAGGTCATTAACAATATGATTTGGCAGGCATCTGGAACACAAACTGAACGCCTCCAAGAAAACTCATGCAGACACTAAAATTAATCTGCTATAATGATTGTGGAAACTGCAAAGAAAAGCATCACTGTTTTGTGAATAATCAAGATCAAATTGAGAATGATGTGTGAGCTCAAGATCAGAAACAGTACACTTGGGTTTTTAGGAATGATACTTTAAGATGCATTACTTCTTACACTGACTGCCTTTAAAGACAATGGGGTGGGCCAGGGATTTAGCTCAGTGGTTCCACCGCCTGCTGCTCAAGTGCAAGGACCCGAGTTCGATCCCCAGTACCAAAAAAAAAAAAGACAATGAGGTAAGATAATTTTATTTTGTGTTGTTTAATCTCACTTTTTTTTTGCATTAGGTACATGAATTAAGTAATGAATTTTAAGTACATAAAATCACTAATTTTGAATGTTTTAAAATATATGTTCGAGGACTGCTTAGGCTATATAATGAGTTCACAGAGAGAGCTATCTCAAAAAAACAACAAAACAAACACATATATATATGATATATATACATATATCAGTTTATAACAGTAAAACTACCATCCATATTGAGATACTGAACAAAAATCTCGCACATGACTGCCACATAATTTCTTAAATAGTAAATTTTTTGTAACATCTTATTTCTGCCTAATAAAAATATTACTCTCCACCTCTATGACCTAAAGAGTTTCGATTACCTTTAAATCCGTTTAACCTTTGTTTTACACAAATGTATCTCAAATCTGAGGTTTTTTTACTCAATTAGGATCTTAATTGGGAATTTAAAGAGCTTATGAGTATAATTCAGTTCTATCTCTGTCAATCTTTTATGCAAATTTTAATGTTTCCTTGGTATTTTTCTTTTTCTACTTTTTCTTGGGTTTTCATTTGTTTTCCATTCTAGAAATTTGGAGTATATATAACCTATTTTTATCCACAATTTAATAACAAATCAACTTATACAAACTACCATCTGATGCAGTAATTACTGGTTTTCCCAATCACTATTTCAAACATATTCACCCCTCACCAACCAGAGGTTGGTGAAAGAACAGGAAATGTTCTCCTTTCATTGTTAGTATTAGCATTATGAACTTATTTTTTTAAAAGGAATTAAAACTGTACCATTTTCTAACTTTGTCATATGAACATTTAGAAAGTCTTTCCTGTACTTGACCTGCCCACAGTGACAAAGCACTTTTATTTAACATACCTTTGGCTTAACAACATCTACTTTTATAATATTACATGCCAAAGGGGCGGGGGATTTAGCTCAGTGGCTCTGGCTCCTGCCTCGAAAGCGCAAGGTCCTGAGTTTGATCCCTGGTACCAAAAAAAAAAAAATTACATGGCAAAAATAAAACAGTATTTATTTACATTGAATATTTGGTATGTACTTTTCTGGGGGGGAGTTGTTTTGTTTTATTTTTGTGGTACTGGGGATCGAATGGTATGTACTTTGACAGTTTAAAATTACATAAATTGAAAATTTTAGATCCAGCTTACAAATCTATATTGCATTTAGGTTTATTACTCTATATGTAACAATTTTAGATGTCACATTCTTTTTTTTTTAACCATGTATCATTTTTTAAATTAATTACATTGGTACATTTAAGGTATACAATATAATGACATTCATCATTGGAAATTTATACCTTTACATAATTCATTTTGGTTCTTAACCATCTAATCTTCCATACAACTCCCTGTTGTATTTTTGTTGGCTGCAGTAAATCATTCAGCAAAATTTCAGAGAAGATTCTTGGTCGATATGCTTTCTTACCCTTTGTATCTGAGAATGTCTTCTATTTGCCTTCATACAGAAATATTAACTTGGCAGGGTATATAATTCTTGGTTCAAAATTATTTTTCCTTAAAACTCTGTGGATGTTGTTCCATTATCTTCTGGCATTTAGAATTTTAAGAGAAAAACCTGAGGTCAGTCTGATTTTTGCCCTTTTATAGGTAACCTGCTTTCTCGGTCTGGACACTTGCAAAATTTTTTCTTTATCCTTGAAATTTAAAAAAAGTCACAAGAAGCCAGGCATGGTGGTACACCCCTGTAATCCCAGCACTTGGAGGCAGAGGGAGGAGGACTGCCACAAGTTCAAGGCCAACCTAGGACACTTAGTGAGTTCAAGGCCAGCCTGAACTACATAACAAGACCCTGTAAAAATCACAAGGATATGTCTCAGTGCTGCTTTCTTCTCATTAAATTTTAAAGGTACCCTGTGAGCCTTTTTTACTTGCAAGCCTACTTCGTTCTTCAACTCTGGAAAGTTTTCTTCATTTAATTCCATATTTACTGTTTTAGCTTCATTTGCTTTGTCATCTGTTTCAGATATTCCTATTATATGTAGATTGTATCTCCTAGATACATCTCTCTTTTTCTCTTTTCTCATTTTAATTTCTTTGGGCTTTTCCTCTGCATTCTGTAAGAAATTCTCATTTTTCACTTACTGCAGGGATTTTATTTTGTAACTGACTCTTCTTATGTACTTCCTTTAAATAGAAGACCTTCATCTCTTCCATGTGATCATACACCACCTGCTTTACAATTAAGCCCATGTCAGTAGCAAATTTTCTCATGGTACAGTCAATAATTTCTACAAGTTTGCTGTAGAAGGGTAAATTGCTATAGTCTGGTACACCAGTATCAAGAAGAGGCATTTTCTTAATTATGTATTTAGCTCTATTCCTTTCTTCTGAACTGAGGTCTTAAGACCTTTCAATAGCTCTTCACAATGGAGTCCAAAAACAGTCTTCCCAAGCACCAAAGCTGAAGAACCTAATCTCAATTCTTATTCTTTATTTAACAACTCTATCACTGCCTTAGAGAGTCTAACGAAATGCCAAAGATTTTGAGATCTAGCCAAACTACAGGGAGAGCCAACTTCTGGAAGTCATTTTGTTTATTCATTCATTTTTTTGGTACCAGGGATCAAACTCGGGACCTTGTACTTGCAAGGGAGTTGGCAGAACCACTGAGCTAAATTTCCAGCCCTAAGTCACTTTATTGACCAATTTTTTTTTTTTTTTTTTTGGTACCAGGAATCCTTCCGCTTGCAGGGCAGACAGTGGAAACACTGAGCTAAATCTCCAGCCCCTATTGACCAATTTTGTTCTTCTGAGACTGCAGGGATACTGTGGCTGGTTTCTAGACTATGTTCATAATTGGGAATATCCAAATTTTCAGATGATTCTACCTCTGAAAAGAGATTCTAGGCAACAAGGTCTTTTCCTATTATTCTTACTATCTCTACAAAGAAGACTGTTAGATTAAAAATAAATCTGAATGTATGGGCTGATATGTAATGGAAAGTGTAGTTTATGAAGGGAAACTGATTTAAATTGAACTCACCTGTCCACGTTTCCCAAATTCCAGCTCTATTATGGCAACAGGGGTGTGTATTTGAGCTGAGTGCCTTGACTGAGACTTGCCATCAACTCTCCAGCTCAGATTCCGAAGTCCATCCTCCCAACGGCTCTGGTTCATGAGGCTCTCTCGGATTTTTGTCTTGTGGCTTTTCCAGAATTTGGAAATAACAGCAGCTTGGTCAGATGTGATCCCTCCTTGCTTTTTGGTTTGAGCAGTTAAGAATGCCTCCAACTGGTTAAAATCCATGTCTGCAGATGCAATCGACTACAAAGATGACAGAAAAACAACAACAAATTTAATTTTGTGGATACTAGAAAAAGAGCTTAACTACAGACTATACTTTGAGTGATTCTTAATCACTGAATATACTTTCAAAAAGGGTCAAGTAACAGTAATGAAAATGAGTCATATGTACAGTATAAGTTCAAAGACTGCCTTTGCAAATACTAAAAAGCTACTGTTAAAAATTACATGTCACTCAAATTCCGTACCAATAACTACAAGGTAACTTTTTTTTTTTTTTTTTTTTTTAGTATTTTGAGATAGAGTTTTGCCGGGGCTAAAAGACAAAGATGGCTTTCATTTGTTCATTAACAAAAAAATGATATGGTAAATATTGCAACTTTCTGTTAGGTTAAAGACATTTCATGTTACTATTCAATAAACATACCAAATTAATCTGCCTATTTGCCAGATATTAGAGCCCCAAATCTCTGGCTCTGCCACTCATTAGAAAGAATATACTGTAATATACTGTGTAATTTGTGTAATATACTGTAATTAAGCTAAATTATTTCCACTGGTGCTCTGTTTCAAGTATCATGAAATAACTTGGGTGGTTTGTATCCCCCTCTTCCTCAAATCACATCAAGAATATACATTCAGATATAACTTTACCTGTGATATGTTATTTTGGTTGGGTTATAGTCAATATTGGAATTGAAGTCAATTTAAGTGAAGAGGGCCAGGGATTTAGCTCAGTGGTTCCTGCACCTGCCTCAACAAGCGCAAGGTCCCGAGTTTGATCCCCAGTACCAAAAAAACCAAACAATTTAAGTGAAGAACTGATTTTAGTTTGAGATCAAATTCATCCATTTTCACTTAATTCAGGAAATATTTGAAATAGCTACCATGACACACATGTTCTAAGTACCTCCATCTACTGGTAGCCTAAAGTGACAGCCTGGCACTCATCCTTGATTGTTACCTCTACCTCCAAACTTGAATTAGTAGTTCTCAACAGAGAATATACATTAGAATCAGGAAGAGCTGGGCGTAGTGGCACACACCTGTAATCCCAGCACTTGGGAAGCTGAGGCAGGAGGATCACTGTGAGTGGAGGCCAGCCTGGGCCACATAGTGAATTCAGGCCAGACTGAACTACAAAGGGATACCTTGTATCAAAAAAAAAAAAAATCATTAAGTGTATTTTTAAATATCAGTGCCCAGTGTTTGCTTTCGCAGCACATATACTAAATATCAGTGCCCAGATGGCATTCCAGAAATTCTGATTTCTAGAAACCCTAGAATGGAACCCAGACACTGATACTGTTTAAAAATGCCCCAAGTGATTCTAATAGGGAACAAATAGGCATTATAAGTTAAAATGTCTAAAACACTGTTATTGAACCTATGTCACACATGCCGCAGTAGGCTGTTTATATCACTGAAAGCTCTAAAAGGTTTGCCATCACTAGTCTATAACCTTCAACTGTTGAATTTTACTGATTTTTATTTCCCAAAAAATTTTCTTTTTTTTTTCCCAAATAATTTTCTAATAATATGTTCCCTCTGGTCTGTCCCTACTACCTGGTAGAGGCTCTCAGTATCTTGTACCTAAATTAAGTGTAGACATACCTCCTGTGTATCTTCTATACACCATCAAAGTGATCTGTCAATGGATCCTGCCACTTCCTTTTTAAAACTATCTTACGGCTATTACCTACTGCAGCAATTATCAATCAGGATATTATGAAGCATTCTACTATGAAAAATGAGATAAGTTGCAAGTAATGTGTTAGTAGCGCTAGTCAAGTAGTGGTACCATTAAGATTTATTTTGGGGTTTGGTTTTTTTTGGTACTGGGGATCGAACTCGAGTCAAAACCACTGAGCTAAATCCCCGGCCCAAGATTTATTTTTAAGGTATAAAATGAACAATTTTCAAGGTATACTTGTATTAACAATTTTCTCCCTCATCTTATTTCCTTGCAGGGGGAAGTCCAGTAAAAAAGAAAATTACAAGCACAGCACTCTGCAGGGAAATATACTATGCATGCATTATCTGTTAAGTGTTTCACAGAGGAATGAAAACTTGAAAACTGATAAGAATAGGAGTTCACAATGAGGTAGTATTGCTTCCACCTGAGAAATGCTGGAGACTGTTCGGGTTCACAGTAATTAGAGAGCTGCTGGCATCTAGTGAGCAAGAGCTAGGAATGGTAGGTACTCTGCAATGCTCATAAAACAGGGGTGGCAAATTTTCTGTAAAGATCTTAGCCTCTCTGTGGCACATTTTTCCTTTTTTTTATAACTCTGAAAATGTAAATGTTTTCTTAGCTTTGTATATACATACAGGCACCGAGGCCTACAAGCTATATTCTGCCAGTCCTGCTCAAGAACATGCCACAAAAAAAAAAAAAAAAACATGCCATAGTGCTGGGCATGGTGGTACACACCTGTAATCTCAGCACTCAGAAGGCTGAGGCAGGAGGACTACCTTTCAAGTTCAAGGCCAGCCTGCACTACACAGTGAGTTCAGGGCCAATCTGAACTACAAAGCAAAACTGTCTCAAAAGAAAAAAAAACACTGAATGCAGAAGATCATCAAGAAGATCATACACCCTGATCAAGTGGGATTCATCCCAGGGATGCAGGGATGGTTCAATATACGAAAATCAATCAGTGTAATACACTATATCAATAGAACCAAGGACAAAAACCATATGATTATCTCCATAGATGCAGAAAAAGCATTTGACAAAATCCAACATGCATTTATGATAAAAACCCCACAAAAAATTGGAATAGATGGTCTCTACCTCAAACTGATAAAAGCCATCTATGAAAAACCAACAGCCAATATCATACTAAATGGTCAAAAACTGAAATCCTTCACACTAAAATCAGGAACAAGAAAGTGTTGGGGCTGGGGATTTAGCTCAGTGGTTCCGGTGCCTGCCTCCCAAGCGCAAGGTCCCGAGTTCAATCCCCAGTACCAAAAAAAAAAAGGAACAAGACAAGGATGCCCACTATCACCACTCTTGTTCAATATAGTTCTGGAAACATTAGCCACAGCAATTAGACAAGAGAAAGAAATAAAAGGAATAAAGATAGGAAATGAAGAAGTCCAATGGTCATTATTTGCAGATGACATGATACTCTATATAGAAGACCCCAAGAACTCCACCAAAAGTCTTCTAGACTTAATAACCAAATTCAGTCAAGTAGCTGGTTACAAGGTCAACACACAAAAATCAATAGCTTTCCTCTACATGAATGACAGACTCACTGAGAGAGAAATAGGGCAAATAATTCCTTTCACAATAGCATCCAAAAAACTGAAATACCTAGGAATCAACCTAATGAAAGGAATCAAAGACCTCTTCTCTGAAAACTATGGCACTCTGAAAAGAGAGATTGAAGATGGTATCAGAAAATGGACAGACATCCCCTGCTCCTGGGTAGGAAGGATCAATATGGTGAAAATGGCCATACTTCCAAAACTGCTATATAGATTTAATGCAATTCCAATTGAGATCCCAGCAGCATACTGCATGGACCTTGAAAAAACAATCCAAAAATTCATTTGGAGCAAGAAGAGATCCAGAACAGCAAAAGCAATTCTAGGTAACAGAGACATGGCAGGGGGTATCACAATCCCCAACCTGCAACTCTACTACAAAGCTATTGTGATAAAAACAGCATGGTACTGGCAAAGAAACAGACCTGAGGACCAGTGGAACAGATTAGAAGATGCAGAAACAATGCCAAACACCCTCACTGGAGGAAAGATAGCCTCTTTAATAAATGGTGCTGGAAAAATTGAGCTTCAACTTGCCAAAGATTAAAACTAGACCTATATCTCTCGC